>NC_134267.1:116052395-116364895 GCF_031893055.1 Leptodactylus fuscus
ATCTAAGGCAAAAAAAACTGCTTTTCCGCACCGCGGGTCCTCACCCTAAAAATGTCGAACCATGTCGATTATTCTGTGGCCACACACAGTGATATGCTAAGCTATTACCTATTGTATTATTCTAAGTAGCGGCTGATAATTTACAAACCCATTGTAGCTCCTGTCCAGGCCAGCCTCTGCTGCTACCTTCAGGACATGCTGTACCTGACACGGAAGAACGCCAGGGCATTGGATGTAACGTCCTGGCGTTCTTCAGCATTGCGATATAAGTGTAGCGCCGCCTAGAGGTGGCAGCAGAGGCCGGTCTAGACAGAGGAGTGGATGGGTGAGTAAAATATCAGCTACTAGCTATTGGAATACTACAATAAGTAGCAGATGAGTAATAAAAGAATGTCATCCTCCACTTTATGCCATGAAGCAGGTCCAGGTGCTGGTAGTGATAGCTACCCATACACCCCTATAGATATGCAACAATAGATCATGGAGGTGTGCTGCCTTACATCTTTTGGAGAAACATTAGTATGTTATGTCCTGATTTAACTATTAGTGTTTCATCATCTCCAATGGTTCTTTGCTCCACATTATTATGTGGTGCACTGATCCATCACATTTACATTCATACCCAATACCAAATGCTGATGACAATTGTGGTGCTATATACGTTGTGGAGTATCATGACAGTGGCTCCTTTTGGCCTTCTGATAAGCAGGCTCCCTACTTGTTAATGTAGCAACATTATCATTTTGCTCTAAATCCAATAAAAACAGATTACACTTAATTTGCCAACAGTTTTAACAATATAATGGCAATACATCAGTCTTTCTGTGTATAATGACCATAGCTCTGTCTGTAGTAACCAGTTTTGACATCTTCTAATTGTAACTAGCTATTGAGTAGTCAATTGTGTATTAGCATAGTGGCACATCAAAAGAAATAGGCACAACCTAGAGTACTTATAAATGGCATCCTATCCTAGGCTTCCATTCAGGTTCTTGGGCTGCCACTGTATACCTATGATGGGAAAATGTATTATACTGTAGGAAAACTGCACTTGTACAATAATAATACTGTGAATTTAGTTCAGAGGATTGGAAAGTTATCAATCTAACCCTAGTAGGGGACGAATCAGTAAATAGCAATAGCATCAACTCATTTATTGACAGTTTTATCAGTTTTTTCATTACTTTTATCTATATTAGAGTGATTTGGAAAGATTGTGACATCACGTAGCCCATCAATGCACAATTGGATGACCTGTTGAATACATTTTTAATGATCCTTATCTATTAGTGAAACCTCATGCATATTCATGCATTCCTTACATGGAAAGACCATTGATATTTATGAAATCTTTACAATTTTTGAATCCACTTGTGGTGGGACTGCAGGTAAAGTAAACACTTGCTGCTAGTTGGTGTAGGGCCCAGCCATAGTATCCCCCTATTATCAGCTTATCATTAGGGGACCTTTCCTACAAAAAAGGATTGTCCATGACAATTAAAGTAAGAAAGTAATCTTTTTCAAGGTTTTCCTGTGATCTAAAACAATGACTGCTACAACCCTGTAGCGTAGCGAATGTAACATTTCCAGAGCAGTAGTTAATCTCCTTTAAGGCAAAACTACCAGGAAAGTGATCTTTTAGAAGACAGGTTAACAGAAGCTTAACACTTAAAGACACCATACTCATTTAAGTCTGAGTCTGTTACATTAGTGCTGCAGGAGGCCGTACCCATGGCCCTAACCAGGCAAACTTCAATATCCTGACTACCAGGCTTTGATTGCAAAACTCCATTCCCAACATACTTTAGCAGCACAAGGCTGGCGGGATACAAGAACACACTGCAGGGGCTGATTAAGAGAATGTCAGGCTCAGTACTATCAATCCATGAACATTCATACATCTGCTCCTTTCCTATTCTTTGCACTCATGGCCTATCTTATTTTGATTTTCGGAGAACTCTGCTCAGCATACTTCTTACAGAGAACACCTGTTGGCTTGACAACTGTCACATTTTAAAGATGTACAAATAAAGGTCAGGTACATACATGAACTGGATTTACAGGCATTAAAATGTGGGTCTAGCAGCAGGTTTTACATTACCTCCCGTTCATCGGAAACTTCATTTGAAAACCGGAGAACACGTTGTTTTTATAAATGTGATGAAGAACAAGAATAGATGCTTATCTAGACAATATATACCATTGCATATTTTCTACACTGTTTTTACATGCTAGGCGTGGAATAGAAAGCTATAGATGGAAGAAAGTTTAACTTGACTTTCTGGATTTTAATAACTTAGAATGGAAGGATGTCTTTATAGTGCACTACCTTTAAACTTGTATGAATGTCATGTGACAGGTCACTCAAAGGAGTGCACTGAGTCAATCCATTTATGCAATGCAATCCAAGTAGCACACAAAGGTCGGGGCCCCAAGGGACGCAAACACCGCAAGAAAAATCGTGGTGTTATACTACAGTAACAGCAAAGTGGATGGGATTCATGCGAATCCCATGCCCACTTTGCGTTAAAATCCGCAGCGGGAACATGCTGCGATTTCCAAAACTGGCGTGATTTTGGAAAACGCAGCATGTTAATTATATCTATGGAAATGCCAGCAGCTTTCCCATATATATAATGGGAACAGAAAGTCAGTGAAGGAAACATCCATGAACTTTCTGTTCAAAGCACTGTGGGAAGAACCGCGATACGCTGCAGCTGTGGATTTTCCCGCAGCATTTTAGCAAGGCGTTTTTGGCCCGTGGGGCCTTAGCCTAAAGCTGGTCATACACTCCAGATAGCCACAGTCCGACAGCTATTTTTTTCTAATTCCCCAATGTACATGTAAGTAGTACTCAACCAAGCATATATATATTCTAAATGGGAAGAGGGAAGTAAGCCATTGCCAGATACCTCTAAAAGTGGCTTATCTCCAGGACAACCAAATGATCAGGCGTAATGAAATCCAACAGACCCAACCCTTCTGTCCCATAAGATCTGCACATTAGATGGCCAGCCAATTCTGCAAAAAATCAGGAGTTTGAGAATTTATTGTTCTTTCCATGTAAACAGGCCCAAGCCATGATAATTCCACTACTGTATTTCAGACATGGTATGAGGTTTTTAGAAAAATGCAGATGGCAGCAATGTTCTTTTTGAAGAACAGAGACTTTCTCCTTGCAATACTGCCATGCACAACACTATAGTTCAGTATCTTTGGTATGCCTGGTTCACATCTGCGTTCGGTAATCCCTTTGGGGAGTCCGCTTGGGGACCGCCTGAATGGAATACCGAATGCATTAAAAAGCAGTGAACAATGAAAGCACATGGACCCCATAGACTATAATGGGGTCCGTGTGTTTTCTGTGCCGTGTCCGCACGAGTCATACAGAGAGGAAAGTACTTGATGAACTACCTTCCTCTCCACATGATTCTTGCGGACATCGCGAGGAAAACACACAAACCCCATTATAGTCTATGTGTGCTTTTATTGCTTAATGCGTTTGGTATTCCATTTGGGGTCCCCAAGTGAACTCCCCAAATGGATTACCAAACGCAGATGTGAACCAGGCCTTAGAGATGAGTGCCGATTCAGAACAAACCAGTCTCAGCCCAAATTTCCAAAAAGTTTTTCATGATACAAAAACATTTCAATTTGTCTTTGTCGAACAAAAATGGTCACTGACACAAGAAATATAAGTTAGAAGAGCAGAAGCAGAGAGGGATCATGTAGTCTCTGTGACCTAGACGGACTTCTGACATCACCTGACAGCCTCTCAGCCAATCATGAGTGGTAGGTGGAAAGGTTACAGTGTGGGTGTCATATCAGAATAAAACATACTGTGGGCAGAAAGAAAAAGCTTCATATTGTGACAGTCTAGAGTAAAGTTGTGCTATCACTGAATGATCAACACCAACAAGTGTCTGGATGCCAGAATTTATGGATTGTGGACGCTAGATTGAAGGCATTATGGCAGGTATACTAATGATGAACACATTTCTGACAAAGCTATAGTTTAAAGGGGTTGTCCCATCACAAGGATCCTATCTATACTGCTTGTTAATGTGGATGTAAAACTTTTCCTAAATACACTGCTTCAGCAAAACTGCTTTGTTTGTCCACTATCTTACTTTATTCAATTCATTGTTGACACAGCCCTTGACTTATCTGCTCAAAGTCAAGTGATGTATCTGCCTCCTCTCAGGGGGGAGGGAGGAGGGGCTAAGTGCATGGGAGCGAGCCTGTGTATCTAGCTATTCCTGTGTCTGCACCACGTGACCTAGCTTGCTGCTCTCAAATAGATTAGGGGAGCTGCTTTCATTTCTGAACTCGTCTTCTGTTCTCCCAGTTATCAGGCTAGCTAATTCAATTGTGTTCATTATGGCAGAGACAGGCAGTCACTGTATGTAACACAGAATGGAGTTGCTCCTGCCTGTACTTCATGGTCCAATATTGTGCATATAGTGTTTGAGGACCTTTGATGACATCACAGGCCCTTCAGCCGCCCCATAGGATCACACTATGTGGTGGGCGGAGCTACATGCTAATTTGTGGGTGGAGCTAAACAGCAGGTTGCATATGAAACCCCGCGCACCAAATGACGCAAGAAACCAGGAAGAAAGAAGATTTTACAGCAGTGAAGACTGGTGAGTATGCGACATGGGAATACCCCTTTAAGATCATGCACAGTACACATAGCCTTATTCTTATCTCTGACTTTAGTTTTTCACAAAGAATATTTTAATATATGTATCGATGTCTCTATAATCTGTAACTGACCTGACAATAAACAGATTACTTCAATGGGTCACTAACAGAAAAATAGTAATATTTAGGTTTAGGAAAGGAAGTAAAAATGATGCTGCTTATTTATCATGAATCACCAACCTTTCCGTAGAGAAACTGCAGTTCTTGTGCAGATATCTTTACAGTTTTCATTATATATATATATATATATATATATATATATATATATATATATATATAGTGGAGATTTGTCAAAGTCAATGACTACTTTACTGCAAATAGTCAGTAATGAACAATCCAGCAATTTAATGAGATTCTGTAGCTCTGTTTCCAGCCTGTCCATCATGTACTGCTTAGATAAAATGCCCTGACACTAATCCTCAGTTCTCCCCAATCTTCCCCTCCGTTGCATATTAGATTTATCCATGGTGTATTACATTACTAGTATAACCTTTGCAAAAATGATGAACTTGGCTACACTTCTGGCAATAAAACAGGACTAAATTTGATTTTTTTTCTATTGGGTTTTCTGAGTGGGAATTACTTATTTACTAAGTTAAAGCAAAATAGATCTTTATTGTTTTCTGAGCTCTGTTCTGAAGTCATTGATATGTATAGACATACTTATTTCCAATGACCATTAATAAAAAGTATACCTTCTGGCAATACAGTAGCTCTAAAGGGTATGTATTATAATATTAGTAACCCTCAGAGAGATAGCAGTGATAACTAATAGGCAGATAATGTAGAAAGGGCTGTCATTCAAAAGACTATACATATATATATATATATATATATATATATATATATATATATATATACGTGTCAAATCAATGCCATTCACAGGATAAAATAAAAAAATTAAACCATTTCTATATTTTTCACTTTTGGATATTTCTCTTTTTCCTGAGACTGAAACTTCTCTGCATAATGAGAATTGACATAGATCTTATACTTACAAGCCTGAATATTCTATGAAATATCCCTCTATGAAAGTTGAAAAGGCAAAAATTCTAAGGAATAACATATACTGAGAGGGTAATAGGAGTAATTTTAACATGTCTAGAGACAGAACAGATACTATAATACCAATACAATGCTAAATGTTCTACCGGACGAGCTTGTTGGAATCTCAGAATATCAGAAGCTGCAAGTTCTAAAGAACTGAACCATTTTACATAAATACTATATGTAAAGGATTGCTGAAGTTTTGTTAATGTTCTAGAACACAATGGAAAAGATTTCTCAGAACTAGAGCAAGGGAGAAGCGGAGCAGTTGGCTACAGGAACCAATCAATTGTCAATTTTCTAAAGTAGTTATTGCGTTGTATTGGATCCTTTTCCTTAGATAGTCTGATGGACTGTGTAAGGTGTTATTTTTATCTTCGAACATGAGGCAGTGTCACATAGTAACCAACAATAATATTTTTTTTCCTAAAGCAATAGTGCCATTAAAGGCACGAGGCTCCAGAAAACTGAATGCTCGAAATGAAATATCGATGAAATGGTTTTTGATCTTTTCTTTTTAGGTTTTAGGTTATAACGGCACGGATATCTCCAGCCCCAGGGTATATAACGGGAAAGCTGACAGTGTGCTGAATTCAGCGTACTGTTGGCTTTCTAGTGGCATATAAAACCGCATGTGCCTTAGGACCTGAAAGTTCCTCTATAAGGATGAAGTCTCACAATGCAAAAACACAGCAAAAACACTGTTACCCTTGGCTCACATCTGCATTTGGTAATCCATTCAGAGAGTCTGCATAGGGACCCCCCGAATGGACTACTGAAGGCATTTGCAAGCAGTGTTTAATGAAAGTACACAGACCCCATAGACTATAACGGGGTCCATATGCTTGCCGCATGCTGCCCGCACGAATCATGCGGACAGGAAAGTAGATTGTGAAGTACTTTCCTGTCAGCATGTTCCCTGCAGAGATCTCATGGCAAGCACATGGACCCCATTATAGTCTATGGGATCCGTGTGATTTCACTGCCCACCACTTGCAAATGCGTTCGGTAGTCCATTTGGGGGGTCCCCCTGCGGACTCCCCTGAACAGATTATTGACACAGATGTGAACAAGGCCTTAGACCAAGGTCTTGTGTGGTGTTCCCATAGCAAAAAAGCGTGGCGGGAAAAAGTGTGGCGGCAATGCATCACAGTTCTTCCCACAGCACTTTTGACAGAAAGTTCATAGGGTTTTCCTCTGCAGACTTTCTGCTTCAATTATACCTATAGGGAAACCGCCGGCATTTTCATAGGTATAATTGACATGCTGTGGTTTTGAAAACTGCAACGGTTTTGGAAAATCGCCACATGTCCGCGGCCCGTATTTTAAGGCAGAGTGGGGATGGGATACGCTAGAATCCAATCCAATTTGCTGTGATTGCAAAACGCCACTTTTTTTTTTCCATGGCGAAATCTGGTGTTTACGCCATGTAGGGCTCCTGGCCTTAAAGTACCTGCAAGGTGAATGGGATTCTGGCTACGCTCATTGCAGAAAAAAAATCATAGTGGAAAAGCTGCATTTTTAGAAATGCTGAATTATACCTGCAGTAAAGCTGGCGCTTTCTGTATAGGTATAATAAGGGCAGAAACTCAGCAGAGGAAAACTCTGTGAAAATGCAATGAAAACCGCTACGGAAAAAAAATGCAGTGTGTTTCTCCTACAGTTTTTTGTACAACATTTTTTTTTTCTGCTGCGTTTTACTACGTGGATCAGCAATATGAGCATTTATAGGCATACTTATTCTCAATCAATTCCCAGTGTTAGGTTGTGCTTATACACTGAACGTACAATGCATACAAAGTATGAAATGCCGTTTTGTTGCAATAGTTTTCTTTATGAGGATCTTTGCAGCTTAATTAAAAAAAATAGTGAAAGTGAAGCCCCTATCAAAAATGTTGTGACAAGAATAAATCATTGTTTAGATCTATCCTTTCATTGCCTACCAAACACACAAGTGCAATGGCTTTCATTTCTAAGACTATCTAAGCACTTAGCATTAATTATTATTACTCACTTGCCAAATTTGCTCTTCAGTAAGTGATGTTAGTTGGTCGCTCTTCAGAACCTCTCTGAGTAGTCGGAAGGGCAATGCAAGAACTTCTTCCAGGTGACTCTTCAGAAGCTCAGACAAGTGCTTTACTAGAAAGTCCACTACTGCTGTTTCCAGCAAGGTCAGATTAAACAAGTCCGCCAGTTTGTACAGGTCCAAGTAGTTAAAGCTATTTAGTTCCTGAAAGAGAAAAGAAATATGGAAACGTAATTAGATGTAAAATACAGAGGACGTATTATATAAGTATGGAGTTTTAGGTCAACTGTTATATGGATAGGCATTAACTTTCCAAAATATTTGTTATACTATGCTGAATGAAGCTACAATATATTTCTCTGTGACATCCCTGATGTGACATCATTAGGCTGCCTTCACATGGAGTAACGCTCCGTTCATTCTGACACGTAAATACGTGTCAGAGTGAGCGGAGTAAAACAGAATCCCATTGGCTTCAATGCCATTTTTTACATGTGTACAAAAAGGTGCCAAAAAACGCGCACGTTTTTTAGCTCGTTTTTTTACACGTGTAAAAAATGGCATTGAAGTCAATGGGAGTCTGATTTTTACACGTATATTTTGCCATAATCAGCTCACGTTTACTACATGTGAACGGCCCCTTATAGCAGAATATAGGAAAAGGCAAATTTTGCGACACCTCATAAAAGAACTCTGCTAAAAATAAATAAATAAATAAAATCGATAAACACTATTGTGATATCAGAACAAAAAAAAACTGTCTACATTGAAGAAAAACACTTTAAGGCCAGGGCCTCACTGGCCGGAAACAGTGTGATTTGGCCGTGGCGGAAACGCCATGGTAAAAATCGTGGCGTTTTACAGTACTTGCAAAGTGGATGGGATTCATGCGAATCCCATGCCCACTTTGCAGAAAAAAATCACAGCGCAGACATACTGCGATTTCCAAAACCATTGTGGTTTTGAAAATCGCAGCATGTCAATTATATCTACGGAAACGCCAGTGGCTTTCCTATAGATATAATTGTAACAATAAGTCCAGAGGAAAACTCTGCGAACTTTCTGTTGAAAGCGCTGCGGAAAGAACCACAATGCGATCACGCCGCGGTTCTTCCGCCCAGTGGGGCCTTAGCCTTAGGGAACAAAAATAAACACTATTGTGATATCATTACAACACAAATTCATCTAGTAATAAAGAAATACATTTTGTGACATAATATCTTAATACACACCATATTAGTTTTTGCAGGAGGTATATCAATGATATTCTGATTTTATGGGAAAGGAATATTTAAATATTTTGTGAGAATTTTGAATTGTAATGTACTCTGATTATTTTTAAAGTCTGAGTTACATATAAAATAATTTCCTAGATTCAACAGTGGGGATTGATGATAATCTACAAATCCAAAACAAGATATTTTTTTATTGATTTATGACAGATATCATCCTGAAAGCTAGGGAAAAAAAATCCTATAGGTTAATACCAAAGCCAAAATAAACACTTTTGGGGTAAGGCCCAACAGGGCGTCCTGCAGCAAAAAGCGCTGCGGGAAAAAGTGCGGTGGCAACACATCGCAGTTCTTCCCACAGCGCTTTAGAAAGAAAGTTTGCATATGTTTCTGCTGCGGAATTTTAGTTTCAACTATACCTATGGGAAAACCGCTGGCATTTCCATAGGTATAATTGACATGTTGCGATTCCAAAACCACAGTGGTTTTGGAAATCGCGATGTGTTCACATCAATGTGTTTCTCAAATCCCATCCACTTTGCCCGGACTGTAAAACGCCTCGATTTTTTACACTATGGTCCAGAAAGGATCCTAAAGTCATTGTAAGGGACTTGAAGGGGTCACTGTGTTTGTATCTAGATTTATATTATTAGAAATTACTAAAATTGACTGTTAAAAAAAAATCATAAATAGCATCGAGGTGTTTGATATTGCCGTAACCATAAAATGAACACAGCATTTGTAGTGAGTGCTAATTGGTGTAATTGAAAATGGTACTTATTTTTTTTTAATTTAATAGGTAACAGTCTGGGTTCTTCCCCCTCATCTCTTCCTACAGTCAGGGTTCTGGTATTATTATATGGGCCTGAACATATTTAGCTCTGCCCTTTTATTAAGACCACGTCTGTTGAAAAGGTCATCACCACATTTGAAGTAACCTGTCATGTACGGACCATTATAGTACGTGCTGTTACAGAGAAATTGTCTGGCTGGCCATTGCTACCCCTGGCAAAAGAAGCAGTTTGCGGGGGATGCTGCAGACTGAACCTGAGTCACTCATCTGATGGATTGTCTTTGATGACATCACCCATTTGTAGAGCATAGTGCTCACTCCTGGTCCACTAGAGGATATAGTTCTCACAGGTCTCAACAATCAGTTATTAGCCGGGCCCAGGGAAGACAGGCGTGAGGAGGGCCCCACGTGTTTAGCAGGGAAGCATGTTGTTAGTTCACATGCAGATGTCAGAGAATAAGGATGTGCTATAGGGGTGTGGAGCCAGGCCAAAGGTAGACCTAGTTTCCAAAGACCATGCAAGAGGACCTAACTTTTGCCCCAACAGGTTCATACATAGTAGCATGAATGCTGGTGGCAGAGTAAGGTCCAGCTGGAGGTTAAGGATCCCCACACAATGGAAGGCAGCCACTTTGGAAGCCAAGGAGTGCAGACAGCAAAGGAAGCCACAGTTACAAGTTAAGTCCAGATCTAAACAGAGAACTGAGTTGTAAGTTTTATCATTAAACTCCATGTAAGGGGAAAGGAGACTCCCTTTGCAGATGGCTAAAGACTGAGGAAAACCTATTGATTTTCTGAGTATTGTTCCCACTTGTTAAATCACTACTTTGACATCATAATAATGTAAACACAACCAAAGCATACACCGAGCTCAATTGTTAAAACATATAAATGAAACTCTGACTAGGAAGAAAAGAAAGTGCTATTGTAACATTATGAGACGTTAACAAAACTAAGGAACAAAGAAAATCACTGTTGTGAAATCATCACCACAGGGCTCTGCCAAGCAAAAGCACAGAATAAGGCTAAGGCCCCACATAGAGAAATGCAACAATAATAATGATAATAATAATAATAATAATAATAATAATAATAATACAATTTATTTATATAGCGCCAACATATTCCGCAGTGCTGTACAATTTGTAGGGTTCAAATACAGACAGAAAGATACATTACAAAGAAAGTCATTTCGCACAATGAAACTGAGGGCCCTGCTCGCAAGAGCTTACAATCTATGAGGTAGAGGGGGTGACACAAGAGGTAGCAGGGGCGGCATTGCTTATACAGTGGTCAGACAATTTTGTAATAGAGGTTACTGTCATTACACAAACATAAAACTTTGAGCCGTCACCAGTATCATCCTTTAACATGTGGATGGTGCTTGGACATATAGAGTTAGTCTGAAATGGCATCGTATCATGTGGGGTAATGTGGGGGCTGGAACAGAGGAGGGTTAAATTTTAGGGATTCTAATTACGGTACGGAAGGGTTTACATTAGGAATTGTGATAGGCCTGTCTGAAAAGAGGTGCCTTTAATTTGCGTTTGAAGCTGTAGAAATTGAGAGTTAATCTGATTGTCCGGGGTAGAGCATTCTAGAGAAGTGGTGTAACTCGGGAGAAATCTTGTATACGAGTGTGGCAAGTTCTGATAATACAGGATGTAAGTTTTAGGTCATTGAACGGAGAGCACGGGTTGGGCGGTAGACAGAGATGAGGGAGGAAATGTATGGAGGTGCAGCATTATGGAGAGCCTTGTGGATGAGGGTGATAACTTTATATTTTATTCTATAATGAATAGGCAGCCAATGTAACGACCTGGACGCTGCATTCAGAATAGATTGTAGAGGGGAGAGTTTAGTGAGGGGAAGACCGATTAGTAAGGAGTTACAGTAGTCAAAGCGAGAATGAATCAGAGAGACAATAAGTGTCTTTAACCCCTTCCCGCCGATGGCACTTTTTGACTTCCTGACCAAACTCGATTTTTCAAAACTGACATGTGTCACTTTATGTGGCAATAACTTTGGAACGCTTTAACTTACCAAAGTGATTTTAAGATTGTTTTTTCGTAACACATTATACTTCATGTTAGAAGTAAATTTTGGTTGATATGTTTTGTGTTTAATTATGAAAAAATAGGAAATTTGGTGGAAATTTTTAAAAATATACATTTTATAAAGTTTGAAATGATGTGCATTGTATACAGAAAGTCAGACCGCCAAAATTATATCATAAATCTCATGCCCCAGATCTCTGCTTTATGTCGGCATCAAACTTTAGGCGCCCTTTTAATTTTTACGGACATTATAAGGTTTACAAGAGAAACAACAATATTCAAAATTTTCAAGAAATTTCCAAAACCCATTTTTTAAAGGGACTAATCCAGTTATGAAGGGGTTTTGAAAGACCCTTGTATTAAAGCTCCCCACAAATCACCCCATTTTCAAAACTGCACCCCTTACATAAGCCAAAACAACATATACCTAGTAATTTAACCCTATAAGTGCTTAACAGGAATAAATACAAAATGGAGGTGAAATTTTCAAATTTGATTTTCTTTTACTAATATTTTGGTTTAGCCCTAGAATTTGCATTTCACAAGGGGTTAAAGGAGAAAACGCATCCCACAATTTGTTAGGTAAGTTCTCCCGACTACCATAGTACCCCACTTGTGGGTGTAAACTAATATATGGACGCACAGCGAGACGCAGAAGGGAAGGCGTGCCAAAGAGCTTTTAGAGGGCAGATCTGGCTGTGATCAGTTTCAGGAACCATGTCGCATTTACAAAGCCCTTGAGGTGTCAAAACAGTGGAAACCTCTAGAAAGTGACCCCATTTTGAAAACCGCACCCCTCAAAGAATTTATCAAGTGATGTAGTGAGCATTAGTAACCCCGAAGTGAATATGTAAGCTGTGCGGAGTAAATTGGGTACACCAAATCCCAATCTATTTTCCCACTAGCTCCTATGACGCCAATGGGGAAGAGGGGCATTCTGGGGGATCAGCGCTGGTATATTCTCTCTCATAAGCTCTAAATATGGGGGGTCTCCTGAAAACGCTCGCACAGCTTATACATTTCCTTCTAGTCACAGCCACTTATGTCCTAATGATTTGGCGACTTTTAGGGTTTTTGTCTTCATATTGTACAAGCTAGATTTTTATTTTTATTTTCTGTTAATGTGGCCATATGAGAGCTTGGTGTTTGCGGTATTAGATGTACTTTTCAATGCCACCATTTTGGGGCCTGTAACTTATTGACTACATTTTATTAACTCTTTCTGGGTGGGATGTAAAAGCAAACATCAATTCTGGCATTGCTTTTTAGCATTTTTTTTTTTCCCGCGCAGCGTACAGCATAAGTAACATGCTACCTTTATTCTGCGGGTCGGTACGGTTACGGCGATACCTCATTTATATTATTTTTTAATGCGTTGCTATTTATGCAGAATAAAATTCAATTTAGGGAAAAAAAATCAATTATTTTTGCATCACCATCTTCTGAAAGGCATAACGTTTTTATTTTTCGCTATACAGAGCTGGTTGAGGGCTTATTTTTTGCGGCAAGACCTTTTCTTTTTATTGGTACCATTTTGGTTTTCATCTGACCATTTGATTACTTTTTATTGAACATTTTGTAAGGGAAAGGTAGTGAATAATCATTATTTTGTGCGGTTTTCTACGTTTTTTTTTTTACGCCGTTCGCCGTTTGGGTTAAATAATGCTTTAATTTTATTGTTCAGGTTATTACGGACGCGGCGATACCAAATATGTAATGTTTTTTTCTTTTTTTTCTTTATTTTACATAATAAAACATTTTATATGGGGAAAAAGGGATTTTTGGGGCTTTATTTATTTCTAATTTATTTTAAATTTATTTAAACTTTTTTATTTTTACTTTTTTTCTAACTTTTTTTTTCTGTCCCCATGGGGGATTGAAGCAGTGATCGCCTGATCACCGCTTCACTACATATACGCTGCAATACACGTGTTACACGTGTATTGCAGTGTAGAGGAAGCTGTCAGCCTGTGTGGACGCACAGGCTGACAGCTTCCTTTAAAGCAGGATCAACCAGGTGCGTGAAGGGGGTAAGTGATGGGGCAGACCCGGGGTCACTGATCAGACCCCGGGCTGCCCCCTACGAACACCGGCACCCCCCGAAACCGACGCGGGGGGTGCCGATCGCCACCATGTTACACTGTAACCCCGGAGATGCCGGCGGTCATGTTGACCGCCGGGATATCAGGGGTTAACACCCGCGATCGGACCCGGTTCCGACCGCGGGTGTTTTGGGGCATTGTCAGCCGTAACATACGGCTCTCACCCGCAGCCGCAGTAATAGTACGGCGGTTTGCGGGAAGCCATTCCCGGAAGCGCCGTACTATTACAGCGCATGTCGGGAAGGGGTTAATGTATCTCTGGTGAGGAAAGGGCGTATTCTAGAGATGTTTTTGAGGTGGAAGTGACACGAGCGTGCGAGTGATTCAATATGGGGAGTGAAGGAAAGGTCTGCGTCAAACATAACCCCGAAGCAGCGGGCATGCTGCCTAGGAGTTATAGTAAGTAGAGATGAGCGAACAGTGTTCTATCGAACACATGTTCGATCGGATATCAGGGTGTTCGCCATGTTCGAATCGAATCGAACACCACGTGGTAAAGTGCGCCAAAATTCGATTCCCCTCCCACCTTCCCTGGCGCCTTTTTTGCACCAATAACAGCGCAGGGGAGGTGGGACAGGAACTACGACACCGGGGGCATTGAAAAAAATTGGAAAAAGTCATTGGCTGCCGAAATCAGGTGACCTCCATTTTAGACGAATAGTGGATTTCAAATCCGGGTCATATGAGAATGTGAACTTTGTGACTATGAGACAGGGATAGCTGTACAGGCAGGGATAGCTAGGGATAACCTTTATTTAGGGGGGAATGTTATTAAAAATAACTTTTTGGGGCTCTATCGGGTGTGTAATTGTGATTTTTGTGAGATAAACTTTTTCCCATAGGGATGCATTGGCCAGCGCTGATTGGCCGAATTCCGTACTCTGGCCAATCAGTGCTGGCCAATGCATTCTATTAGCTTGATGAAGCAGAGTGTGCACAAGGGTTCAAGCGCACCCTCGGCTCTGATGTAGCAGAGCCGAGGCTGCACAAGGGTTCAAGCGCACCCTCGGCTCTGATGTAGGAGAGCCGAGGGTGCACTTGAACCCTTGTGCACCCTCAGCTCTGCTACATCAGAGCCGAGGGTGCGCTTGAACCCTTGTGCACACTCTGCTTCATCAAGCTAATAGAATGCATTGGCCAGCGCTGATTGGCCAATGTATTCTATTAGCCTGATGAAGTAGAGCTGAATGTGTGTGCTAAGCACACACATTCAGCTCTACTTCATCGGGCTAATAGAATGCATTGGCCAGCGCTGATTGGCCAGAGTACGGAACTCGACCAATCAGCGCTGGCTCTGCTGGAGGAGGCGGAGTCTAAGATCGCTCCACACCAGTCTCCATTCAGGTCCGACCTTAGACTCCGCCTCCTCCGGCAGAGCCAGCGCTGATTGGCCGAAGGCTGGCCAATGCATTCCTATGCGAATGCAGAGACTTAGCAGTGCTGAGTCAGTTTTGCTCAACTACACATCTGATGCACACTCGGCACTGCTACATCAGATGTAGCAATCTGATGTAGCAGAGCCGAGGGTGCACTAGAACCCCTGTGCAAACTCAGTTCACGCTAATAGAATGCATTGGCCAGCGCTGATTGGCCAATGCATTCTATTAGCCCGATGAAGTAGAGCTGAATGTGTGTGCTAAGCACACACATTCAGCACTGCTTCATCACGCCAATACAATGCATTAGCCAGTGCTGATTGGCCAGAGTACGGAATTCGGCCAATCAGCGCTGGCTCTGCTGGAGGAGGCGGAGTCTAAGGTCGGACCTGAATGGAGACTGGTGTGGAGCGATCTTAGACTCCGCCTCCTCCAGCAGAGCCAGCGCTGATTGGTCGAGTTCCGTACTCTGGCCAATCAGCGCTGGCCAATGCATTCTATTAGCCCGATGAAGTAGAGCTGAATGTGTGTGCTTAGCACACACATTCAGCTCTACTTCATCAGGCTAATAGAATACATTGGCCAATCAGCGCTGGCCAATGCATTCTATTAGCTTGATGAAGCAGAGTGTGCACAAGGGTTCAAGCGCACCCTCGGCTCTGATGTAGCAGAGCCGAGGCTGCACAAGGGTTCAAGTGCACCCTCGGCTCTCCTACATCAGAGCCGAGGGTGCGCTTGAACCCTTGTGCAGCCTCGGCTCTGCTACATCAGAGCCGAGGGTGCGCTTGAACCCTTGTGCACACTCTGCTTCATCAAGCTAATAGAATGCATTGGCCAGCACTGATTGGCCAGAGTACGGAATTCGGCCAATCCGCGCTGGCCAATGCATTCTATTAGCCCGATGAAGTAGAGCTGAATGTGTGTGCTAAGCACACACATTCAGCACTGCTTCATCACGCCAATACAATGCATTAGCCAGTGCTGATTGGCCAGAGTACGGAATTCGGCCAATCAGCGCTGGCTCTGCTGGAGGAGGCGGAGTCTAAGATCGCTCCACACCAGTCTCCATTCAGGTCCGACCTTAGACTCCGCCTCCTCCAGCAGAGCCAGCGCTGATTGGCCGAATTCCGTACTCTGGCCAATCAGCACTGGCTAATGCATTGTATTGGCTTGATGAAGCAGTGCTGAATGTGTGTGCTTAGCACACACATTCAGCTCTACTTCATCGGGCTAATAGAATGCATTGGCCAGCGCTGATTGGCCGAATTCCGTACTCTGGCCAATCAGCACTGGCTAATGCATTGTATTGGCTTGATGAAGCAGTGCTGAATGTGTGTGCTTAGCACACACATTCAGCTCTACTTCATCGGGCTAATAGAATGCATTGGCCAATCAGCGCTGGCCAATGCATTCTATTAGCGTGAACTGAGTTTGCACAGGGGTTCTAGTGCACCCTCGGCTCTGCTACATCAGATTGCTACATCTGATGTAGCAGTGCCGAGTGTGCATCAGATGTGTAGTTGAGCAAAACTGACTCAGCACTGCTAAGTCTGCATTCGCATAGGAATGCATTGGCCAGCCTTCGGCCAATCAGCGCTGGCTCTGCCGGAGGAGGCGGAGTCTAAGGTCGGACCTGAATGGAGACTGGTGTGGAGCGATCTTAGACTCCGCCTCCTCCAGCAGAGCCAGCGCTGATTGGCCGAATTCCGTACTCTGGCCAATCAGCACTGGCTAATGCATTGTATTGGCTTGATGAAGCAGTGCTGAATGTGTGTGCTTAGCACACACATTCAGCTCTACTTCATCGGGCTAATAGAATGCATTGGCCAATCAGCGCTGGCCAATGCATTCTATTAGCGTGAACTGAGTTTGCACAGGGGTTCTAGTGCACCCTCGGCTCTGCTACATCAGATTGCTACATCTGATTTAGCAGTGCCGAGTGTGCATCAGATGTGTAGTTGAGCAAAACTGACTCAGCACTGCTAAGTCTGCATTCGCATAGGAATGCATTGGCCAGCCTTCGGCCAATCAGCGCTGGCTCTGCCGGAGGAGGCGGAGTCTAAGGTCGGACCTGAATGGAGACTGGTGTGGAGCTATCTTAGACTCCGCCTCCTCCAGCAGAGCCAGCGCTGATTGGTCGAGTTCCGTACTCTGGCCAATCAGCACTGGCCAATGCATTTCTATGGGGAAAAGTTAGCTTGCGAAAATCGCAAACTGACAGGGATTTCCATGAAATAAAGTGACTTTTATGCCCCCAGACATGCTTCCCCTGCTGTCCCAGTGTCATTCCAGGGTGTTGGTATCATTTCCTGGGGTGTCATAGTGGACTTGGTGACCCTCCAGACACGAATTTGGGTTTCCCCCTTAACGAGTTTATGTTCCCCATAGACTATAATGGGGTTCGAAACCCATTCGAACACTCGAACAGTGAGCGGCTGTTCGAATCGAATTTCGAACCTCGAACATTTTAGTGTTCGCTCATCTCTAATAGTAAGGCCTGAGACTGCAATGGATATATCAGAGACAGATCTATTAGATGGTGGAAACAGTAGTAGTTCAGTCTTGGAGAGATTTAGCTTCAGATAGAGCGAAGACATGATATTTGAGACAGCAGAAAGACAGTCGCTGGTGTTCTGTATGAGTGCAGGGGTGATGTCATGGGAAGATGTGTATAATTGGGTGTCATCAGCATAAAGATGGTACCTGAAGCCAAATCTGGCGATGGTTTGTCTAATGGGGGCTGTGTAGAGAGAAAAGAGCAGGGGGCCTAGGACCGAGCCCTGAGGAACCCCAACAGCAAGGGAAAGAGGGGAGGAAACAGAGCCCGCAAATGATGCACTGAAAGTGCGGTCTGAGAGATAAGAGGAGAACCAGGAGAGCGCCGTGTTCTTGAGGCCGACTGAACGGAGCATAGTGAGGAGAAGTTGATGGTCAACAGTGTCAAAAGCTGCAGAGAGGTCCAGAAGAATAAGAAGAGAGAAATCAACAAGAAAAATTGTGTTTTCATTGCATTTTTGCAGAGTTTTCTTCTGCGGATTTTCGGTTCCTATTATATCTATACGGAAAACACTAGCATTTCTGCAGGCATAATTGACATGCTGTGATTTACAAAAACACAACCATTTTTGAAAACGCAGATTTTCTGCTGCTGTTTTTTTTTCTGCAATGTGTGGATGGGATTAGTTAGATATCATTTTGGCCTGCAAAGTACCTACAAAACCTATGTTTTCACAATGTGGCCTTAGTCTGGTAGTACTATGATATAAACAAATAAGAAGAACACTATTTTCACATAATATTTTAGGGCAACATAACAGTGCAAAGAAATACAGGAAAACACTACTGTGACAATAATATTACAGAACAATACATTAAGACAAGTTCTATTGTGATGTTATTGCAATGGAATTCTTACTAGGGAAATACAAACATTATTGTGACATCATATCAATAAAATGAGATCTAGGTATAAAGCTCTGTCAGGATATCATTACATTGTGACAATACTCAAGAATAAAGACACGTTGGCTAGCATTAAAATAAAACACTAGTGTGACCTCATGCCAATGAAAGTCTGCCAAAGTATAAAAAAAAGTTATAACACTGTAACATCATTACATTGACTTGTAAAATTCCCTAAAAATACAAAGACATATACTACTATGATATCACCAAGTGATTATCAACAGCTCTGCCTAGTTATAAATACAATTTTGTAACACAATCATAGTGGAACATATTCAAGGTATAAGAAAAAAAAAAAATCTATTGTGACATAGCAATTAGAGATGAGCGAGTAGTACTCGATTGAGTAGGTATTCGATCGAATACTACGGTATTCGAAATACTCGTACTCGATCGAGTACTCATCGCTGTTGGAATGTAAAAGTTCGATGCAGAACCAACATTGATTGGCCGAATGCTATACAGTCGGCCAATCAACGCTGGTTCTTCTCCTACCTTTAGAAGTCTTCTCCGTGCAGCTTCCCCACGGTGTCTTCCGGCTCTGAATTCACTCTGCCAGGCATCGGGCCTGGGCAGAGCCGATTGCGCATGTCCACTTGTAGTGCGGGCATGCGCAGTTGGCTCTGCCCAGGCCCAATGCCTGGCAGAGTGAATTCAGAGCCAGAAGATGCCGTGGGGACCCTGCACGGAGAAGACTTCTCGGAGGATCCAGCACGACCCTCACTCGTGGACTTGGTACCGTATATACTTGAGTATAAGCCGAGTTTTTGTGCTGAAAAAGTGCTCCTCGGCTTATATTCGGGTCATTACGGTAGCAGGCCACGATAGCAGACCCCACCCCCCCACACCGCTCCATCACACGCCGGGTGACGTGGCCACGTAAGCTCAGGCCCGCACCTGGCGTGTGTCTGCTTCCTGGCCTGCTAGCAGAAGTACCGTAAGTACTTCTGCAGATTTTAATGTACAGCATCGCCGCGCTCCTGGCAGGATGCCGGGTCTGTAAATGTAATGGCGCCGCTCTGCAGAGCGATCACCATAGAAACCGGCACCTCCGCTGTAATGCTTACAGCAGAGATGCTGAAGCTTATGCCTGCGATCTCTGATTGTAGGCATAATCTTTGGCATCTCCGCTGTAAGCGTTACAGTGGAGATGCCCTCCGGAGATGTCCTCCCCCCCTCTGGAGATGTCCTCCCCCCTTAGGCCTGCCCCACACCTTTAAAGTTGCAGGCTGGCTCCTGCGCAGCGAGCTCGCAGGAGCCGACCTGTTCCGATGACAGCCGGGAGCCTAATGAAGGCTCCCAGCCTGTCATCGCTATATTACTATTGCGACTGGTCTATGACCGACCGTAATAGTAATGTAGAGAATCTCCCATAGACGGCAATACACTTGTATTGCCGTCTATGGGACTTGCAATCAATTGACTGCAGGTTCAAGTCCCAAAGGTGGGGGCTAAAAAAAATAGTAAAAAAAAAAAAAAAAAAGTTTTAAAAAAATATAATAAAAAATAAAATAAATAAAAGTTCTAAATCACTCCTTTCCCCAGAATACATATAAAGGCGGGTTCACAGCACCTGATCTCAGTTATGCAGGTTTCCGTTTTCTGTCAGCAGAAGACAGAAACCGACATTCAGTGTCTGTGGGCGAGCCATCTTCTGCTGCCAATGGCGAAACCGTTTTTTTTTTTTTACCGGACACATGTCCGACTAAAAAAAACAAAAAAACAAAACGGTTTCAATGCGGAGAGCAGAAGACGCTCACCGGCAGACACTTTTCAAACCCATGAATGTTTCTCGGGCAGGAAACGGAAACCTGCATAACGGAGATTGGGCGCTGGTGTGAACCTGCCCTCAAAGTAGAAAATGACTGTGAAACACATACACATTAGGTATCCCTGTGTCTGAAAGTGCCCGGTCTACTGAATATAGGGTACCTGCAGTGCTTCTATTCCGTCGGGAAGGGGTTAATAGGAGCACTGCAGATACCCTATATTCAGCCAGGCTGAATTCCAAGTGGGGGTAAAAAACCCAGTCCTCAAGCTCAGGGAAGGGGCAGACAGACAACCAAAACACCCCCTCCCCTTTCCCAGCACCTACTGCACCCAAGAACTCAGCCATTTTAATTTTTGAAATTTTCCAGTAGCTGCTGCATTTCCCCCCCTAGGGTTATACTCGAGTCAATAAGTTTTCCTAGTTTTTTTGTGGTAAAATTAGGGGGGTCGTCTTATATTCGGGTCGGCTTATACTCGAGTATATACGGTAAGTATAATTTGATTGAACGTTGCCTATCCCTGAAACGAGCATTTTCCCCCCATATATAGGGTTCAATATTCGATTCGAGTAGTCGAATATTGAGGGGCTACTCGAAACGAATATCGAACCTCGAACATTTTACTGTTCGCTCATCTATAATAGCAATACATCTCTAGAATAAGGTAAAATACTACAGCAATATTATAACAGCACACTAAATCCAAAAAACTAAGGCACTCTATTGTGACATCATAATCATAATCTGTCTAGGAATAAACACAATGTGACATCATGGCAATATAATAAAGCATTAAATGAAAGGAATACAACTACCTTGATTACCCTTCATTCACATCTGTGTTCAGTATTCCATTCGGAGAGTCTGCTTGGGGACCCCCTGAACGGAATACCGAACGCAACTGCAAGTGGTGTGCAGTAAAAGCACATGGACCCCATAGACTATAATGGTGTCCGTGTGCTGGCCGCGTGCTGCCCACACGAATCATGCGGGCAGGTAAGTAGATTGCGAACTACTTTCCTCTCCGCAAGATCCCTGCAGAAATCTGGCGGCAAGCACATGGACCTCATTATAGACTATGGGGTCCGTGTGCTTCCACTGGCACACTTGCTTGCAGTTGTGTTCGGGGGGAAGGAGGGGTGTCCTCATGCGGACTCCCCCGGACGGAATCCAAACACAGATGTGAACGAGGCTTTACTCTTAACTAGGATCCACACCTTTGTGGAGAGTAGGGACCCAAAGTCCCTTAACCCACCTTAACCCCTGGCAGTCTGCCATATAGGAGAATACTAAATATTCTAAGTGGGAATTGTGATATCAATTAAGCTCTGTATTGGACAAAAAATACAAATATTATTGTGAAATCATAAGAATGATATTTTGCCTTGGGTTAAAGACAGTGGGAGAAACTTGTACTCCTAAATTCTAGTGTACAAAAAAAGTTGAAAAATAAGGATTTACAACTTTTTGCAAACTAGCCAGTTCAGTTATCTGGCTTTGTTATACTCAGACATTTTTTATGTGTTTTTTAGCTGCGATTCGCTACGTGCGGCCTTAACCTTACTATGTCATTACCACAAAGGAACACTGAAGACAAACACTACAATGAAAATCCTTTTTAGATTACAGACAAGTTATGTGACATGAGATTATTAAGAAATGGTGGATGTATAAAGGCAGATTTATTAAGACTGGTGTTGGTTTGTGCTGGTGGAGGACGTCCTTAATTCATAATGAGCCAGGGGTGTTGTCATAAAGTAAATCACCGAGTCGTGGATTGGGGAGGCCGCTGGAGCAGCGCTGCTCTAGCGGCCTCCCCTCACGCTCAGGCAGAGAGTAGGTCCTCACCCTGCCTACTCTCTGCCTGCTAACGCTGCTATGCCACGCCCCCTTCGCTCCACCACGCCCCCTCATCCGGGGGGGGGCTTTCTGTCGTCCTCCTCGGGCGGCGACAAAGGTGGGTTCACCCCTGCATAGAAGTCATAACAGGTGTAGATCTCAGTCATTGTTTGCATAATAAAACTGACGTAAGGGGGCATTCACACAGTGTAAAGTGGTGCTGATTCTGGCACGATAACTTGCGGCAGAATCAGCGCTGAAAAAAAGACTCCCATTGACTTCAATGGGTTTTATGTTCCGCAAAGAACACATTGAACTCAATGGGAGGCTTTTTAACCCGGTCACTTCAATGTGTTCTGTGCGGAAAACGGAACCCATTGAAGTTAATGGGAGTCTTTTTTTCAGCGCTGATTCTGCCGTGAGTTATCATGCCAGAATCAGCGCTACTTTACTGCCCCCTTAATCATAATATATCTGGCAGGCCTATGACCCTAGCACAGCTTTCTGAAAATCATCCATAGCAAGGGCTCTAAATATTTGTGAAAAAGTAAAAAACTCAATGTTTGTGGCTTTTCTTAGGCTAGAAAACTATCACATTATTAACATCCCCCATTATCTACAAAGGAACTCTATTAGAAATAAAGATAAAAATGTTCTGTATTTCATCACAATGTAATAGAGCCAATGTATAAAGACAAGCTCTATTTAATACAGTAACAATGAAATTTAATAAATACATACTGTAATGGGATGCTAGCCACTCATAGTACCTGACCACCACACCACTGCTCCCTGCCGCACTCTGGCATTTAGGCTAAGGCCCCATGTAGCAAACCACAGCAAAAAAAAAAAAAAAAACATTGCAGAAAAAAAAAATGTGGAAATGCATCATGTTTTTTTAAGCATTTTTCAGCGAAAGTAGAGACAAAAACTCTGTGGACTTTCTGCCCGTTATACCTATACAGAAAACATCAGTGTTTCCGCAGGTATGATTGACATGCTGGGTTTTTCAAAATACGCAAACGTTTTATTTGAAAATGCAGCTTTTATGCTGCAGATTTTGCCTGCATTGTGTGGATGGGATTAATCTCACTCACTTTGCAGGTACTGCAAAACACAGCATTTTTGTTATGTGAGGCCCCAGTCTTAACGGCAACTGCATCCATTCTCTTAAATAGGATATGTCACTTCTCTTTATGTGGTTGCTTTAGTAAATATTTGTATTCCCTAGTTAAAAAAAAATTCTGGACCACCTTTTCTTAGAACTCGTCTTTGTGCCATGTAATGTAAGTAACAACTGGGTGATACCATTTTCCAAAGTCTTGTGTACCTTCACAATCCAACACTGGCAGCAGTACTTGATAGGGTACGCTCCCAAATAATATCACCCAGGTGACAATGTATTCATATATTTTGTGGGGAAGTTAGCTCTGTAGAAGCAGTGTCGCAGACCCAAACAGTCAAGACCGGGAAACAAAACATGCAGCAAACTGGTTTATTTAGAAAAAAACAGGAAAATAAATAAACCTTGAATTCAGGCACAAAATAACAAAACAAAATACATCCTTAACTTCAGGCAAAAACAAAATAAAAACCTGCTTGTGTGAATGTTAACCTAACTATACGTGTGGCTTACTACCAGCCACATGAACAAAACAAAATATTGTCTCACCGGGCTCAGAGTTAGGGTTGGTTCACTCTAGCGCTTGAATAATTGGTGCGGGCAGTGCGCGGCAAGCACACGGAGCCCATGATAGTCTATGAGGTCTGTGTGCTTTGACAGCACATCGCTTCCAATTGCGCTTGTATTCCGTCCGGGGGTGTCCATGCGGACACCTTCCAGACAGAATACAAGCGCTAGTGTTAACCAACCCTCACAGAACAGAACCATATACTGTATCTCCTTTCATTCCATAGATCTGCACTGCAATGCAGGATCTGCAGCTTTTTCTGGCCCAGTAATGAGCCCAGGATCTACAACTGGGCTGAGGCCTACTCCAGATCTGCCCTGGACCACACATAGGTCAGAACCCTGGGGCTGATATATCTGGACTCCAGCACACTGCCTGTCACCTTCTCACAATTTCTAGAAAAAACAACTAAGGAACAATACCACATACAGTTACAAGAAAAGAAGTCTTCGAATTTTTATTTCACGGTGAATACAATTGTCTACTAAACAAACATGTTAGGAGTGTGAGCATGCTCTCTCTATGGGGACACACAGCCAATAGATAGCACCCAAATGTGACTATTCAGAAGGGCTGGTCAAGCTTCAGCAGGGAATTACAACAGTAGAATTATGTGAGGATTGCATCTATACACAGTGTCCAAAAAGATTGGAGATATTCCAATTTCTTTGTTTTTGGCAAATTTCAATTTCATTATCGTCTGACTAATGTGGTTTATACCTTGTTTAACACATAGTCTATGGAACTGAAATGGTAATACAATTAAGTTCTCATAAATGAACTGCATATAGGTAAGTATGATAGAAGGAAGATCATTAGCTCATCTCTGCGTTTTCTTTGAGGTGTGAAGGTTATGAGCAGACTACTTTGACAACTGAGGTTTTTATATGATATACCGGCAGCTTAAAATGAGTGTTATATATACACAGATATTACATAAATTCTTAGGGTCAGCTATACATAATATCTGTTCTTTATTCCTATAAATTAGGGATATAATATTAAGATATATTTCCCCCAGACTATGGTCATAATGACATTAAATCAACTGCTACATAGTATGCAAGAACTAAATGTTGGGGCTCATTATCTAGAAAACTGGGAGAATTTAGCATATGCTTAATTGGTTTAGGTAAAAGACAAGTGTGCATGTGGATCGGCCCATTAATTCTATAGCACATAGAACAAGTATTTATTCCTAATTGAGCAGACTGATAAATTATCATTCATACATCAACTCCACTTCCTCCTTTCACTTTGAGAAGTCATGCACATGAATTTCAATATTAGTCACTAATTTACACAATGTGAAATGTGCTCAGTCTTTCATTTAATAATTACTATAATATGAGTAACAGAAACATTGCAACACAAATCTTAATGCACTTATTGTATGTTTGGCTGAAAAGCAGAACATTATAATCTATCATTAAAATGAAAAACTTTTAGGCTGTTATGATTTTTGATGACAAATTATAGTGAATTCATATTGCTAATGGTCTACCAACTAATTCTCATTAGATCGTTAACGCTGTCAAACTGGTTCTCTTCTTCTCTCCTTTACTATTACTATCACTTTTTAATGTTACAGAATTTGAAGTTTTGATAGCATTTGTTCTTATTTATAATCTTTATATGCTACAATCGTCAGTTTCAGTAGTAAAATGCCCCTATTATGCCTATACAGAAAATGCCATCATTTCCACAGGTATAATTGACATGCTACGATTTTCGAAAACGCAGCTTTTCTGTTGCAGATATTTTTCTGCAATGCGTGGCTGGGATTAGCCAGAATCCCAACCACTTTGCAGGTATTATAAAACACAACATTTTTAGCTGCAGCGTTTTTGCGTTGACTGTACAGTCTCGGACAGAAGTCCTGTCGTTTCTCCATGTTGTGGAATCAAAAGCTTCTAACCTGACTTTAAATTCATCCATTGGTTTTAGAAATGACTCATATGAAAGCGGAATCCCTCCCAAATGTGTTTTTTGTTAAGAAAATAAATTGACTTCACTGGCGAAATATTGATCATTTAATGAACACAGAATGGTCAGATTTTGGTAAGACAAAAGTTTTGTCGCCTTGTCATGTGATGCCCCCAATCCTAGTGTACAGGCTCCCCTGTGCTCTTTGCCTGAAGAAAGGGAAGTCTGCTTCTTTTTCCGTGAGCGGCCTGGCGGTCTACATAGACCACCATTGTGAGAGGGCAGATTATGACGTGGATTATGCGCCATAATCCGCCCCCTCTGTGCCCGTGTGAACGGGCCCTTACTGTGTGGCTGAGATCACATCTAGGCACAGAGGGAGACAGGTTGACCGCTAAGGGGGCCCTAGACTAAGTAACGCTCCGCTCATTTAGACACGTAAACACGTTTCAGAGTGACCGCTGTAAAACAGAATCCCACTGATTTCAATGGCTGCCGGTCTTACGCGCACTATACATTGAAATCAATGGGTTTAAAAGTCTCCCATCGATTTCAATGTGTAGCGCGCGTAAGACCGGCACCCACTGAAGTCAATGGAATTCTGTTTTACAGTGGTCACCCTGAAAAGTGTTTACGTGTCTGAATGAGCGGAGCATTACTCCATGTGCATGCACCCTTAGGCAAGAGGTAGGTAGTAGGCTAATACTGAAAACAGATGGGAGGCAGGTAATATTTACATTTAGCAAGTGGGCTCCCAGAATGAATCCTACTGCTGTAGGATTCTGGAGTCAATGAGATTTTGGTTCAAAACATAGTATGTTAATTTTGTCAGTGGAATTGCAAGCTTTTTTCCTATGGATTAAGGCTAAGGCCCCATGCAGCGCACCGCAATAAAAAGTGCTGTGGGAAAAAACACGACGGCAATGCATAGTAATTTTTCCTGCAGTGCTTTTCACAGAAAGGCCACAGAGGTTTCCTCTGCTGATTTTCTGCTTCCATGACATATAAGGAAACTACCAGCATTTCTGTAGGTATAATTGACATGCTCCAATTTCCAAAACCATGATGGTTTTGGAAATCGCAGCATATCCATTGTGCGTATTTTTCCACAATGTGTGGATGGAATTGGCTACGTGGGGCCCCGGCCTTAAGAAGAAGAAATAGCAGAGGAAAATGCAGCAAAAAACTCAATGAAAAACACTGCAGGAAAAAGCAACACATTTTCACAGTTTTTTCTGCAGTGCTTTTAGCTATGTTTTACTATGTGGGGTCTTAACCTCAAGACTAGAGATGAGCGAACACTAAAATGTTCGAGGTTCGAAATTCGATTCGAACAGCCGCTCAATGTTCGTGTGTTCGAACGGGTTTCGAACCCCATTATAGTCTATGGGGAACAGATACTCGTTAAGGGGGAAACCCAAATCCGTGTCTGGAGGGTCACCAAGTCCACTATGACACCCCAGGAAATGATGCCAACACCTCTGGAATGACACTGGGACAGCAGGGGAAGCATGTCTGGGGGCATCTAACACACCAAAGACCCTCTATTACCCCAACATCACAGCCTAACAACTACACACTTTACACACTCAATACCACCTCTCTGACAGTAGGAAAACACCTTGAAACATGTGTATTTGGCACTTGCAGTGAGGAGAGCTTGTCACCAGCAGTGAATTTGGCCCTTGTAGTAAGTTGAGGTTGGCACCAACATTTGTTTTGAAAATCAGGGTGGATTGAGCCTCTAACCAGCAGAGTTTGGGCAAATTCATGGTGGAGGGAGCCTCTAAAAACCCCAGTTTGGACCAATTCATGGTGGAGGGAGCCTCTAACCAGCCCAGTTTGGGCAAATTCATGGTGGAGGGAGCCTCTAAAAAACCCAGTTTGGACCAATTCATGGTGGAGGGAGCCTCTAACCAGCCCAGTTTGGGCAAATTCATGGTGGAGGGAGCCTCTAACCAGCCCAGTTTGGACCAATTAATGGTGGAGGGAGCCTCTAACCAGCCCAGTTTGGACCAATTAATGGTGGAGGGAGCCTCTAACCACCCCAGTTTGGACCAATTCATGGTGGAGGGAGCCTCTAAACAGCCCAGTTTGGGCAAATTCATGGTGGAGGGAGCCTCTAAAAAACCCAGTTTGGACCAATTCATGGTGGAGGGAGCCTCTAACCAGCCCAGTTTGGACCAATTAATGGTGGAGGGAGCCTCTAAACAGCCAAGTTTGGACCAATTCATGGTGGAGGGAGCCTCTAAAAACCCCAGTTTGGACCAATTCATGGTGGAGGGAGCCTCTAACCAGCCCAGTTTGGGCAAATTCATGGTGGAGGGAGCCTCTAAACAGCCCAGTTTGGGCAAATTCATGGTGGAGGGAGCCTCTAACCAGCCCAGTTTGGACCAATTAATGGTGGAGGGAGCCTCTAACCAGCCCAGTTTGGACCAATTAATGGTGGAGGGAGCCTCTAACCAGCCCAGTTTGGACCAATTAATGGTGGAGGGAGCCTCTAACCACCCCAGTTTGGACCAATTCATGGTGGAGGGAGCCTCTAACCAGCCCAGTTTGGACCAATTCATGGTGGAGGGAGCCTCTAAAAAACCCAGTTTGGACCAATTCATGGTGGAGGGAGCCTCTAAACAGCCCAGTTTGGGCAAATTCATGGTGGAGGGAGCCTCTAAAAAACCCAGTTTGGACCAATTCATGGTGGAGGGAGCCTCTAACCAGCCCAGTTTGGACCAATTAATGGTGGAGGGAGCCTCTAAACAGCCAAGTTTGGACCAATTCATGGTGGAGGGAGCCTCTAAAAACCCCAGTTTGGACCAATTCATGGTGGAGGGAGCCTCTAACCAGCCCAGTTTGGACCAATTAATGGTGGAGGGAGCCTCTAACCAGCCCAGTTTGGACCAATTAATGGTGGAGGGAGCCTCTAACCACCCCAGTTTGGACCAATTCATGGTGGAGGGAGCCTCTAAACAGCCAAGTTTGGACCAATTCATGGTGAAGGGAGCCTCTAAAAACCCATTTGGACCAATTCATGGTGGAGGGAGCCTCTAACCAGCCCAGTTTGGGCAAATTCATGGTGGAGGGAGCCTCTAAACAGCCCAGTTTGGGCAAATTCATGGTGGAGGGAGCCTCTAACCAGCCCAGTTTGGACCAATTAATGGTGGAGGGAGCCTCTAACCAGCCCAGTTTGGACCAATTAATGGTGGAGGGAGCCTCTAACCACCCCAGTTTGGACCAATTCATGGTGGAGGGAGCCTCTAAACAGCCAAGTTTGGACCAATTCATGGTGGAGGGAGCCTCTAAAAACCCCAGTTTGGACCAATTCATGGTGGAGGGAGCCTCTAACCAGCCCAGTTTGGACCAATTAATGGTGGAGGGAGCCTCTAAACAGCCAAGTTTTGGGAAATTCATGGTGGAGGGAGCCTCTAACCAGCCCAGTTTGGACCAATTCATGGTGGAGGGAGCCTCTAAACAGCCCAGTTTGGGCAAATTCATGGTGGAGGGAGCCTCTAAAAAACCCAGTTTGGACCAATTCATGGTGGAGGGAGCCTCTAACCAGCCCAGTTTGGACCAATTAATGGTGGAGGGAGCCTCTAACCAGCCCAGTTTGGACCAATTAATGGTGGAGGGAGCCTCTAACCACCCCAGTTTGGACCAATTCATGGTGGAGGGAGCCTCTAAACAGCCAAGTTTGGACCAATTCATGGTGGAGGGAGCCTCTAAAAACCCCAGTTTGGACCAATTCATGGTGGAGGGAGCCTCTAACCAGCCCAGTTTGGGCAAATTCATGGTGGAGGGAGCCTCTAAACAGCCCAGTTTGGGCAAATTCATGGTGGAGGGAGCCTCTAAAAAACCCAGTTTGGACCAATTCATGGTGGAGGGAGCCTCTAAACAGCCAAGTTTGGACCAATTCATGGTGAAGGGAGCCTCTAAAAACCCGTTTGGACCAATTCATGGTGGAGGGAGCCTCTAACCAGCCCAGTTTGGGCCAATTCGTGGTGGAGGGAGCCTCTAAACAGCCCAGTTTGGGCAAATTCATGGTGGAGGGAGCCTCTAACCAGCCCAGTTTGGACCAATTAATGGTGGAGGGAGCCTCTAACCAGCCCAGTTTGGACCAATTAATGGTGGAGGGAGCCTCTAACCACCCCAGTTTGGACCAATTCATGGTGGAGGGAGCCTCTAAACAGCCAAGTTTGGACCAATTCATGGTGGAGGGAGCCTCTAAAAACCCCAGTTTGGACCAATTCATGGTGGAGGGAGCCTCTAACCAGCCCAGTTTGGACCAATTAATGGTGGAGGGAGCCTCTAAACAGCCAAGTTTTGGGAAATTCATGGTGGAGGGAGCCTCTAACCAGCCCAGTTTGGACCAATTCATGGTGGAGGGAGCCTCTAAACAGCCCAGTTTGGGCAAATTCATGGTGGAGGGAGCCTCTAAAAAACCCAGTTTGGACCAATTCATGGTGGAGGGAGCCTCTAACCACCCCAGTTTGGACCAATTCATGGTGGAGGGAGCCTCTAACCAGCCCAGTTTGGACCAATTCATGGTGGAGGGAGCCTCTAAAAAACCCAGTTTGGACCAATTCATGGTGGAGGGAGCCTCTAAACAGCCCAGTTTGGGCAAATTCATGGTGGAGGGAGCCTCTAACCAGCCCAGTTTGGACCAATTAATGGTGGAGGGAGCCTCTAACCAGCCCAGTTTGGACCAATTAATGGTGGAGGGAGCCTCTAACCACCCCAGTTTGGACCAATTCATGGTGGAGGGAGCCTCTAACCAGCCCAGTTTGGACCAATTCATGGTGGAGGGAGCCTCTAAAAAACCCAGTTTGGACCAATTCATGGTGGAGGGAGCCTCTAAACAGCCCAGTTTGGGCAAATTCATGGTGGAGGGAGCCTCTAAACAGCCCAGTTTGGGCAAATTCATGGTGGAGGGAGCCTCTAACCAGCCCAGTTTGGACCAATTAATGGTGGAGGGAGCCTCTAACCAGCCCAGTTTGGACCAATTCATGGTGGAGGGAGCCTCTAAACAGCCCAGTTTGGGCAAATTCATGGTGGAAGGAGCCTCTAACCAGCAGAGTTGTGGGAAAGCAGGGTGGAGGGAGCCTCTAACCAGCAGAGTTGGTGGAAATCAGGGTGGAGGGAGCCTCTAACCAGCAGAGTTGGGGGAAATCATGTTGGAGGGAGCCTAGTATTAGCAGAATTGTGCAACGCTTATGGTGGATGAGTATGAGGATGCGGAGGAATTGGAGAGGTTGAGTACAGACATGGAGTTCCATGTTGGGGTGCTTTACACAGGTGGGCACAAAAATGAAGGCTCTATCCAGTGGTGGTTCATTTTTATCAAAGTGAGCCGGTCGGCACTCTCAGCTGACAGACGGGTGCGCTTGTCAGTGATGATGCCACCGGCTGCACTGAACACCCTCTCAGATAGGACGCTGGCGGCAGGACAGGACAGCACCTCCAAGGCATATAGGGCAAGTTCAAGCCACAGGTCCAACTTCGACACCCAATACGTGTAGGGCGCAGAGGGGTCGGAGAGGACAGGGCTGTGGTCGGAAAGGTATTCCCGCAACATGCGCCTATACTTCTCACGCCTGGTGACACTAGGACCCTCCGTGGCGGCACTTTGGCGAGGGGGTGCCATCAAGGTGTCCCAGACCTTAGACAGTGTGCCCCTCGTTTGTGTGGACCGGTGAGAACTTGGTTGCCTACTGGAGGAACTGCCCTCCCTGCCGCCAACGTCACATGCTGGAAACATCTCCATCATATTCTGCACCAATTGCCTGTGGCAAGCATTGATGCGATTGGCCCTCCCCTCTACCGGAATAAAAGACGAGATGTTGTTTTTATACCGGGGGTCAAGGATAGCAAAGATCCAGTACTGGTTGTCCTCCATGATTTTGACAATACGCTTGTCGGTTGTAAAGCACCCCAACATGAACTCAGCCATGTCTGCCACAGTGTTAGTTGGCATGACTCCTCTGGCCCCACCGGAAAGTTCAATCTCCATTTCCTCCTCATCCTCCATGTCTACCCATCCGCGCTGCAACAATGGGACGATTCGAAGTTGCCCGGAAGCCTCCTGTATCACCATCACATCATCGGACAACTCTTCTTCCTCCTCCTCCTCCTCCTCCTCCTCCTCCATTAAACGCAGTGAAGCGGACAGATGTGTGGACCTACTCTCCAGCTGTGACGGATCGGATGCTATCCCTAACTCCTCTGTGTGATCTGAGTTATCCCTGATGTCAATCAGGGATTCTCTCAGAACACACAAGAGCGGGATTGTAAGGCTCACCATCGCATCCTCAGAGCTCACCCTCCTTGTGGACTCCTCAAAGACCCGTAGGATGTCACAAAGGTCTCTCATCCATGGCCACTCATGGATGTGAAACTGAGGCAGCTGACTTTGTGGCACCCTAGGGTTTTGTAGCTGGTATTCCATCAAAGGTCTCTGCTGCTCAACCACTCTATTCAACATCTGAAACGTTGAGTTCCAGCGTGTGGGGACGTCGCACAAAAGCCGGTGTTGTGGCACATGCAGGCGTTGCTGGAGAGATTTTAAGCTAGCAGCGGCTACTGTCGACTTGCGAAAGTGGGCGCACATGCGCCGCACTTTCACCAGTAGCTCTGGAACATTGGGGTAGCTCTTTAGGAAACGTTGCACCACTAGGTTGAAGACGTGGGCCAGGCATGGAACATGTTGGAGTCCGGCAAGCTCCAGAGCTGCTACCAGGTTCCGGCCGTTATCACAAACGACCATGCCTGGGCCCAGGTGCAGCGGCTCAAACCATATTGCCGTCTCATCGAGGAGGGCATCCCTCACCTCGGAGGCAGTGTGCTGTCTGTCCCCCAAGCTGATCAGCTTCAGCACAGCCTGCTGACGTCTACCAACGCCAGTGCTGCAACGTTTCCAACTCGTAGCTGGGGTCAATCTAACAGCGGAGGAGGAGGCGGTGGCGGAGGAGGAGGCGGTGGCGGAGGAGGAGGCGGTAGAGGAGGAGGAGGAGGGGGGTGTTCTTCTCGTGTCCCTGCCAGGAATGTTAGGCGGGGAGACGAGGTACACCGGGCCAGTTTGGGAAGCAGTCCCAGCCTCAACTACATTCACCCAGTGTGCCGTCAGTGAAATGTAGCGTCCCTGTCCGCATGCACTTGTCCACGCGTCGGTGGTCAAGTGGACCTTTGTGCAAAGCGCGGAACTAAGGGCCCGCCTGATGTTGAGTGACACGTGCTGGTGCAAGGCGGGGACGGCACACCGGGAGAAGTAGTGACGGCTAGGGACGGCATAGCGAGGTGCCGCAGTTGCCATCAGGTCCAGGAAGGCGGGAGTTTCAACAAGCCGGAACGCCAACATCTCCTGGGCCAGCAGTTTAGCGATGTTGGCGTTCAAGGCTTGCGCGTGTGGGTGGTTAGCAGTGTATTTCTGCCGCCGCTCCAATGTCTGAGAGATGGTGGGTTGTTGTAAAGAAACGCCTGATGGTGCCTTTGATGGTGCAGGAGAAGGAGATAAGACAGGACCAGGGGAGGATGAGGTAGAAGTCAACAAAGTGGCGGAGGCAGATGAAGTGGTGTCCTGGCTCGTCCTCTGGAGTGCATCGCCAGCACAGTCAGCAGTGGCAGTGGCAGAGGCAGAGGCAGTGGCAGAGGCAGTGGCAGTGGCGTGAACGGCAGGCGGCCTTTGTCCTGCCGTTGCTGCCTGCCACTGATTCCAGTGCTTGGATTCCAAATGACGGCGCATTGAAGTGGTGGACAGGTTGCTCTTCTCAGAGCCCCTAATCAATTTCGAGAGGCAAATTGTGCAGACAACACTATATCTGTCCTCGGCGCATTCCTTGAAAAAACTCCACACCTTCGAGAAACGTGCCCTCGAGGTGGGAGTTTTTCGGGGCTGGGTACGAACTGGAACATCTTGGGAGATTCCGGGTGTGGCCTGGCTTCGCCTAAGCTGCTGACCTCTGCCTCTGCCTCTAGCTACCCTTTTTGGTGCTGCACCTGCCTCAACATCCACACTACTTTCCCCGCTTGACATCCCCCCTGTCCAGGTCGGGTCAGTGTCCTCATCATCCACCACTTCCTCTTCCAACTCCTGTCTCATCTCCTCCTCCCGCACAATGCGCCGGTCAACTGGATGCCCTGACGGCAACTGCGTCACATCATCGTCGATGAGGGTGGGTTGCTGGTCATCCACCACCAAATCGAACGGAGATGGAGGAGACTCTAGTGTTTGAGCATCTGGACACAGATGCTCCTCTGTTAGGTTCGTGGAATCGTGACGTGGAGAGGCAGGTTGAGGGACAATGAAAGGAGCGGAGAACAGCTCTGGGGAGCAGGGACAGTTTGGGTTATTGTTCTGTAAAGCTTCGGAATTTTGGGAGGAAGGAAGACAAGACTGTTGGGTAATAGGAGGAGAGGAGGCAGAGTCTGACTGGCTGCTGGACAATGTGCTGTAAGCGTTCTCTGACAGCCATTGCAAGACCTGTTCCTGGTTCTCGGGCCTACTAAGGTTTGTACCCTGCAGTTTAGTTAATGTGGCAAGCAACCCTGGCACTGTGGAGTGGCGCAATGCTTGCTGCCCCACAGGAGTAGGCACGGGACGCCCTGTGGCTTCACTGCTACCTTGCTCCCCAGAACCATTCCCCCGACCTCGCCCACGGCCTCGTCCACGTCCCTTTCCGGGAGCCTTGCGCATTTTGAATTCCTAGTTAGAAATTGGCACTGTATACCAGTAGTAAAAATTGTGGGTGCACGTAACCCCAATATATTCTTTGAATTCCCAGTCAGAAACTGGCACTATATGGCAGTAGCAAGAAATGAGGGTATTTGTATTCCCAATATACTCTTTGAATTCCCAGTCAGACAATGGCACTGTATACCAGTAGTAAAAATTGTGGGTGCACGTAACCCCAATATATTCTTTGAATTACCAGTCAGAAACTGGCACTATATGGCAGTAGCAAGAAATGAGGGTATTTATAACCCCAATATATTCTTTGAATTCCCAGTCAGACAATGGCACTGTATACCAGTAGTAAAAATTGTGGGTGCACGTAACCCCAATATATTCTTTGAATTCCCAGTCAGAAACTGGCACTATATGGCAGTAGCAAGAAATGAGGGTATTTGTATTCCCAATATACTCTTTGAATTCCCAGTCAGACAATGGCACTGTATACCAGTAGTAAAAATTGTGGGTGCACGTAACCCCAATATATTCTTTGAATTACCAGTCAGAAACTGGCACTATATGGCAGTAGCAAGAAATGAGGGTATTTATAACCCCAATATATTCTTTGAATTCCCAGTCAGACAATGGCACTGTATACCAGTAGTAAAAATTGTGGGTGCACGTAACCCCAATATATTCTTTGAATTCCCAGTCAGAAACTGGCACTATATGGCAGTAGCAAGAAATGAGGGTATTTGTATTCCCAATATACTCTTTGAATTCCCAGTCAAACAATGGCACTGTATACCAGTAGTAAAAATTGTGGGTGCACGTAACCCCAATATATTCTTTGAATTACCAGTCAGAAACTGGCACTATATGGCAGTAGCAAGAAATGAGGGTATTTATAACCCCAATATATTCTTTGAATTCCCAGTCAGACAATGGCACTGTATACCAGTAGTAAAAATTGTGGGTGCACGTAACCCCAATATATTCTTTGAATTACCAGTCAGAAACTGGCACTATATGGCAGTAGCAAGAAATGAGGGTATTTGTATTCCCAATATACTCTTTGAATTCCCAGTCAGACAATGGCACTGTATACCAGTAGTAAAAATTGTGGGTGCACGTAACCCCAATATATTCTTTGAATTCCCAGTCAGAAACTGGCACTATATGGCAGTAGCAAGAAATGAGGGTATTTATAACCCCAATATATTCTTTGAATTCCCAGTCAGACAATGGCACTGTATACCAGTAGTAAAAATTGTGGGTGCACGTAACCCCAATATATTCTTTGAATTACCAGTCAGAAACTGGCACTATATGGCAGTAGCAAGAAATGAGGGTATTTATAACCCCAATATATTCTTTGAATTCCCAGTCAGACAATGGCACTGTATACCAGTAGTAAAAATTGTGGGTGCACGTAACCCCAATATATTCTTTGAATTCCCAGTCAGAAACTGGCACTATATGGCAGTAGCAAGAAATGAGGGTATTTGTATTCCCAATATACTCTTTGAATTCCCAGTCAAACAATGGCACTGTATACCAGTAGTAAAAATTGTGGGTGCACGTAACCCCAATATATTCTTTGAATTACCAGTCAGAAACTGGCACTATATGGCAGTAGCAAGAAATGAGGGTATTTATAACCCCAATATATTCTTTGAATTCCCAGTCAGACAATGGCACTGTATACCAGTAGTAAAAATTGTGGGTGCACGTAACCCCAATATATTCTTTGAATTACCAGTCAGAAACTGGCACTATATGGCAGTAGCAAGAAATGAGGGTATTTGTATTCCCAATATACTCTTTGAATTCCCAGTCAGACAATGGCACTGTATACCAGTAGTAAAAATTGTGGGTGCACGTAACCCCAATATATTCTTTGAATTACCAGTCAGAAACTGGCACTATATGGCAGTAGCAAGAAATGAGGGTATTTATAACCCCAATATATTCTTTGAATTCCCAGTCAGACAATGGCACTGTATACCAGTAGTAAAAATTGTGGGTGCACGTAACCCCAATATATTCTTTGAATTCCCAGTCAGACACTGGCACTATATGGCAGTAGCAAGAAATGAGGGTATTTGTATTCCCAATATATTCTTTGAATTCCCAGTCAGACAATGGCACTGTATACCAGTAGTAAAAATTGTGGGTGCACGTAACCCCAATATATTCTTTGAATTACCAGTCAGACACTGGCACTATATGGCAGTAGCAAGAAATGAGGGTATTTGTATTCCCAATATATTCTTTGAATTCCCAGTCAGACAATGGCACTGTATACCAGTAGTAAAAATTGTGGGTGCACGTAACCCCAATATATTCTTTGAATTCCCAGTCAGACACTGGCACTATATGGCAGTAGCAAGAAATGAGGGTATTTGTATTCCCAATATATTCTTTGAATTCCCAGTCAGACAATGGCACTGTATACCAGTAGTAAAAATTGTGGGTGCACGTAACCCCAATATATTCTTTGAATTCCCAGTCAGAAACTGGCACTATATGGCAGTAGCAAGAAATGAGGGTATTTGTATTCCCAATATACTCTTTGAATTCCCAGTCAAACAATGGCACTGTATACCAGTAGTAAAAATTGTGGGTGCACGTAACCCCAATATATTCTTTGAATTACCAGTCAGAAACTGGCACTATATGGCAGTAGCAAGAAATGAGGGTATTTATAACCCCAATATATTCTTTGAATTCCCAGTCAGACAATGGCACTGTATACCAGTAGTAAAAATTGTGGGTGCACGTAACCCCAATATATTCTTTGAATTACCAGTCAGAAACTGGCACTATATGGCAGTAGCAAGAAATGAGGGTATTTGTATTCCCAATATACTCTTTGAATTCCCAGTCAGACAATGGCACTGTATACCAGTAGTAAAAATTGTGGGTGCACGTAACCCCAATATATTCTTTGAATTCCCAGTCAGAAACTGGCACTATATGGCAGTAGCAAGAAATGAGGGTATTTATAACCCCAATATATTCTTTGAATTCCCAGTCAGACAATGGCACTGTATACCAGTAGTAAAAATTGTGGGTGTACGTAACCCCAATATATTCTTTGAATTACCAGTCAGAAACTGGCACTATATGGCAGTAGCAAGAAATGAGGGTATTTATAACCCCAATATATTCTTTGAATTCCCAGTCAGACAATGGCACTGTATACCAGTAGTAAAAATTGTGGGTGCACGTAACCCCAATATATTCTTTGAATTACCAGTCAGAAACTGGCACTATATGGCAGTAGCAAGAAATGAGGGTATTTATAACCCCAATATATTCTTTGAATTCCCAGTCAGACAATGGCACTGTATACCAGTAGTAAAAATTGTGGGTGCACGTAACCCCAATATATTCTTTGAATTCCCAGTCAGACACTGGCACTATATGGCAGTAGCAAGAAATGAGGGTATTTGTATTCCCAATATATTCTTTGAATTCCCAGTCAGACAATGGCACTGTATACCAGTAGTAAAAATTGTGGGTGCACGTAACCCCAATATATTCTTTGAATTCCCAGTCAGAAACTGGCACTATATGGCAGTAGCAAGAAATGAGGGTATTTGTATTCCCAATATACTCTTTGAATTCCCAGTCAAACAATGGCACTGTATACCAGTAGTAAAAATTGTGGGTGCACGTAACCCCAATATATTCTTTGAATTACCAGTCAGAAACTGGCACTATATGGCAGTAGCAAGAAATGAGGGTATTTATAACCCCAATATATTCTTTGAATTCCCAGTCAGACAATGGCACTGTATACCAGTAGTAAAAATTGTGGGTGCACGTAACCCCAATATATTCTTTGAATTACCAGTCAGAAACTGGCACTATATGGCAGTAGCAAGAAATGAGGGTATTTGTATTCCCAATATACTCTTTGAATTCCCAGTCAGACAATGGCACTGTATACCAGTAGTAAAAATTGTGGGTGCACGTAACCCCAATATATTCTTTGAATTCCCAGTCAGAAACTGGCACTATATGGCAGTAGCAAGAAATGAGGGTATTTATAACCCCAATATATTCTTTGAATTCCCAGTCAGACAATGGCACTGTATACCAGTAGTAAAAATTGTGGGTGCACGTAACCCCAATATATTCTTTGAATTACCAGTCAGAAACTGGCACTATATGGCAGTAGCAAGAAATGAGGGTATTTATAACCCCAATATATTCTTTGAATTCCCAGTCAGACAATGGCACTGTATACCAGTAGTAAAAATTGTGGGTGCACGTAACCCCAATATATTCTTTGAATTCCCAGTCAGAAACTGGCACTATATGGCAGTAGCAAGAAATGAGGGTATTTGTATTCCCAATATACTCTTTGAATTCCCAGTCAAACAATGGCACTGTATACCAGTAGTAAAAATTGTGGGTGCACGTAACCCCAATATATTCTTTGAATTACCAGTCAGAAACTGGCACTATATGGCAGTAGCAAGAAATGAGGGTATTTATAACCCCAATATATTCTTTGAATTCCCAGTCAGACAATGGCACTGTATACCAGTAGTAAAAATTGTGGGTGCACGTAACCCCAATATATTCTTTGAATTACCAGTCAGAAACTGGCACTATATGGCAGTAGCAAGAAATGAGGGTATTTGTATTCCCAATATACTCTTTGAATTCCCAGTCAGACAATGGCACTGTATACCAGTAGTAAAAATTGTGGGTGCACGTAACCCCAATATATTCTTTGAATTCCCAGTCAGAAACTGGCACTATATGGCAGTAGCAAGAAATGAGGGTATTTATAACCCCAATATATTCTTTGAATTCCCAGTCAGACAATGGCACTGTATACCAGTAGTAAAAATTGTGGGTGCACGTAACCCCAATATATTCTTTGAATTACCAGTCAGAAACTGGCACTATATGGCAGTAGCAAGAAATGAGGGTATTTATAACCCCAATATATTCTTTGAATTCCCAGTCAGACAATGGCACTGTATACCAGTAGTAAAAATTGTGGGTGCACGTAACCCCAATATATTCTTTGAATTCCCAGTCAGAAACTGGCACTATATGGCAGTAGCAAGAAATGAGGGTATTTGTATTCCCAATATACTCTTTGAATTCCCAGTCAAACAATGGCACTGTATACCAGTAGTAAAAATTGTGGGTGCACGTAACCCCAATATATTCTTTGAATTACCAGTCAGAAACTGGCACTATATGGCAGTAGCAAGAAATGAGGGTATTTATAACCCCAATATATTCTTTGAATTCCCAGTCAGACAATGGCACTGTATACCAGTAGTAAAAATTGTGGGTGCACGTAACCCCAATATATTCTTTGAATTACCAGTCAGAAACTGGCACTATATGGCAGTAGCAAGAAATGAGGGTATTTGTATTCCCAATATACTCTTTGAATTCCCAGTCAGACAATGGCACTGTATACCAGTAGTAAAAATTGTGGGTGCACGTAACCCCAATATATTCTTTGAATTACCAGTCAGAAACTGGCACTATATGGCAGTAGCAAGAAATGAGGGTATTTATAACCCCAATATATTCTTTGAATTCCCAGTCAGACAATGGCACTGTATACCAGTAGTAAAAATTGTGGGTGCACGTAACCCCAATATATTCTTTGAATTCCCAGTCAGACACTGGCACTATATGGCAGTAGCAAGAAATGAGGGTATTTGTATTCCCAATATATTCTTTGAATTCCCAGTCAGACAATGGCACTGTATACCAGTAGTAAAAATTGTGGGTGCACGTAACCCCAATATATTCTTTGAATTACCAGTCAGAAACTGGCACTATATGGCAGTAGCAAGAAATGAGGGTATTTGTATTCCCAATATACTCTTTGAATTCCCAGTCAGACAATGGCACTGTATACCAGTAGTAAAAATTGTGGGTGCACGTAACCCCAATATATTCTTTGAATTACCAGTCAGAAACTGGCACTATATGGCAGTAGCAAGAAATGAGGGTATTTATAACCCCAATATATTCTTTGAATTCCCAGTCAGACAATGGCACTGTATACCAGTAGTAAAAATTGTGGGTGCACGTAACCCCAATATATTCTTTGAATTCCCAGTCAGACACTGGCACTATATGGCAGTAGCAAGAAATGAGGGTATTTGTATTCCCAATATATTCTTTGAATTCCCAGTCAGACAATGGCACTGTATACCAGTAGTAAAAATTGTGGGTGCACGTAACCCCAATATATTCTTTGAATTACCAGTCAGACACTGGCACTATATGGCAGTAGCAAGAAATGAGGGTATTTGTATTCCCAATATATTCTTTGAATTCCCAGTCAGACAATGGCACTGTATACCAGTAGTAAAAATTGTGGGTGCACGTAACCCCAATATATTCTTTGAATTCCCAGTCAGACACTGGCACTATATGGCAGTAGCAAGAAATGAGGGTATTTGTATTCCCAATATATTCTTTGAATTCCCAGTCAGACAATGGCACTGTATACCAGTAGTAAAAATTGTGGGTGCACGTAACCCCAATATATTCTTTGAATTCCCAGTCAGACACTGGCACTATATGGCAGTAGCAAGAAATGAGGGTATTTGTATTCCCAATATATTCTTTGAATTCCCAGTCAGACAATGGCACTGTATACCAGTAGTAAAAATTGTGGGTGCACGTAACCCCAATATATTCTTTGAATTACCAGTCAGAAACTGGCACTATATGGCAGTAGCAAGAAATGAGGGTATTTGTATTCCCAATATATTCTTTGAATTCCCAGTCAGACAATGGCACTGTATACCAGTAGTAAAAATTGTGGGTGTATATAGCCCCAATTCTATTGCTAGGGGACTTGCAGGGTATTTCTGGGGTGAAGGTGGGGGGGCACACCGTTGGAACGGGTATCGGGGTATATATCGGGTATACGGGAATACACTGACAGTGTATTCCATTCAGGATCCTGGGAAAGCTGGGTTGCGGCGATTGAGCCCGTCAGTGCCACGTTACACTGACAAGCTTCTCCCTGGAATTTAGCTCTTACAAGAGCTGTTGGTTGTCTTCTCCTTCCTATCCTAGCCTGTCCCTGCCTACCCAGAATCTAAGCCCTAGCTAGCTGGACGGAAACCTCCGTCCTCGGTGAATTGCAAGCTCAGAATGACGCGAACCTGGGCGGCGCTGTTCTTTTAAATTAGAGGTCACATGTTTTCGGCAGCCAATGGGTTTTGCCTACTTTTTTCAACGTCACCGGTGTCGTAGTTCCTGTCCCACCTACCCTGCGCTGTTATTGGAGCAAAAAAGGCGCCAGGGAAGGTGGGAGGGGAATCGAGTAATGGCGCACTTTACCACGCGGTGTTCGATTCGATTCGAACATGCCGAACAGCCTAATATCCGATCGAACATGAGTTCGATAGAACACTGTTCGCTCATCTCTACTCAAGACATGTATCGAGGTACAATATCCAGTCTCATCTCCTTTACCTCCCTAAGAGAATGTAGGTGCCAAAACTGAGATATAGAAGGATTTGTATCACTTCCAAACAGACAAAAACAAATTAATGAATTAAACTTGATCATAAATAAACAAAGATAAGCATGTTACTCATGGCAAGAAAGCCCAAGAAGAACCAAATAAAATAAGGGCACTTCTATACAACTGCCTTTGAAAGATAATCTCCTTGGGGAAATACAATTTATTCATATTATCAGGGCCCTGCTGTGCAAATCTACAGTCTGGGAGCACACTACAGAGATCAAGAAAATATTTACTTTATTCAGTTGAGTACAAAAGCTTTTAATGAATGCATAATTAAGATAGAATAAAAGTGTACATAGCTTAGAAATGTGACTGCCAAGCTCAGCCATCAATAACTGCGCCAGAGTCATTTGCGGCTCCAGCTGTTTTGTCTCTGGATAAGACATAGTTATTATAAATCCAAGATTATATATATATATATATATACAGTATATATATATATATATATATATATATATATATATATATATATATATATATACACACACATTTGCTCACATACATATAAAATTACAACCACTAATTACATACAGAATAATATATATATATATATATATATATATATATATATATATATATATGTAAGACAACATTTGTATGGGTACTGTGGCACTGAGAAGCACAAGAGGGACGAAAAACATAATAACATTGGGTTCAATTTAATAAGCTTGGCATTTTGTGCGCAGATCTTAGTCACTTTGTGCATTGGCATGACATACACCAGGCTCTTTCTTCCTAATAATTCAGCGAGATCCTGTGCACCAGAACTGAAAGCTATGCCAGTCTTAAACTGACGCAGCTACAGCTTTCACCTTTTTTCTGGCATAAATTACCATAGATTTTTCAGGGGCAAGACATACCCTCCCTGTCCCACCTTCATCCCTGCCCTGCTCTACCGACCTTTTTGTAAAGTAGCAAACGGATACAAAGTGAAAAGCAATTTTTGAGAAAAAAAAATTGAGTGTTTCATGCATTACACATCAGAAAACTGGCTTACAAAGTATGATGAATCAGCTCCATTGTTTTTTGATGCAATATTTCATGGAAAATGCTGCATTTTTAATATAGGAATACAGCCATGACAGTGATAAAATAACAGAAAACAAATGAAGCTTTGCATTCAAAAAGTCTAATAAAATTCTCTTCCCAACATGAAGGGCCTCATTTCAGTATGGTTTTTTTTTGGTTCTAACACTGATTCTTATTAATTCTTATTGATGTAACATCTCTAGGAAATTTAAACTGTGCAAAAGATTTAGGCAGATGTCTAAAAATACTGCAAAGTGAGAATGCTGTCAAAAATAGAAGTGTTAATAGTTTATTTTTGCCAATTGCAAATGCAAAGTGGAAATACAAAAGAGAAATCTAACTCAAATAAATATTTGGTATGACCACCCTTTGCCTTCATAACACAAATTTTTCTATATAAACTTGTACACAGGTATTTTTAAGAAACTCAGCAGGGAGCTTGTTCCAAAACTTAGAGAACTAACCACAGATTATCTATAGATGTAGGCTTGCTCAACTTCTTCTGTCTCTTGATGTCAAGTGAGTTAGATAATATATCCAGTTTAGACAGGAGTAGTCATACAGCAACGGTCAGAATCAGGACAGAACATTAGAGGCAAAATCAGGAAACAGAAGCGAAATCCAAAAAACAGGACAATAGTCAAAATCCAAGGCACAGGCTGAATCAGCAGGGAGCAAGCCAAAGGTCAATAAGCAAACTGGTACACACACAATATGGAGAGCCAAACTAGGAAGTACAACCAAATTAGTTGGCATCTATGCCAGGAGAGTGTGGTTTTATATAGACCTCCTAATTGGACCAACCCAAGAAACTTTTGAAACTCCAAAAGGTTCCCAGGTTGACATGGTAATGTTAAAGGTGCAGTAGCTGGATTGACAATCCTGACAGTATCCCCCCTTTTATGAGTTTTCAAAACAGATCTCCAGCTCTTCAAATAGCAGGTTTTACCCATAGAATTAGTCCTCCTTCTATAAACATACTCAGGTGTGATTTGTTTTGATCCCAGACTGTATACAGTTTGATAGACTCCATCTCCACCTCTGAACTTTTTGCTGCGCAGGCAGGAAGAAAGTCACAACTAGGAGTATTAGATCATGTAACATCAACATTGGCCTTGTTATTAGACTCAAATGGAGTTACTACACATCTCAGCAGAATTATGTACAGTGTCCAGAATGTGTTTAGAAAAGATCAGGGTATCACATGACATAGCAGGGACAGGCAAGGAAAAACAAGAAGCATTACATTTACAGCTCCATCTAAAGAGTGCCCCTTTTTCCCAGTCAAGTACTGGATTATGGAAGCGTAATCAAGGAAGTCCTAACACAATTTCAGCAGATATATTATCTAGAACAAGACAAGATTAAGCTTCAGAATGCAAAGTATCTTTTTCCAGTGTGACTGGTTTAGTGGCATATTTAACCGGGCCTCGAGATAGTGGGGTACTGTCCACAGCGGTATCATTGTCAGGAGTCACCAGAGGAAATATAGAGATTCTCAAATGTTTAACAACCTGAGAGTGTAAAAAACTAGTTGCAGAGCTACAATCAATAAATGCTTTGCCAGGAACAGTTTTATCATCAGCTGATACCTGAACAGATAACAGAATTTTCTGAGATACCTGATAGCCTAGGTGGCTTTCCTGTGCACCACCCAGGTGCTGGAGACTTTCTTGACATGGATGTTTAAACCAGTTCTAAAATCTAAGCAGGCACATAACACAATATGGAGAGCCAAATTAGGAAGTACAGCCAAATTAGTCAGCGCCTGTGTCAGGATGATGGGGTCTTATTTAGGCTCCTCAACTGCTAATTGGACCAACCTAGAAAAACTTGCAAAATCTTCCCAAGTCGACACGAATTGAGAATCCTGACACTACGCTTTTCTTCAACGTATGAGTCCGCTTATTTATATAGAATCCGTTTCTGTACTCACACACAGAATACTATGGAGAGGGGGAGGAGGAGACTGTTATTTGATTTATTGCATCATTCTATGCAGTGCAAAAGTCCTATCAGCAGTGTCAAAATAGCTTGCGTGTTTAAAGAATAGCACAGTTTAGCAGCTGCAGTTATGAGTATTTGTCTGTCTTTTCTAGCAGAGCTTTCGTCCCCCTCTCCATAGACTTCTTTCCAAAAAGTAAAAGAAAACATATTTTGTTAATAAGGTATATTACAAAGTTTATCATATGCACCTACACTATTCATTTATGATATGAAAAGTCGTTGAAGGTACAATTTAAGTGGATTACCCAGGATTTGTTGTATGACTGCAAATATTTTTACTTAATGATGTTCTATAACGTTACCAATAGAGTCCAGCTACAGGAACACTAAAATTGATTTGGGTCTCCATGAACAATATTCATGCCAGTGTTTTATCTACAGATGATAAAGAGTCTACTATTGTACCCGTGACCCAGTGAACCTTATCACACAAGAGGAATTCCCTCTACAGTCATTGTTCACAGCCTTCTGTTTTCTACTGTAGAACGTATCATAAAAGCATGGACACCTAATATACCTTATAGACAAAGTGGAAAACTAATAAAATAAAACAGATGCGTGGACATTGGAAAACGTTTGGCATTTTAACCTTGCAGGAATGCCATGTCTGGTGCAGATTTTTTTTTTTTTAATGTAGATTGTGAGCTCCATATAGGGATCACTATGTACATTTTTTTTTCCTATCAGTATGTCATTTGTAGAAAGGGAGGAAATCCACGCAAACACGGGGAGAACATACACACTCCTTGCAGATATTGTTCCTGGCGGGATTCGAACCCAGGACCCCAACACTGCAAGGCTGCAGTGCTAACTACTGAGCCACCATGTTGCCCCTAGATTATTTTTTTTTAGCAGGGCTCAGCCACATTTCTACATATAGGGCAGCCCCCAAACTCAGAGACAGCTTTATAACTACATGTATGTTATATACTACGACTGAGTTGTGGTCAGATTATTATGGCGATTTCATAAATGACTCCAATATAACAATGTTCCATATCTATTACTATGATAGTGACTGGAAAATAATCTTCAAAAAACCATTCACAATAACAGTAAAGGACTTTGATGCGAACGCCACAGTCATTTGCCACCTGAAAATGTTTTACTTCTCAAGTTAGTTATGAGAATCACAAAGGAATTTCGCAGGTACATTGTTCAATAGCATCTGAAATCCTGCCAAAATGCATCATACGTCTAGCACTAGGATCTCTTCTTTCTTTCTTCACATTCCAGAAGTAGGTTCTACTTTCAGGTCACGTAATCCCCATAAAAGTGTTACACTAATGCCGCCTTAATGACAAATTAATGTCCATGAATAAAAAATACACCACTAATAGCACACAGTAATTTGCCATTACAATATCATCATTGGACATGCCCCTAGTTTAATAAGATGTATTTAATTCATAACCTAATGAGTGATATAGAAAAAGAAGGAGATGAACCCGGCAATTACATTTATGTGAGTCTGTCACCTTATTTGTAAAACCTTGGAGTCATTTACATTCAAATTAGAGCAAATGAATGATTTCACAAAGTATAATGATAAATGACCATTCCGGCGAAAATCTGGCCACACTGCCTGATAAAACATTAAAGCGTTTGGGGTGTTTGTTAAAAAATTACAATGCATCGCCGCCAATGTGCGAATAATATCTGCTTACTCCTTTGCAGCTCATAATGCTAATAATAATGAGAAAAATAAATACATTCTGCACCGCTCTCATTTACAAGCTCATTTTGTGTGGATGGAATGGTCAGACACTGCCATCTACTGCACTGCCATCCATACTGAACGTACAATGCCTTCACATGGCTGGATGAACCAGTGTAATGCAGACAATTGTAATATTGTCTATCCCTTACAAGGTCAATAGGATGCAACAGTAAAATAAGCTTCTAACATGTTAAATTAAAACCCAATTTATGGGTTTTGTTATTTATTTAATTTCCGGATACATCAAAAAGGAGTTTCCAGGGACCACTACACAGAAATTATTGAGATTCGTAATGCAACATATTGTATGATTTGATACGGTCATATACAGCATTCTAGGGTGCAATATGTGCATTACTCTATCTATCTATCTATCTATCTATCTATCTATCTATCTATCTATCTATCTAAGAAAGTTCAGCAGCACAAGAGCAAAAGCATGTAAGTCAGGTACAACTCAAGGCTACTTCCCTTGTAAATTATCCAGAAAATGGGCAACAGTCCAGAATAAGTGCAATGTTTTAGTCCTCACAGGAATCTTTCTCAAATTTTAGGAACCAAAATGTCACCTACAGAATAAGGATTCACATTGCACCTTATTGTGGAGTGCTGCCCATTTTCAGATCTGTCTCTCCATCAATGTTTCTATGCATCTGTCCAACATCTAACAATCACAGTATTTATCTAAATTTTTATGCATTATTTAGCCATGTACAAATTCATTCACTTGCTTGAGAAAGGCTTCAGTTTGGTGAATCACTGCCATTTTCTTCACAATCTGTATGGAGTACTGCCTTTTTTCTAGACTTATTCAAGAGGATTTTGGCTTATGTATGGAGGCTTGCACCTATTTAATTTTTTGCAAGCAGTGCAACATGATTTCGTAACTATTCAGATATCTTTTCAATATTGATCTATCTAATTTGGGTATGATTATAGGGAAAGCAATGGGTCAAATGCCCTGGAACATTGGAACCTGACACTATGAGTAAGGGGTAGTTCACCCTGAAACGCGTCAGCAGTTTTTATTACACCTTTATGTGCTCATGTTTTTTCTATCTATCACGTTTTGTATGTTTTGGATCTATATTTTAACCATCATGGATTAAAAGGTATATTTTAAGGAGACATGGCATGATGAGAACTTCTCTTCCACTCTGTTTGATTGTTCCCTGCACTCCATAAGTCCGGAGACTTGGTTGTGCACCCCGAAGACTGCTTGTAGAAGATTGGTGAGCTAAAATTCAACATATCTATGAATGTCATTGGAACCTTCATCATCCCTACCCCTCAAACAACTGTGAATTATGTATTCACTTAATTATGTATATTTTACTAGCTATGGCCTGCAGGGAACACCAAATGGGTCAGGGCTACCCATTACCCACACAGTTATGTCATGGACCACTTTGTATAATATGAGACAAAAACGTAAAATCGCCATGAAGGAATGGATTTTTCTGAAAATGCTTCTAGAATAATCTATCATTTTAGGGTGCTATATGTGCATTCCTCTATCTATCTATCTATCTATCTATCTATCTATCTATCTATCTATCTATCTATATATCATCTCCTATCTATCTATCTATCTATCTATCTATCTATCTATGTTTTGTATGTGTATATATGTAATTATTTTATTCTAATATTTATCTACTGATCTGTCTGTTTTTATATCTATTTTTCTATATATTTATCTATTCATATATCCCCCTGGTCTCTCCACTTACATATCAATCCCTATTGATCTCTATAATATAAAAGATAAAGCTATATGCTGTAATTTATGGTTATTTGCTCTGAAAACACAGATTATTTACAACCTTTATGATTCCGATAATAGCAGAAAATCATTTCCAGTTTACACACCATCAAGGCCGCAAATGCAGTAAAATGAGATAAATAAGCATTCGGCGTCGTGCTCAGTTCACAAAAACTCTTATTAAAGGCTTACTGATTGACAAATATTATATGAATGCATTTTAAGAACCCTTTAAGCTAATGTGAAAAATTAAATCCCCATTATGGGAATGACTTTAAAGCTCATTCTGTCAGCCCTTGACTTTTTTTCCTATTAGGAACAGTCAAAGCAAATTGTAAAGAAGCAGACGATATTTTCTATCATCATTTCCGAATGGTTTTCTTCTGCAGAAACAAGGCTTTTTCTATAATTGACATCAGACAGTTACCTTGGTTTTTGTTTTGCATGGTATGGCACCAGAATCTGGAATTATCTGCCATTCCTGACAGATCGAGGTGTGATACCAAACAACAGGCCAAAGCAAATCCTGGCATTAGTGTTCAATTTAACCTGCAATAAAGTGCACTGACATTCAAAATCGTCTCAGCCATTTCCAGGTCATATTTTTCAACTGCTTAGCAATCCTATCATTATTTCACTGTAATGAGGGGATAAAGGAGGGGGCACAGCACTTTTCCTAGCATTAATCTGCAAGCTGCCACTATGTCAAGTAACACAGTAATCATGTCACTAAATAGGTGTGATGGCTCTAGTCCAACAAAACCAGCTAAATGTCAGCATATCAAACGCCTAAAAACACAGCGCTGCTTAGAATATGGCTTAAAGGCTGTTTTGCAGTTTTTCTAGATGCCCAAAACTTTCCATCTCAGTCAGTATGCAAAAATTAGATCTCAGTGTCCCCTAGCAAAGAAAAGAATGAGTAACTAAGAACTTTTCAAGATACAGAGTACACACTGGGTTTCCTGAGGCCATCCATGTTTGATGGATAGTGGTTTGACACACAGAACGAAGGCACCCCTTTATTGTTTATACCAGTGTTTCCCAACCTTTTCAGACTTAGAACAAGCCTGGAAAAAAATTCCTCTACCAAATATATTTTAGAAAAAGGAAAAGAAGGCAATTTTTTAATTGTACAGCTTATCATATTAAATAAATTAGTTTCATTTTTTCTAAATTTAGAAAACCTCACAAAAAAAAACACATCCAAAAGGTATTAATTGTTCCTATATTTTTCACCTAACCACCCCTCACCCAACAAATATAAAAACTCATCTTTCACCATTACTATGCTCCCTTATTAACCCCCACATAGTATCATGCGCACCAGTAGTCCAACATGTAGTGTATAGCTCCCCAGTGTCCCCCCAGGCACCTAATAATGCTTTTAAGTGGCTCCTAGGCACCAAATAATGCTCCCGATTGGCTTCCAAACACATAATAATGCTCCTGATTGGCTACCAGGCAACTAATAATGCTCCCCAGTGGTCCCCAGATGAATAATAATGGTCCTCAGTGGTCCCATGGGCCTATCTTCCCACTAGGGTGTTTCAGCACCCCTGGGAATGGCTGGTTTATACAGTCACAGTGAGACACGTTCAGTACTGTGGCAAATGTTGAAACCCCCTCCCCCGTTAGAAAATTAGGCTTGGCAACCACTGAGTACCATTCAGCGCTGAAGAAGCCTTAATGATACATCACCATGTCCCCCAGCTTAGAGGGGTTGTCCAGGAATTGGACTCAGGGCAGCAGGTGTAGCATAAAAAAAAAAAAAACATACTCACTTGTACCTGGCACTCTGGTGACGCAGTCTATTCAGTCACGAACCATGCCTCAGTTCCCAGGAGCCCCCCCCCCACCACCACCAGTGGCTTCAGCAGTGGGATAGGTGACATATGTGAATTTCATCACCAGTAGTCACTAATGCACTGAAACCTACTGTGGCAATGAGTATATGTTTTATTTTTTATGTTACAGCTGTCCTGGCCCCTTAGGAGTTTGTCTATTTTCTGGAAAACCCCTTTATATATAATGTCCTGTAACGCACACAATATAATGTCCCATAGTGGCCACTTTACACTATAGTCCTATAATGGCCTTCATATAGTATAATGTCCTATAGTGGCTTCCATTCAAATATGATGTCCCATAGCAGCCTTTCATGTAGCATAATGCTCCACAGTGGCCCCTCGACACAGTATAATGTTCCACAGTAGCCCCTCCACATAGTATAGTGTCCTGTAGTGACCCCTCTATACAGTATAACATCCCATAATCACCACTACGGTTTTCTTTTTCGGAACGTTCATAAAATTTCAGGTTTGGCCAGTAGTTGGTCACATCGGCTTCATGTCATAATGACAACGACATAATGACATCATTCATGATATCTCTGAGACTAGAAGAGGTCTGAAGATTTGTGCTGGTGTGTATGGGAGGAAAGTAACACTGTTTGCTATGGTTGATTATCTTCTCTGGGCCCCTGCTCATTATACTCTGTGGTCTGAAGCACTGGTGTAACTAGGAATGGCGGGGCCCCGTGGTGAACTTTTGACATGCCCCCCCCCAACCAACACCGACGCTGAAGACCTCAACCAACCCCCTCCTCCACACTCTATTATGTCCCTTAGTAAGCCCTGCACACAGTATTATGTCCATTAGTGGCCCCTGCACACAGTATTATGTCCATTAGTGGCCCTGCACACAGTATTATGTCCCTTAGTGGCCCTGCACACAGTATTATGGCCCTTGGTGGCCCCTGCACACAGTATTATCCCCCATAGTGGCCCCTGCACACAGTATTATGTCCCTTCGTGGCCCCGGCACACAGTATTATACTCCATAGTGGCCCCTGCACACAGTATTATCCCCCATAGTGGCCCCTGCACACAGTATTATCCCCATAGTGTCCCCTGCACACAGTATTATAGCCCATAGTGGACACCCATAAACAATTATTATACCCTGGGGTCTTTTCAGACCCCAGAGTATAATAATTGGAGATCTGGAGGAATAAAAACATAAAAAATTACTGTTTCTTACCTGTTCCCCGGCTTCTACGCTGTCTTCTCCGCTGCCGTCCTTCTTCTATGACGTCGGACGTCACATGACCTGGGAAGCAGGCTGGGTTCATGTGACGTCAGAGACGTCAGACAAGTAGGAAGGAGGCCTGGCAGGATCGTGGAGAGGTAAGTAACAGTGTTTGTTACCGTCAGGATACGGAGTCGCCGCGGTCTCCTTGCTGCGCGGCGTCTCCCTGGGAGACGTGTTAGGAGTTCTATTGGGTGTGCTTAGGTCATTAAGGGTTAATCTTTTCCTTGCCTTCAGTCTCCATGCCATTAGTCATCAGGTGTATTTCTCTGCTGCTATTTAAACCCCACCAAGGCATGGATCCTTGCCAGCCATTCACTTTGTGTTTCCTGGTTCCCCTGCTCAGTCTGATTCCCTGTCTGTTTGTATTCGGTCTGTTTTCTTGGTTTATTTACCCGGCTTGTATTTTTAACTATCCCTTGTCTTTTGATTTGGTACCTTTATTATATCTCCTGGCTCGACCTGGCTCGACCTCTTGCTCGTCTGACCTCGCCTTCTCTTCTGTGTCTTGCTGGGACTTGTGGTCCTCTCTGGTTCCATGCTGTTTAGTCTTTTGTTTTGCATTGCATTTACACTGTGCTTTCTGTTTAGGTGTGACCCCGTGACTCCAGTTCCTAGGACTTTCAGGGCCTCCTCTTGCCTTATCCTAGCGCCGGGATAGAAGCGTAAGGAGCCGTGGTAGGCGCACTTCAATTAGGAAGTGCATTGGTCTGCCTCATCTCAGATATTACAGCATAGTTATAGCTGCAGGGCCTGCGACCCCTTTTGTCATTAGCTGCACAGTGTTGCTTTCCAGCTGTGTCACTTTGCACTGCCTGACCCTGACTCCAATCCTTACAGTTACGTTCCCTTACCTCTCCCGGTCCGCCGATAATTATATGTCACTTACTGATCCCGGCCCAGCCAGGATTGGCAAGTAAATAGGGCCCGTAACGGCCTATTAAAAAAAACAAAATGCAGCTGTAGCGGCTGGCACCGGGCCCCCTAACGGCCCGGGCCCTGTGGCAGCTGCCTCTGCGGTAGTTACGCCCCTGGTCTGAAGTGATCCAGAGTATAATAGTAGCAGTTCCTTTTTGGATGTTTCAGTTCAAACAAAACCATTGGGTGAACTTCTCAATGCCGCTCCCAACAATCTGCCGCCTGAGTCTAGATACTCATCTCACCTCATGGCAGATGCAGCCATGGATACGTGAGAGGCTGAGTCTCTTACTGTGTCTTATTTACTTGAGTGGAATTCAGCAAATGTCTCCAGTTAACAAGGATATTTGCCTGTCTTAACAAAGAAGGGAATGTGGCACATATAGGAGAACCAAAACACCTTAATTCTTCTGAATGGCGGTGCTCTTGAGGTTTGGAGGCCCACCAATTAAACATTGATAGTCTACCCTAAGGATGTCCTGGAAAACGCCTTTAATACCTGTTCTATACCTGTTCTACAATATCTTCTAAAGGGCACATTTTACCTAAATGGTAATAATATACAGTGGATATATATTATAGTTTAATGCTAAAGCTACACAGCAGTTTTGGGCATTACTCCCATTGCAAGACCAAAGATTGCAAGATCTCATGACAGTGAATGGAGTCACTTTGTGACTCAATGGTGCAGCAACTGTAACTTCAAGTTGAAAAAAACCTTGAGAAATCATTAACACCACTCTTGGGGTCACAATGATACTCCAATTCACAAATATGAGTGAAGGAGAGGCAAGACAACCCAGAGATCATAAGTAGCACAATGGGAGCCGTGCCCAAACTCGTGGCATAGCCTTAGCCTAAATTACCGTGACATTAGACATTAGAATGTTGGATGAATCCATAGATCTTGGAAAATTGTTTCTTTTCTGATGTCTCAAAAAATATATAAATCATAAAGTGAAAATGTGTTATTTCTAGGGTTGAGCCGATCTTGAGATTTCAAGATCGATTTTAAAATCCGATTTCCGATCTCGAGCCAGCCGATCTCGATCCAGCCGATCTCGATCCCGATCTCGATCGTGAAATTTGCTCGATCGCCGATCGGAATCCGATCTTTTCCAATCCCGATCTTCAACCCTAGTCAGTGCTTTTCTATGAGAAAAGTCACTTTTAGGGTTGAGCCGATCTTGAGATAACCTCCGATCTCGATCCCACTGGAAAAGATCGGGTCGGAATTCCGATCTCGATCGTGAAATTTACTCGATCGCTGATCGGAATCCGATCTTTTCCGATCCCGATCGCTCAACCCTAGTTATTTCTATAACCACTGCCATTCATTACCCTGCTTTTTTTTTTTGGAGGGGGACCAAATCCAATATTTGCTATGGGTCCCCAAGATTGCTATGTACACCCCTGCTTTTTTTTATTTTACAAATAAAACATAATAATCTTAAAATAATATCTATAATTATAAAGCAACTTTAACAAATTAATAGTAATTTAATTACTATTAATTACATTTAATTACTAAAGTTTTGAAAGTGCTTAAACAATAAGTGCACCTTAAACTTTTCTTCCACCTCTCATTCAAATAACTTTTTGACCAGCTACAATCTCACTTTTGACCCATTCTACTAAATCTGTACTAAACAAAGTCACTGATAAGCAGTATCGGTTCCTTGAGCTCCTTCAGATAAAATTATTCTCAGGGCTTTCCCTACTACAGTCCCTAGATCACAGTCTTCTTCAAAGTTGATTGTCTTCTGCTGGATCATTATTGTGTTAGATCATGGGCCATCTGGAGGATCTTCTGGTGTCCTGCTGAGCCAGTTCAACACTGCGAATGACCTACTAACTGCCAAAACCTAACAACTTTAGTCTATGCTTCTCTTCCTAGACTTGTCATCTACCTTTGACATAGTAGACCACTCCCTTTTACAAACTTGCATCCCTTGGCATCTAGCATAGCTCACCACTTGCACAACTCCTCACACTTTTACCCCCTTCCTGCTGGGGTACTTGAAGGTCCTGGGACCTTATTCTTCTCCATTTAAACCTTCAGCGTGGGATAGTTCATAGAGTCCCATGACCACTGCCAGGCTGAAGACATTGTAACACAAAGACAAATGTAAATCTCTTGCCCAGATGTTGTCTCTCTGCTATTCAGAAATGCTGAGTGTCTATCAGAAATATGTTTCTTGTTCCCCGTTCCCCTCCCACTTTCTAAAACTCAACACGTTTAATCAAACAAAAATAGGACATGACCGTCAAAATAACGATCATGTGAATATCTCCCATCTACTGATATTGAATTTAATGCTGCTGTGTGATGTCTGTTAAAATAAATAAATTACACACGGACCCCCTTTGTTTAGAATCTGGGCCACTTACCAACATAGAATCCACTATGAAGACCTCATTATATTGGAGGAGGCTTACAGACAATAAAGATAGCTCAGCTTAGCCACAATAACTTGCATCAACACAATTCATTATTGCTTTCTTATTTCATTTCTGATCTATTTTCCATCATTGTTCTGTCTTTTGCCTGTTTTATGACTGGTTAGACCTTGTTCTCTCTGATTTGTGGTGCTACGCTTTTATTTTCATCTCTCTTTAGGCTATGGCCTGGTTCACATCTGCTTTTGGTATTCCATTCGGGGAGTCCTCTTGGGGAATGGAATACCAAATGCATTGACAAGCAGTGAGCTTATGAAATCACATGGACCCTATAGACTATAATAGGTTCTGTGTGTTTTCCGCACAGTATTCGCACAAGTCATACGGAGAGAAAAGTGCTTCATGAACTACTTTTCCTCTCCAGATGACTCATACGGACACCATGCAGAAAACACACAGACCCCATTATAGTCTATGGAGTCCAAGTGCTTTCACTGCACACCGCTTGTCAATGCGTTTGGTATTCCATTCCAGGGGTCCCCAAGTGGACTTCCCGAACGGAATATTGAACGCAGATGTGAACCGGGCCTAAGACTTCAAGTTGTAAAACACAACAAAAAAAATGCTGCGGAAAAAAACAATGTGCAAAAGCAAACCATTTTTTCATTGCGTTTTTAACACGTTTGCTCTACCAACGTTTTAGGGTCCATTCACACGGAGTAAACGAGTGCTCATTTTGGCAAAATACACTTGTAAAGAATACACATGTAAAAATAAGACTCCCATTGACTTCAATAACATTTTTTACACTGTTCACATGAATGAAGAGGAATTGAGGCAGACTTCCTCCTCAGATTCCTCTCCATTTTCTTGTCCTTCACTTTCCCTCCTTTCACTTGCTGATCATCCACACATGAATGGGTGAAGTAGCTCGTACGGTGAGATCTGCGATTGATCCATGGAAGAATGCATGAAAAGATTGAGCAGGAAACTTATTTTTTTTCTAGTGGAGGGGACATTCCAATCAGGGGGGGAGGGGGTTACAATTTAAATTTTTGGCAGTAGATAAACTAGAATCAGCCCTGTGGCTATTGTTAACCTAGTTCCAGGGGTTGCACCCGTGGATGCCTTACACTGGACTATTCTGGGTTGTAAAAGGACCATTTCATTTGTATAAGAATTATATGTTAGCAGAATTTAGCATACACATAGATTGAAGAATTGTATGGTGTCCTGTTCTAAAAATAAAAACAGAATAACGATTGAATTGAGATCACAAAGCTTACCTGGATCAGATACTGGGAACAAAGATTCAGCAGCTCAAGTAACTGTAAGTGACTGCCCGCTGCCAAAACATCTTGAATTGCCCCTGGCTCCAACAGTATCTATCAAAGGAAACATTAAGTAATTGTCAGTTTTCTAGTAACATGCTGCACAGTTTTATTCCCCTGCATTTATGATGGAATCTGCGACACAGGCTCCTAGCAGAGTCTCTGATCTGGCTCTGGACACTGCTTAAACACCACCTCTAACTCATTGCATCTTTCAATATGTGGCACTCCACAGAGTGAGACAAGTTGGATTTTTTTTTTCTTTAGCCCTTACCGCTCCAGAGCAATTGGTGCAGTTAATTTTAGAACCCAATGTATTAATTGGTCTCTCTACTGTAAGGTGGGTGGTGCCTGTCTGTCTGCCCCAGCCCAAAACAGCCTATCTGACAGTAGAGAGACCAATCAGCATATTAGATGCTGAAACTTGCAGCGTCAATTGCTCAGGAATGGTGAGGGCTAGAGAAAAGCTTCCAACTACACCAGAATCAGTAGAGCAGACCCTATTGAAGGATGTGAAGAGCTGGATGTGGTGAAAGGCCCTCTATAGATTTGGCTTATGATCCCTACAGATATAGCAGCATTACCTCTTACAGCAGGTATGATATCAGCGTAATAGCAAAAAAGGTCAATGATTGTGAATAAGCTGTCCCTACCAATTTTATGGTACACGGATCACCAGAGATGCAGCACAATTATTAATAATTACAAGTAGCAGTTTTCTACTTAAATTGCTGGACAGCTCCTGGTATTCAAGTAAATGCAGGAGCCATCCAGTAATTCAAATGAATAGTCAGGCTGCCCACTGGCGGTGAATTGTGGAACAGCAGCTGCATTGTTTTGGTCTTATGAACCTGTTATTTTAAATGTTGATATACTTGGATGTTAACAATTGTGGTACAGCATATCTTGCTCCTTATAAAGTTTGTAGGTGAACCAACCAGATTATATTTAATTTGTTGCAGTTCAATTTAGCTTTCTTTAGAACAGAGGTTACTGAAAAATTTACATCAGAAACATCAAATGGTATCAAAGAAAAAACTCCACAAAACTTTAAAGAACATTTCCAGGCTATGGTGTCTATATTTTTTTTTAATAGCAGCAGTTCAGCCCCCATAAAAACATGTACAGAAAATAGAATAAAATAATCTGTAATAAGGAGAAAATAAAAAAACTAATGAGACAAAGAGAATACAAAACCCTATCCGCTTTTAATCAGTACAACAAAATGTAAGTGATACCATTCCCTTTAAGCTATTGTAACTAAGCTGGGTAGCTATAGACCTTATTCACAATTCAGTATTTGGTTAGTATTGTTCACATTTTTAAGCTAAAATCAGTATTGGATCCAACAAAGAGAAGTATAAATCTTTCCATTATATTGGTTTATGTTTCACGTTCACTCCTGACTTTGGATAAAATAAATGCAGGAAAAAACATTCATTCAATGCTAAAGTGTGAATGGGTTCTTAGTATACTGTATGATGCTGACAGTTGGATAGTACCTATTGAACACAAGACACTAACGATATATTTATTAGCCACTAGATGGCCCCAAAGATTAAATAATAAAAGAACACTGTTCAGAATATACAGAGAAGAGATCACTGTCATATGTACCTGATATGTCCACAACATTCATACGTTAAATAGTTAATTTAGAATGCTTTCTGAATCAGCAGATCTCATGTTATAAAACATTACTTGGATGATAAACATATGATCAAAGTCATAGTAATAAATTGTTTATTTTAATGAGAAAATCTAAGCTGCCATAACAGATTTTATTTTGACTTTATAATAGTGAATAAATTAGCACACACTAAATGTTGGAAAATAAAGTGCACACAGAATTATCAACCTTCCTCATATAGATAACGGTAAGTGCACACTGTCTGTACACTTAGCCTAGAATCACACGACGGTGGGTGAAAATGGCTTTGAAAAATGTTCTTTACACACACATACAATACATTGAAGGGTATGGAGGGATTCTGAAAACAGACTAAGATAGAGAATGACCTATATTTTGACCGCCCATTCATGTGATTAGACCCCACTCACAGACAGGGAAATGGATGTGCCCCTATGATGGTCAGTAAAAAAAAATGACCATCACACAGCTGATTTTCACAGTTGTGTGAATAAAAGGTTACCTATATGCTGGCAAAAACTGCAAGCATATACAGTAATATGTTCATAGGACTCTTCACTAGAGGACATGCAGAGTGTGTACTTTTGGCCCCTATCTTACCAGCATATTGTAGTTTAATATTTTCACAATGCATATCTCCCAATGTCTCAGATTCAGCGAGACAGTCCCAGATTCCGGGTCCTGTCCCACTGTCACAGTCAGCGGGAGGTATGTCTCGGCTTCAACTCATCGGCATCCAGAGGACACAGATGAGTTGAATGCAATGGTGAAGCAGGGAGCCGTCCACTCTCTGCTATACCATTGTACCCCTGTGTGCTGTAGGCGTGTTTTGATGATGTCACTCACATCGCACCTGCAGCTCCCTGAAGTCTCCAGGCACATTAAGGTCCCTCTCTAGTTGTCCTGGTTTAATGTCCCCCTCCAGCTGCCCCACAGTTTGATGTCCCCCCTCTAGTTGCCCCCAGTTTAAACTGGGGAAATAGGAGAGGGACTTTATACTGTAGGGAAATTGGAGGGGAACATTATAATGTGGTGGCATAGAATGTTAGGGTGACTTTAGGAGCATTATACTGTGTGGAGCACATAGAGAAATGGATGGGAATGGGCAGAATCAACATAGAAGTGGATGGAGATATAAAAAATTCCACAGGTTTCTCCACTGCATGCCGCACTTGGCGTATCCTACATTCGGATGTAAAAGATTATTCCTTTTATTCACATGTCCATAAATCATACAGAAGACTGGACTACATCTTTGTATCCCATGCTCTCCTGCAGTAAGTGACTGCAACCTCTATAGGCAATGCCTTCATCTCCGATCATTCACCTGTAACCTGCTCACTCAACCTCCATCCTCCGTCCACCTCTGTAAAAGCACAGCTTCTCAATATTTCGTCTCTAGTGTCCATTTGCTCCGCACTGTTACTCCTTTTACTTGGTCCCCTAAATCCATTAAATATCTAGGTGTCCTGCTCCAAAAAACCTGTCTGATACGTACTCCCTAAACTTCCTCCTCACCGTACGCTCCATCCAATCCGACTTCACCGATGTGATACTAAAGGATTCTCATGGCTAGGCTGCATTAATCTCCTGAAAATGAATGTCATCCCTAAGCTACTTTATTTCGAACAATCCCAATAATACTCTCCAAAGATTGCCTTGCCACAATTCAGAAAAGATTCTCAAGATTCTTTTGGTCCTCGAAATCCCTTAGGATCCCCCAAACAGACAATGTTCAGGCCCAAACAGTTGGGTGGTTTACCAGTCCCTGTCTATTCCCAATACTATATGGATGCAGTCACCGCACATATTCTAGATTGGCATTACCATCTACAACAGACCTGGGCAAAGTCTGGCCCCCGGGCCATATCCGGCCCTCTGACTGATTCAGTCCGGCCCGCACAGCTTTGACTAGGGAGGCGTGTCTAGGGGGTTGGGGGGGGGGGGTTGGGCGTGTCTAGGGGGCGTGTCTTAGTGCCGGCCGAAGATGGAGATGTGGAGCGTGTCATAAAGTACTGAGAGATGTAAGGTGAGCTGCAGGGGGGAGAGAGTGTGTGTGTGTGTGTCTATATGTGTGTGTGTCTATATATGTGCCTGTCTATATGTGTGTCTGTCTATATGTGTGTCTGTATGTGTGTGTCTATATGTGTGCCTGTCTATATGTGTGTGTGTCTATATGTGTGCCTGTCTATATGTGTGTCTGTCTATGTCTGTCTGTCTATATATGTGTGCGTGTGTGTGTCTCAGTAACCTAGGGGCAGAGATGGAAGGGGAATGTTATATTAGGGCAGAGATGGCAGATGGAGGGGGGGGACATGAAACTGGGGGAGAGATGGAGGCGGGGGCATGAAATGGGGAAAATAAAGGGGGATATGAAACTGAGGGAGAAATGGAGGGGGGGACATGAAACTGGGGGTAGATGAAGAGGGCACTTAGACTGGGGGGACATTAAACCGTGGAGGAAGCTGTAGGGGGACCGACCTGTCTGCCTCTAGTTGCCCCCAGTTTAATGTCACCCTCCAGCTACCCCTACAGTTTAATGTCTGCTTCCAGCTTCCTGATTTTAATGTCCCCCTCTAGTTGCCCCCAGTTTCATGTCCTGCTCCAGCTGTCAATTTATTGCCCCCTTCCAACTACCCCCACTGTTTAATGTCCCCCTCCAGCTGCTCCAGTTTCATGTCCCCTCTAGTTTCCATCAGTTTATACTGAGGCACCAGGAGAGGGGCTTAATACTGTGGGGCAGTTGGAAGGGAACATTACAATGTGGGGGCATATAATGTACAGGTGACTGTAGGAGGATTATACTGTGTGGGGGCACATGGAAAGATGATTGGGAATGGGCGGAGTCAACGTAGAAGTGGGTGGAGCTAAATTTGTCATGGCACGGCCCTCTAGCATAGTTTCAATTTCTTATACGGCCCCATGGGAAAATTAATTGCCCACCCCTGATCTACAACCTAGCTCTGTGTTGCCCTTGAGATGTTTCTGTGCTCCCTTCGACCCACATCCTTGCCATAGCTTTCTAAACGTCACTGGTCGGACAGGACTAATCCGGATCTTCCGTATGTGTACAGTTTATGTGTCAGGTCTTGGAAGCGTGCCATCTGCACCAATTTTTTAAATGGCTCTTTATGAACGACGGACCCCCGACGCTTGTCTTGTACCACCCAGATTTCCCTACGGTCTTCCCCCTTTCTTTCTCAGTCTACTACACAGTTACTTCTCACATTTTCTCAGGTCCAGTCCCAGTCCTTTCTTCTTCCTTACACTGATCTAGTGCCCCCGGACGCCACAAATCTCAAATTCCATTGACACTATCTACAGCTCCACTATTTCTTTCCCTCTATAAAATAGGGTCAGGGGATAATCGTACACATCAGGGAGAGTGTGTGCCTACATAGGCAGTACGGAGACTCACAAGTCATTCCTGCTCCGCTAGGGATTCTGGGTAAAAAATATGCAAATCTATTCTCCAGGATGTAGTTAGGAGAACAGTACACTCTGTACGCCGCCCTCTAGAAGGCAGCAACCTTAACATCATGCATGACTCAGTTAAAAAGTCTAATTAATCATGATGCGGATTTAATTGCCAAATTTGTATTTCTATTCCAAAAGGAACAGATTCCCAGCTATGGACAGCGCTGTTTTGGCCTATTGGGCCTTCCTCAGCATCATGAAAATTAGACTTTTTAACTGAGTCGTGCATGATGTTAAGGATACTGCCCTCTAGAGGGCGGCGTACAGAGTGCACTGTTCTCCTAATTACATCCTGGAGAATAGATTTGCATATTTTTTACCTCTATAAAATAGACACACAACCTCCACAGCCTGCTAATAATATCTAAACGACTCTGTACCTCTCAGTCCCTTCCACTACACCCAGTTTCAACCATCTACGACCTTCTCTCTGACTCTACTGATGACCCCCTCCTGACCTTCATAGAAGAGTGGGAGAAAGAATTGGGTGTGATGCTTTAGCCAGATGTGTGGCTCTCTGCCATCTGGTTGAGCCACAAATACTCTAGATCATGCAAAGTCCAGGAAACAAACTACAAAATCCTCTCTTGTTGGTACAGAGTACCCTCAGTAAGTCATTGGATTTTTCCCTCTACTTCAGACCATTGTTGGAGATGTGATATTGGCCGGGGTACGATGGTACACATCTGGTGGTACTGTCCCCTTTTATATCCCTTTTGGCATGAGGTCTGTAAAATGATTAGGATGGTCACTGGGGTTGATCTGAAGGATGACCTGGAATCTCTCCTGCTCTTTATCTTCACCAGTAAACTTAAGACCCACATATATTAACTTATAGGTTTCATGTTGGTGGTTGCTAGGTCCATCATCCCCAGGACGTGGAAATCTACATTAACTCCAACCATGGCCTCTTTGCTACAAAAGCTCCTATAATCTGACATATGGAGGACCTGGTTGGTGACTTAGGCCTGATGACAGAGCTCACTAACAAGTGTGGCTCCTATAGAATTCTTTCTACTACGCCTCCGCTTTTCAATTATCCTTCCCAGCCCCCCCTTCACTAGTTTGCCTTACCCATTCCTTTCTCTATGTACTTTAAGAGTTCACCAATTCTCCTCTCTATACTCCCCCCCCCCATTTTTCCACTCACAAACTATTTTTTTCAATCTTCTATGTTACAGTTTTATATTTTTCTATGTTACTTGTTCTTGTATACCGTTATTGTAGTTGCTGCTCTGCTGCCACAGAGTCTTTACCCCTCTCCTTACCCTCTCCTCGTCACTCGTCTCACCCTCCCCCTACTGACCAATCTTCTAGGCTGTTTTACATCTTCATGTCACAAATTTTCATGAAAACTTGAATAAAAATCTTTAATGGAAAAATAGCAGCATAATCTGCAACAAGAAACAGCTTTTCCACAATATGTGACCTCAGCTATAGGCTCTTGTTAAATAACTAAAAATAACCAAGCACACAAATTATCAGGGGTGCTCACAACAGATTTATAAGAATCAGCTGTAAAAATGCAGCAAGATAATCCCTGGCTGAACGGGACATGTCTGATTTCAGGACAATGGATCCTGTATGTAATACAGAATGCGATGGAGAAAGCTATGAATATTAGTACAATAGGCCAAGAAAATACTATAAATTTCCTGTGACCGAGCCGTCATGCTGCAAAAAAGCAGTAGTGGAAACACCGTGGCAAAAAACGCCATGTTTTACAGTACGTGCATAGTGGATGGGATTCTGGCTAATCCTAGGCACACATTGCAGACACACAAAAAAAAAAAATCAGCAAAGGAAATGCTACAATTTAAAAATCACTTACAGAAAACAGTGTTGCGTTTCCACTGTGTTTTTTTTATGCAGTGCTTTTTGTCTGCGGCCCAATACGTGGGGCCTTAGACGTAGGCTAAGGCCCCAAGGGCCAGAACTGCCACGCTAAAGTGCTGCGGGAACAACTGCGGCATGAACACATTGCAGTTCTTCCTGCAGCACCTTAAACAGAAAGTTTACGGAGTTTTCCTCCGTGGACTTTCTGTTACAATTATATCTATGGGAAAGCCGCTGGCGTTTCCGTAGATATAATTGAAATGCTGTGATTTTCAAAACCGTGATAGTTTTGGAAATCACAGCATGTCTGAGCTGCAATTTTTTCCGCAAAGTGGAATCCCATCCACTTTGCAAGTACTGTAAGATGCCGCAATTTTTCCGGTGCTGTTTCCACCGCGGCAAATCACACGATTTCCAGCCCCGGCCTCAAGTGGATTTTAGATTGGTCATGTTAGTTGTTTTCAGCCAGCTGTCAGTCGAAACTACCAGTGTTTATCCAGTGTCACCTTGAGCAGACAGAGTGGATATTTTTTTATTAACAACTAAATTGACCATCTGATTGTTAATGTTGATGGTGGGATCGTTCATCTGAAATGTAATATATAGGTTTGGCTATAAAGACCGCTTCCAGTTAAAACAAGTTGAAGATGTAGGAAACATTAAAGGGGTCGTCCCATCTCAAGGATTCTATATATACTGGTAGCTTATGTAAATTGAGGACTTTACCTAAATATATTGCTTAAGAAATTCTGCTTTGTTTGCCTGCTACGTGAATAGCACTGTCTGTTATCTGTCTATGAAAAACACACAGATAACACCAAGTGGTTCTCTACAAGCATGTGCATATTATCTGATCAGCATAAATATTGTGATATCTCATAGTGTCTGGTTCAGCAAGCTGGTAGGTGGGGGAAGAAATACAGGAAGTGGGAAACAAGTAGATGGAAAACCCTTTCAATACTGCTTAAGGCTAAGGCCCCACGGGCCGTAATCACAGCGCTAAAACGCTGCGGAGAAAAACGCTGCGTGATCGCATTGCGGTTCTTTCCGCAGCGCTTTTAAGAGAAAGTTCACTGAGTTTTCCTCTGCGGACTTTCTCTTAACATTATATTTACGGGAAAACCGCTGGCGTTTCCGTAGATATAATTGACATGCTGCGATTGCAAAGCTGCGTGTCCGCGCTGCGATTTCTTCCGCAAAGTGGGGATGGGATTCGCATGAATCCCATCCACTTTGCCTGCACTGTACAACGCCGCGATTTTTCCTGCAGCATCTCTGCTGCGGGCAAATCACGGCGTTTATGTCCTGTGGGACCCCGGCCTTAATGTTTTGTTTGGTTTTTTTTGTTGTTTTTTTTAACAGAAATTTTTTTGTTTGAGTGCCTCTTAGAATTGACAGAACAAACATAAAATATAAATACAGTATACACAAATCCGTTAAAAATGGTAATACAATACCTGTCCAGTGTAGGCAAAGTCAAGGGCTTGTTTTAATCCAAGGCTGGTGACACCATGTAAATTGACTTCATCAGCTTCACTTTCAACCATGCACAGACTGAACATCGCCTGTATATTAAATGATATTTATATTGGTGGATTGAGAAACATATAACATTAAATGTTTCATTCATTACTTTTTAAGCTTTTACACCTTCTAACTACATTATAAAGTAAAAAGATGTATTTACAGTGTTGGCACACATTATTTTTCACATTCTTGTGTAATGTGAAGGAATACATTATGCAGTACTATAGCATTATATGACTGTACAATATAAAGTTATATTTACAGATATTATATAATTCTTACTACAAAGAAAATAACATACCAACTGTCAAATCTTAAAGGGAACCTGTTAGATGGTTTAGGCCCGGTAAAATGCATACAACTAAGGTTTAGGGCCCCTTATCTCTGTAATATATCACTTCTTGTTGTTGATATCTGTAGAAATCAAAGTTGGAAGAGGCCCGGGTCCACTGAGGGACCCTGGTGCATGTACATTTTGCACTGTGACACCAAGGTCAGCACACCTCACTTCACGACTCCACTCATGCTCTGCACATTGGGTACGTGAGCAGTGAAGAAAGGTATAATGACCTGCTTCCATGTGTTAAATGCCTATGATCCAGAGTCCCTCAGTGAATTGTCTGGCCTGAAAAAGACTAATAAAATAGTATTTTTATTTATTCTATTAAAAATATCAATTTCACCAGCCCTAAATGCTGATCAGCTAATGCCAGTTAAAATGTATAATGGTAGATGGCTGCATTATTGGAGCTATAATAGCCAGGCAAGCCCATTGTTATGTCTGTACCCGTTCGAACTTCTGCGCCATCCGCTTGCACGCTGCGGTGCAAGAGGCGAGTTCAGTTTTGATTCCTTGCTTAGGGTTCTTGTTGCTCTGTCTGAACACTGCTCTAACACTTAATCTCTGTAACAGATTTTCCAAATAGCTAATCTTCGCCTTACTTGTGTGATTGTTGGTCTATATACCAATCAAGTCTGGGGTAGGTTCTGAACTTCCTATAAACAGGTCATAAGCTCGCACATAATTGCTGGCTACTGAGACTCTGTCCTTGCTAAGCACTTCTCTTGCTATTGTATTGTATTTACTGACTTCTGACTTTGGCTTCCCTTGTTACTAGTCTTTTGGATTTTGATTTGGCACTGTTTGCCTCTCTGGTTTAACCCTTGGCTTGCTGACTCTCCTTCTGTGTTTTGTCTTGTCCTGTTATGTGTAACACATATTCAGAGAAGGGACTGTCGCCCAGTTGCCCTGCTACCACCTAGGGTAGCTGAAATAAGTAGGCAGGGCAGGGGCGGGGTCAAATTTAGAACTCACTGTCTCTTCCTTCCTGGTTTCACAGGGATATTGCTCAACAGGCAATTCCATAACACTCCTCCAACATTAGTATCTGATTGCCAATCCACCCTTATACACAATCCCTAGTATATTTCTAACGCGTTTCTGCTGCAAGTATTTAATAACAGCCTAATCAGCGGCATAATTATAGCTCCAGGGCTCTAGTTTGGCCCATTACAAAAATTGCCAGCGCAGATTGATTTCAATGTATTTATTCACATGTCCGTTTTTTTGACTGACCATCAAAAAACCTGGCAAGGTCTATCTTTGTCTGTTGTCATGGACACACAGACTCAATAGAAATCAATTGATCCATTTTAACTGATATAAAACAGATTGATGTCCATATTACGTCACTAAAAAAATGGATCAGTGGGCTGGGTCATAAAATAAAGTCCAATTAAATTCATCAGTTTTTTTCACTAACAATAAAAATTGATTCAAATGGATGACTCTCAGCCATCCAAAATGGCAAACTGGAAAGGATACAAAATGTTTTCAAATCGTTTGTAAAAAATAGACATGTTAGTGTGTTTTTAATGGCTGTTAGATCAATTTTTTTTTTAAAAAAATCAATTTTTTGTGCATGAGGCCTGTGTCTACATTTACACAAATGTCATAAACAGCCACATGACAGTGGTGTAACTATGTAAAATATTTCAGTATGTTTGTACAGATAAGCCTACAAGTATGTCAATATCAAGTCAATCTTGTAACTTTCTGATGGCCAAACACTGGAGTTCAGGGCTTCATAACTGTCTGCCTAAGTCCTGACATACAATAATCAGACAGAGCTGTGAGAAGCAGGAGAATAACGGTTCGTGTTAAAAATATCATTTAGGGTCCTGAACACACATCACACAGTAAAAGTAAGGTATTAGTCACACGACAGTGCTATTTGTCACAGACCTAACGTTGTGAAAAACAGCCGTGCTGGTCCGTTGAAGGAGCTTATACACATGACAGTGAAGAACGATTGTGTTAAAACTAATGAACGTCTATGGGTCTATTCACTAGATTATATCCTTTATCTATATTGGTCAAAACAGACAAAGATAGAGCATGTCTGTTTTTCTGAAAAATGATCAGTCAAAAAAGAACATGTGATTAGACCCATAGACATTCGTAATTTTAGAAACAAAGGTGTGACAGTAATGGTAATGAGTCCTAAAATTGAGCCCCCCTCACCTGTAGTCCCAAGGAACAGTTCATTTTGCCACAGTATGCAACATGTAGCACTGTACTGTGCAACTATCGAGCTATTTAAAGGGATTTTCCAGGACTTACATATTGATGGACAGGTCATCAATATCTGATTGATGGGGGTCCAACAACCAAAGGCCAGTGACACATATTCAAGCCCCTTTATTGCAATTGAATAGATATAGTGGTGACATAATTTTTGAGGAGCTCACGGGAGTAAATCTTAAATGTTCATACAATGTCCTGCATAAGGAAATCTGTGATGATCTTAAAAGAAATCTGACTTTGAAATTTGAAGTAGGCAGCATGTGAAGTACGAATGGTACTTGGTATATATGTGTCATGTATAGTCAAATGTTTAGTTGTGAATGCAGGGTTGCTTTAATAATTTATTCAGAACATTTCACTACACTAAAATTCCAAAATCCTACACATGTAGCCAACTATCAAATCTTGATATATGAAGTAAAGGAGCTGCGTCTTACCACTACTTGTGGCTTCTATGGAGGTGCAAGATCTTGCCTCCGGACCGGAGAGGAAATCAGCTGATGAAGATGAATGAAGAGAGACGATCTGCGGACACTCCTCGAGCCTTAAAACATTCGTAGCTTTATTCCATATAAGTTAAAAGATAGTATACACAAAGTGTCCAAAAGAAAATACACACAGTGCGTTAAAAGAAGACGCTTACGCGTTTCGGGGTTACCCCCTTAATCATAGCATGTTCACTTTACAAAATCTTCAGACTTATAAATATAGTACACAGGTGTGTTGCTTAATTGCCCTGTCACATGACAAAGTGTGATGTATCGGAGTACAATAAAGTTATAATATTCAAAACATAGAGCTTATACGAAATGTTTGTATTAAACTACAGCATAAATTTGACTGATGATAAATAAAACCTCGTTATGACCACAAAAAAGAGTGTCATAATAGGCTCTGTTTTATTTCCTACTTATTGGTGAAAAGTTAATTTATTCCTATTTTAGTATATTTAGATTTTAAATTTTAAATTTTAGACATTGTGGTCGATCTTTTTGTTCCCAACCACAATGGTTTTAATAAAATTGAAAAAAATTTTTTGAATTTGAGTTGCTTAGTAACATACTTACAGTGTATTTATAACCATATTAGTCTACATAATCCAACGTGAAACTAGTGATGTGTCGCCATATAAAATAACAACATTCAAAAAGTAGGACATCGTTCAGACCGGAGTGTAATCTGCAGCGATAGTTTTAAAAATCTAAAATACAAATCGCAGCTAGATTACCTTTGATAGCCTCAATTTTGAGATGGAGTTATATCTAATCGCCCAATTTAGTGAATCTTATAGTTACCACCATAAACCGAAAATAAAAACCCCTGTTCGCAGAGTATATAGTTATATAGGTCAAATTTACACTCCGGGAAGGGAGGAGGGGCATTCATTTTTCTGAAAAGTCACGTGTTCTTTGTTCACCAATGAGTAATGAAGAATTGGGTCACAGTCTGTTCACGCCCATCACATTCCCGCTATAGCTCCACTCTGGTCGAGCGGATGCATAAAGGGTCGTATTAAACATTGAATTTGTATTCAAGGGAGGAAGGAGGAGCATTCGTCTCTCCTTTGGGGTCACGTGTTCATTATAAACCAATGAACATGCAGAATTAGGTCACAGCTTTACTCCGCCCTCCACACTTCCACTAGAGCTCTATTCAAGCTAAGCAAATGCAAGCAAGGTCATAACTCGTTCCACAGTGGTAAGTATACAGAAAAAAAATATATATATATATAATTTTATAATTGAAGAAACACAAAAAGGGGATTGGTGGCACTATTATCCTCAATATTATAGAGTATTAAAAAACAATTATTTGTAACTGTGAAAAGAAGACCAAGATAATATACTAATCACAAATATACGACAATGGTATGAAAATCCATACAGTTAGATATATATAAATATCCTACGGGGCAGTATTCTATAGACAGAATAGTAATACTAAAGGATGTTAATATATAATATATAAGATTTAGTAAATATACGATATGTCAGTTCTAATATTCATTCCCATAGGTATTCTGCTATTAAAATTGAGAATATACCAAGCCTCCCTTTTTAATAGAGTGGTTTTAATATTACCCCCTCTGCTAGGTAAATTGACTATTTCCATACCATAAAATTTAAAAGATTGTGTATTACCACTGTGGACTGTTGCGAAATGTCGGGAAGCTCCCGACATTCCTTCATTTATGCTTTTACCGCTGTCTCTGAGGTGTTCAGTGATGCGCGTTTTGAGGCTTCTAGTAGTGCAACCTATATAGTCCACTTTACATGTGGTGCATTTTATGCAGTAGATAACATTTTGACTTTCACATGTAATATATTTTTTAATTGTGCATTTAAACTTTGCTGCAAAACTAGTTATAATTGTAATATTTTGACTATATTTACAGACTTTACAATTCATAGATTTACATTTGAAAAAACCCCTGTTCTCCAACTTAGTTTGATCAACATTATTTATAGGGGGTAGGCAACTAGGTGCCAACAAATTGCCTAAAGTATCGGCTCTTCTCGCTACATAGTTTACTCCATTACTCAGTAATTTACTGGTAATGGGATCTATTTCTAAGATCGGAAGATTCTTCTGTATTATTTGTTTTATCATGTTAAATTGTGGACTAAATTTTGTAGAAAAAACCAGTTTCTGTACATTTACATTTTCATTTTTGGTTGTGTTGTAATCTCCTACTAGTAAACTCTCTCTACTTTTGTGAGATACTTTCTTTTGAGCTCGTTTTAAAGTCCAATCAGGATATTTTCTAGATTTAAGACGTTTGAGAGTTTCTCTTTCCAAAATAGCATAATCTTTTGTGTCACTGCAGGCTCTTTTCGTCCTTATTAATTCACCTATTGGAATACTAGAAACAGTATGTTTCGGATGACTACTGTTCGCAAGCAAAATACTATTGCCTGCTGTTTGTTTCCGAAAGAGTTTAGTAATTACCCTTTGTGCATCCTCCGAGCCCTCCAGTGAGACATCCAGGAAATTGATACAATGAAAATCATGAGTGTATGTGAATTTTAACCCATAAACATTACTATGTAAATAATTAATAAACTCTGGTATGGGCGCCGTATCTGGGTATTACTGAGTAATGGAGTAAACTATGTAGCGAGAAGAGCCGATACTTTAGGCAATTTGTTGGCACCTAGTTGCCTACCCCCTATAAATAATGTTGATCAAACTAAGTTGGAGAACAGGGGTTTTTTCAAATGTAAATCTATGAATTGTAAAGTCTGTAAATATAGTCAAAATATTACAATTATAACTAGTTTTGCAGCAAAGTTTAAATGCACAATTAAAAAATATATTACATGTGAAAGTCAAAATGTTATCTACTGCATAAAATGCACCACATGTAAAGTGGACTATATAGGTTGCACTACTAGAAGCCTCAAAACGCGCATCACTGAACACCTCAGAGACAGCGGTAAAAGCATAAATGAAGGAATGTCGGGAGCTTCCCGACATTTCGCAACAGTCCACAGTGGTAATACACAATCTTTTAAATTTTATGGTATGGAAATAGTCAATTTACCTAGCAGAGGGGGTAATATTAAAACCACTCTATTAAAAAGGGAGGCTTGGTATATTCTCAATTTTAATAGCAGAATACCTATGGGAATGAATATTAGAACTGACATATCGTATATTTACTAAATCTTATATATTATATATTAACATCCTTTAGTATTACTATTCTGTCTATAGAATACTGCCCCGTAGGATATTTATATATATCTAACTGTATGGATTTTCATACCATTGTCGTATATTTGTGATTAGTATATTATCTTGGTCTTCTTTTCACAGTTACAAATAATTGTTTTTTAATACTCTATAATATTGAGGATAATAGTGCCACCAATCCCCTTTTTGTGTTTCTTCAATTATAAAATTATATATATATATATTTTTTTTTCTGTATACTTACCACTGTGGAACGAGTTATGACCTTGCTTGCATTTGCTTAGCTTGAATAGAGCTCTAGTGGAAGTGTGGAGGGCGGAGTAAAGCTGTGACCTAATTCTGCATGTTCATTGGTTTATAATGAACACGTGACCCCAAAGGAGAGACGAATGCTCCTCCTTCCTCCCTTGAATACAAATTCAATGTTTAATACGACCCTTTATGCATCCGCTCGACCAGAGTGGAGCTATAGCGGGAATGTGATGGGCGTGAACAGACTGTGACCCAATTCTTCATTACTCATTGGTGAACAAAGAACACGTGACTTTTCAGAAAAATGAATGCCCCTCCTCCCTTCCCGGAGTGTAAATTTGACCTATATAACTATATACTCTGCGAACAGGGGTTTTTATTTTCGGTTTATGGTGGTAACTATAAGATTCACTAAATTGGGCGATTAGATATAACTCCATCTCAAAATTGAGGCTATCAAAGGTAATCTAGCTGCGATTTGTATTTTAGATTTTTAAAACTATCGCTGCAGATTACACTCCGGTCTGAACGATGTCCTACTTTTTGAATGTTGTTATTTTATATGGCGACACATCACTAGTTTCACGTTGGATTATGTAGACTAATATGGTTATAAATACACTGTAAGTATGTTACTAAGCAACTCAAATTCAAAAAATTTTTTTCAATTTTATTAAAACCATTGTGGTTGGGAACAAAAAGATCGACCACAATGTCTAAAATTTAAAATTTAAAATCTAAATATACTAAAATAGGAATAAATTAACTTTTCACCAATAAGTAGGAAATAAAACAGAGCCTATTATGACACTCTTTTTTGTGGTCATAACGAGGTTTTATTTATCATCAGTCAAATTTATGCTGTAGTTTAATACAAACATTTCGTATAAGCTCTATGTTTTGAATATTATAACTTTATTGTACTCCGATACATCACACTTTGTCATGTGACAGGGCAATTAAGCAACACACCTGTGTACTATATTTATAAGTCTGAAGATTTTGTAAAGTGAACATGCTATGATTAAGGGGGTAACCCCGAAACGCGTAAGCGTCTTCTTTTAACGCACTGTGTGTATTTTCTTTTGGACACTTTGTGTATACTATCTTTTAACTTATATGGAATAAAGCTACGAATGTTTTAAGGCTCGAGGAGTGTCCGCAGATCGTCTCTCTTCATTCATCTTCATCATCAAATCTTGATATTAAATCTGCCTATGCTAAATACTGTATATCGCCAGTGACCAAAACATGCTGAAAGCGCGTCCTCTTAGCCAATGGCAGGCCATTATTTGACAGCATATCTTTTTTTATTGCATAATTAGCATAGTATCAATAGTAACAATGACATGTAGAGATATAAAGAAAAAAAATTACAATGTGACCTTCTTGGTGATACATCCTACCCTATAACTATATAGGGGCATAGCCATCAGTTTTGTGTCAGAGGTATATCTTGGAAAATCTTCCAGACCTACAGTATATTGCACAAAAGGTGAACACAGCCTAAGTTAAAGAGAACCTTTCACCACCTCCAACAAGTCCAGCTCTTTACATCAATTAATAGTTGCTGCACTGCTGATTCTGGAATAGTTACAATTTTTTTCTCTGGTCTCCGCCAATCCTGAGCAATCAATGCTATTTACACTCTGTAGACCGGTGTCAGGCAGGTGCAGACAATGGTTGTGATCCTGAGCTCTGACACTAGCTGCCTCTGATTGGAGCTCTGAATCACACCCCCTGCCTGACACTGCCCTTCTGACAGTACAGTACAGCTTAAATAGCTCATCAGGCACCAAAACTAACTGTGCTTGTTGCTTGGGAATGGTAGAGAAAAAAATTCCAACTGTGCTGGAACCAGTGGCGTGACACCTACATAGTTATATAGATGCTAAGAGCTTGAATGGGTGGAGGTGGTGAAAGGTCCTCTTTAAGGAGTAACTGTCATTTAAATGTTGTTAGAAACCAATCATTCTGGTAAATATAAGACATTTTGTAATATTACATCAACAGAGAAAAATGCTTCTATCTCTTGTTATCAGCATCTCTTCTGCCTGCTAAACTGTTCAGTTCATGTCTGTGTTATTATCACTGCTTGCTCTTCCTCCTTCCCTTTCTCCATAGACTTTTATGGACTGTAGCTGGCGTTTACTGAAGACCAGTCTGAGCAGTGAATTGAGCAGATTAGCAGGCATGAGAGGAAACATTTTTCTCTGAGAAGAATAAATTACAAACTATTGATTCATGGAAACAAAATTACGATGACTAAGAAATATACATTCTAATACAACTTGAGGCCACTGAGACCATTAGGACACCATTATATTGTCATTCCAATTATCATACTTTGTAGCAGTAGTTTTTTGGTGCACTGCTAGAGACTGTTAACAACACTTGCATTTTGCTGAAGACACTAGCTGATGAAGAGACTGGTTTGGGTAATAAGATTACTGCTTATTAGGGGTTTGCTAGTTATTCAGATTACTTTTTTAATTGTTATAGTAGCTTCATTTCATGTGTTTTGTGATTTTGCGCCCTTGTAGGAAGTGGTAATGTTGTAATTCACCCTCCTGCTTTGTGGCAAATGACACAACCAATATACTATACCATCATTTACTTGTATATGCAAGGCACAGAAAATGGTTTGGTTTATTTGTGGTTGATAACAGTTCTCAACTGCACAGAAAAAAACAACATTAAGAATGTAGATTGCTAATTGATATACTTCACTTTACTGATCATGATGGCTCCTTACTGGATTAATGCGAACATATGTTATTATCATTAACAGAAGATGAAGAGGCAGTCAAAGAAAACAGCTTTGACCTTTCATTGAAATGACACCAATAAATTCTAATCTACATGAAGAATAATGAACTGAGATCATCATTCATGTAATTGTGGTGTTTTCATGGTTTTTATGTAATTTTCATTTCTTGGAAGGCATTGGTTCTTCTGACAGAGATATAACTGGGAACCCTAAGGCCAGGTTCACATGGGGTTTTTTGGGCCGGATTCTGACACGGAATCCACTGTCTCTTTAGTATCACCTACAGGTAGCTTTACTGTAAATGAAAATGGAACTTATTATACCCTTCCCAAAATCCACTGTATATTATTCTTGGAAAGCAAATCCTTAACATCTAAAATTATAGAAATTACAGTCTTTTTTTTTTTTAAACCACTGAAATTTCTTTAAAGGAGATTTGTCACATTGTACATGCAGTCCTATCTGCAAGTAGCAAATTATAGAGCTGCCATGAGCCACCGCACAGATCTGCTGTTTGGGGGTGGATTCGGTTTCCATACTATATAGTGCATTGAACCGCAAGCAGATAGCTCCATACACTGTATAGTGGCGAGGCGCCATTACTGCAGTTCAGTTAACATTGATGTCAGGAAGACTAGAGAAGCAGTAATGTTGCCCAGCCACTAAACAGGGCACAGAGCTATCTGCTTCTGGCTTTATGCACTGTATAATAAGGAGAACAAATGCAGCTGATCTAGACTATACATGCCCTGCTAAGAATTATCAGTAAGGAATATGCAAATAAGACCTCATTGATGGAAAAGAGGGACTTGCTCTTAGTGCCACCCTATAGATTAATGCATGGACATCAAAGAAACCTACCCTTCATGGGACAGTGCCTGACAATGTCTGTAAAGCACTGCAAAATATGTTTTGTTGGCACTATACAAGTAAGAGTAAAAAAATAAGGCGTAATCTGGGAATAATAGCCAATCCAGTATAACTCTTCCAAAAGGAAGAAAGTCCAATTTACAGCCAACTGTTTCTATGTTGTTGCCTCTCATGAGATCAGAGCAGGGTACTGGCTAATTGTGTGAACGGTCTAGATGTGAGCCAAAAGGGGTAAAGTCTCTCATTGAGGAGAGACTTTACAGGAACTTACTAGACTATACATGGAATATGGAAATAAGAACTTATTGGTGGAAAAGAGGAACTTGCTCCTAATGTCACCTTTGGACGGTATCTCCCTATAGATTAATGCATTGATTTTAAAGAAACTTTTATGGGACAGTGCCTGGCAATGTCTATAACGAACTGTGGAATATGTTGGTATTATACAGGTAAGAAAAATAAATCATAGAAGAAAGGCATAATCTGGGAATAATATAGACAAGCCAGAATAATTCCTCCAAAAGAAAGAGAGTCTCACCCACAGACAGCTGGTTTTGAAGTTGCTGTCTCTCATCAGCGTAGAGCAGGCTACTGGCTGGGTACTGAACTCTTCCTTTTGGAGGAGTCATTCTGGCTTGGCTTTTATTCCCAGATTTTACCCTTAGGCTTCTTTGAAGAACCTTGCATTGATCTATAGGAAGCTACCTTCCAAAAGGTGTTACTAGAAGCAAGTTTTTCTTTTCCACCGATGAGGTCTTATTTAAATATTCTGTGCTAATATAAAATGTTATAATTATATAATAGAAGACTAGATGGACCATATAGTCTATTTCTGCCGTCAACCTTCTATGTTTCTATATTAACAGCCTTCCCTGTATGTACTGCTGCCAATCATTAGAAAGGACCACCCACTGGATTCCTAAGTATAGGAGAAAGAGCAATTTAATAGTAAATTTTTACCCACAAAACTATACATCATTATTTACCCTGCTGCTCACAGACAGACCTGCATGTCCAATGTAATAGACTCCCTTTAATGATTGTCAACTTTTATTTATTTACCACCAACATATTCCAGAGCGCTTTACAAACTTGGACAATCACTGTCCAATATAAGACTCACAATCTATATTCCCTATTAGTATGTCTTTGGAGTGTGGAAGGAAACCTGAGTACCCTGATGAAATCCATGCAAACACAAGGAGAACATACAAACTCCATGCAGATGTTGTCCTTGGTCAGATTTGATCCTAGGGCCCCTGCGCTGCAAGACTACAGAGCTAACTTTTGACCAATAATATAATGAATGAAGAAAAAAAGACATGCTGGCAACAACTTACCCGAAAGTAATCACTGCAGGCTGCCAATACAGCCTTATGGGCATGGAACTTCTGCTCTTCAGCCACAAGGGTAACATCACACAGGATACCATCATTCCTCTGCTGGTTTAATGCAGACAGAACAGCATCTTTGTGTGACATGGACTGGCAATGCCTCTGACCTGTCAGCATTTCTTGAACACTGTAGAAGGAAATGTGTGAATACAATTAACAAGTTTTACTCAATAAATAGTGTTAGCTAATTGAATTATGCAAATAAACATCATCTGATGTAGAAAACATCACTTCCATCATTATGCTATACATAGGAAGTGCATTTCCTGTGCAAGCACCTGAATCTAGCTTGGCTTAAGGCATACCTCCTTTTATAAACATCTTTTCATAAATGAACAGTGCAGGTGACTAGAAGAAACTTTGCAATAGATCTTATTAACCCCTTAGGGACACAGCCTAAAAGTACCTTAAGGACACGACCTCATTTTTCAAAACTGGTGTATTACTTTATGTGGCAATAATGATGAGATGCTTTACAAAGAACCTTTTCGTGTCTTCAAGCATATGAGGTTTTATTTACCACTAGAAAGTTGACAGTGTGCTGAATTCAGCACTCTGTTGCCTTTCCCGTTATGTGCCCCGGAGCTGGAGATATCGGTGCCTGACAGTACTTTTACATAGACTTGTACTGTGATTGGGGTGCGGGGTTACACACAGCTCAGGTAGACTGTCAGGAGTGCCCTTCAGACAGTGGCGAGAGATCAGTGGCCAAATTAACGGCACTGATATCTCCAGCCCCGGGGCACATATCGAGAAAACTGACAGTGCACTGAATTAAGTGCACTGTTGGCTTTCAAGAGGTATATAAAACTATATATGCCTGAGGACATCAAAAGTCCTCTTTAAAGGGGCTCTATCATTGGGAAAAGTCATTTTTAGCAAAGCACATATTTGCATAGCCTTTAGAAAGGCTATTCCAGACATAACTTTTGTATGTAAATCGCCTCAGTAGTTTTTGAATGAGCCCGTATTTATTCATATGCTAATTAGTCTCCAGCGTGCACCCGGAAGTCTGATTGAACACTGTCTGCTGTGTGTGTGAGAGCGGAGAGATGAGTCATCAGCAGCAGCCTCTCTGCTCTCATATACATAGAGAATAGCAGAGAGGGTGCACACAGACACTTCCGGAGTGCATGGAGAAGGCTAATTAGCATATGAAGAACAACGGACTTATTCAAAACCTACTGTGGCAATTTACATACAAAAGGTACATGTGGAATAGCCTTTCTAAAGGCTATGCTGGTATGTGCCTAGCTAAAAATGACTTTTCCCAATGATAGAGCCCCTTTAACTTACACAAGTGATTTTTAAATTGCTTTTTTGTGACTTCATTTTATGGTAAACATTGATTATTTTGTATGTATTCATTTAAAAAAAAATAGGAAACGATGGAAATTTGGAAAATTTTTCAAAAGTTCAAAAGTTTTCAAAATGTGAAATGCTCCACTTTTCAGACAGATAGTCATACCACCGAAATACATTAATAAATATTATCTACCATATCTCTGCTTTAAATCACCATCATTTTTTAATTGTCCTTTAATTTATTTTGGATGTTAGAAGACTTACAAGTATAACAGGGATTTTCCAGATTTACAAGAAAATTTTCCAAACCCATTTGTTAGGGACCAAGGGGATTTTAAAGGCTTATATTTTAGAAACCACCATAAATCATCTCATTTCAAAATTGAACCCCTCAAAAAATTCAAAACAGCATTTGAGAAGTTTGTTAAACTTTTCACCATTTCACAGATTTAAAAAAATATGGAAGTGGAAGTTAGACATTTCATTTTTCTTTCACTAATACATTAATTTAGCTCAACAATGAACACATTCACAAGGGGTTAAAAGAGAAAATACATCACACAATTTGTTACACAATATCTTCTGAGAACAGAAATACCCCACATGTAGGTGAAAACTGATGTTTGGGCACTCATGTCAAAATTAAAAATATTTTTATTTCCAATAAACCATCAATTCAGCCTCAAGTGTTTCACAAGAGGATAAAAGACAAAAAGCACCTCAAAGGGGTTTTTTTTATACAATTTCTCTTAAACATGGCAATACCCCATATATGGTTGTAAACTTCTGTATGGGTACATGGTGGGACTCAGAAAGGAAAGAGTGCTATTTGGCTTTTGGAGGACAGATTTTGCTGGAATAATTTGAGTGCCATGTAACATTTTCAGAGCCCAAAGTACAAAATACAATGGAAACCCCCAGAATATAACTACATTTAAGGAACTACACCCCTCAAGGTGCATTTCTCAAGGGGTATTATCATTTTGAGTACAAAAAGTGCTTCCCAAGCGTTACTGTACAAAGTGAATTTTTTTAAAAGAAATATGCCATTTAAAGTACCCAAATCATGCACTGCTAAAACTTTTAAGTGGGTTATCCTGGGGGGAAAAAGTTGTATATGTGGGTATAAATTGCTGTTTGGGCGCACAACAGGGCTCAGAAGGGAAGGAACACTGCACTTTTTAGTTTTTGCAGAGATCTGGAGGTGCCAGTAAATTGGAAATACCCAAGAAGTGACCCTATTTTGTAAGGGCAATTTTAGGGTCTTTGCAAACATGACATGGCTTCCAAAAACCAACAATCTGTATAAACTGCTGTTTGGACACACAGCCAGGCACAGAAGGGAAGGAACGCCATGTACTTTTGGAGCGCAGATTTAGATGCTTTTGGATGACATGACATATTTACAATGGAAGGAAGAGGAGCAGTGATGTCAGTGCTCTCAGGTCAAAGTAGAGTGCAGTAGAAGTTTATTGAAACAACAAAGGCACATGGCGTCAAGGCAAATGATGTCACATTTGCAGAGATATATAGTGAAGTGCATAAATATTACTGATCTCCTTCCTATTAGTGTACCATATACAGTATTTGTCACACTCAATGGTTCCAGACATGAAAGAGGAAGAAGGGCTACAGGAGAATCCCTAAAAGAGTCTCAAGAAAATTGAAGTGTGGGGCCTCAGGTTTGACTAGCCTAAAGGCTTTTCAGAAAAGACTATTGGGATATTTAAAAGTTATGTTCCAGCTTTATTTATTAATGGGCCAGAGATGAGCCAACACTGTTCGGATCAGCCGATCCGAACAGCACGCACCCATAAAAATGAATGGAAGCACCTGTGACGCTGACTTTGCCGGCGGCCGGCCAGCGTCACAGGTGCTTCCATTCATTTCTATGGGTGCGTGCTGTTTGGATCGGCTGATCCGAACAGTGTTCGCTCATCTCTATTAATGACCTATGCTTAGGACAGGCAATCAATCGAAGAAGAAGTGGTAGAATTTAGTTATGGTTCCCAAACTAGGGATTTCGCTTTATTGTCTGTGAGCTTCCAATTCAAGCACCCTGTGGGCAGTGGTGTAACTACATTTTTGTTGGCCCTTGTGCAAACTTTATTCTGTGGCCCTCTACCCCTTCCCTAAAGCGAATTCGTGATAGAGACAGTTACGGGTGAAGCAGTGGTATCTCATATTTTGAAAGGGATACAGCTTTACTACCCACAACTGCAGTTACCAAGAGTATGGTGAGTGAACAGCATAGTGTCTGGCATGTAAACAGAACTGGGAACTGTGTGCTGTGGTAAAAAGGCTGATCTGCAGGGTCCTAGCAGTCTAAGAGATGCAAGAGATCAGGGACTCCGGACCCCTGCTGATCAACTGTGGTTAAACGTACTGTGGTGCTTTTGCAAGCACCATGACTGCTTAAATATTTACATTGTACAGTATCTGCTTTATAAATCACCATGTAATGTTATTACAACCTGTAATAATAGTGCACGGCTGCTATAAAACAGATGGTGTGTGTTGTGAATAGTGAAGGGGCCCCAGACAGTATAATATGCTCCACAGTGGCCCCCACACAGTATAATAAGGTCTCCTCAGCCCCCAAAGTATAATAAGAGGACCAGAGCGCACAACTCTACTACATCTCAGATGTAGCAGAGTTGAGCGCACAGCTCTGCTACATCTCTGGTATAGCAGAATTGAGTGCACAGCTCTACTACATCTCTGGTATAGCAGAGTTGAGTGCACAGCTCTACTACATCTCTGATGTAGCAGAGTTGAGCGCACAGCTCTGCTACACCTGAGATGTAGTAGAGATGTGCGCTCAACTCTGCTATACCTAAGATGTAGTAGAGCTGTGCACTCAACTCGGCTACACCTGAGATCGGACCACAATGGAGACTGCTGTAGACCGATCTTACACTCCGCCTCCTCACAGATGAGCCTCCGGCAGAACCAGCGTTGATTGGCCAATGCTGTACACTGTATTGCATTCGGCCAATCAACGCTGGTCAATGCATTCCTATGAGAATAAGGCATCTCCCGTATAAAGCAAGCTGCCGGGGATCCTGACTAGCATATATCAGGCTGCCACGAGATGTGCTTGCAGGTGAAGTTTGAAAGTGATAAGACTTTGCCAGCCAGAGCTAAATGCGAGAGTAAGTTCAATACAAACACATCGTGGCAGTGCACCATATGCTAGTCAGGATCGTTGGCAGCTTGCGGTATGCGGGAGCTGACTTTTTCCCATAGGAATGCATTGACCGTACTCTTGCATGTATCTCAGGCTGGCAAGGAGGGTATATAGAGCCCCAATGAGCTGTTTGAGTAAGATTCCTACCTAAATAAAGCTATTTAACCCTGCCAGTACATCTATCCCTGTCTCACAGTCACATAGTTCACAGTCTCATATGAACCAAATTTGAAATCCACCATTCGTATAAAGTGGAGGTCACCTGATTTAGCCAGCCAATTACTTTTTCCGATTTTTTTTCAATGCCTACATTTTCCTCCTTCCTATCCCCTGCACAGTTATTAGTGCAAAAAAAGCGCCAGGGAAGGTGAGAGGGGATACAGATTTTTAGTGCGTTTGCTGCGTGGTATTTGTGTGGAATTGAATACCTCGAACAGCCTGATATTCGATCGAATGCCGTTCGCTCATCTCTAATAAGGAATCTTAAAATGCACAGAATTGTGGCTAAATTTTGTAATTATGGAATTAATAAATCAGCTAAGAGGTTATATGGAAGGAAGATAAAAGTATGTAGCTGCCATATTAAATACATGGTGTGAGCCAACAGTGCATAAGTGGTGTGAATTTTCTGCCTGACTAAACTAGTTTTAAGAAAGATATAATAATAACAGTGTTTTTCTTTGAAACTTTTTTTTGTTTTTCCATGCCACATTATAAATTAGGCAAACCAAAAAAAGGAGCAAAATAGGGAAAATATGTATTGTATTCTCTGGGGTTCTTCATACTTCTCTATGCAAACAAAAAAATTTTTTTTTTAAAAAAAAGGGAACTAGAAAGGAAGAAGAAGTAGTTAGGCCTCATGCACACGACTACATTTTATTATTGCAGATAAGCAGACACCCATACATTTTAGTGGGTGCATACACACAGCTGTAGTATTTGTGGCTGTATGTCTGGGCCAAATTGAAGGGCGGCAAAATATGGAGCAGATCCTATACTGTCCATTCTGGCACTCTTTCAATTCAATTCAATGTAGGAGTGAAAAGAATTGATGACACACAGATACCAATTTGTGTGTCATCCATTCTGTTTTTATGGACCCACAGACTCCAAAGTCCACATGGTTGCGTGCAGGAGGCCTTTATTCTTCTCTCTTCTGCAAAATTATTCTGGCTTGGCGCAAAATATTGCAGTAAAATCTCCAATAAAATGTGGTTTTTACACAATGTATATCACTGTGGAAAGTTTCCATACATCAAAGTCATAACAATGACAAAATCTCTGGAAGTATGAAAATATATTTTTTGAAATAAAAATTACCATTTATTGATATGCATAAAAATACATTATAGTGTCTGAAATGAGAGCATAAATATATAAAACCACTCCTGTTTCAATTATCCAGGGTACATAATATGCCACTTATTTATTATTATTGAAGTACGCAAATGTATTCCAACATATTCACTCAAGTACACCTTTCAAAATTGAGAACATTCCTTTGTAAATGGTTCAATATAAAAAGTGTCAGGTCCCAACTAGAGATGAGTGAGTAGTATTCGATCGAATAACTCCCCTGCATAGTTATTGGTGTAAAAAAGCGCCAGGGAAGGTGGGAAGGGAATCGAATTTGTACTGCGTTTACGACGTGGTATTCGACCGAGTACACCAATAACTATGCAGGGGAAGTATTTGATTGAATACTACTCACTCATCTCTAGTCCCAACCATAAGTCCCAGCATAAAGGTTTCTAAGGCTAAAGCCCCATGTTGAGGAAATTTACTTCAAATAAGACACATTTTAGCAATTACATTTACTAAAACAATATTCAATTCATTCCTTAGGTGGAAGTCCATAGTGGTCGTGCATTTTGTATTATCATCTGCCTTCCTTGAACCTTCTAGTGTGTTTATGTTGCACCATTGTGACTCCTACCCATTGATGGGTTAGGGGCCTTTGCAGGCTTTTACTAATCTAATTTATATTTAGGAGTTTGTGGTTTGGATTATGGATTGTTGGATTTTATGAATTTCAATAAAGATGTTTAATACAGTCATAGCTTTAAGTGTTGGCACCCCTCAAATTTTTCTAGAAAATGAAGCATTTCTCCCAGAAAATTATTGCAATTACACGTTTTGTTATACACATTTTTATTTCCTTTATATGTAGTGGCCAAACACTACAAAAAACTAAGGGAAAAAAGGCAAAATGGACATAATTTCACACCTTTTCAAAATTATTGGTAAATAACTTTGTTTCAAGCATGTGACGCTTACTCCAACTCACATATGCCAAGTAACAGGTGTGGGCAATATAAAAATCATACCTGAAACCAAATAAAAAGGAAAGAAGTTGACTCAATCTTTGCAATATGTGTCTGTGTGTGCCACGCTAAGCATGAAACACAGAAAGAGGAGACTTGACAACCAAAATTGTGAAAAAATATTAACAATCTCAAGTCCATCTCCAGAGATCTTGATGTTTCTTAGTCCACAATGCGCAACATAATCAAGAAGTTTACAGCCCAGCTAATCTCCCTATATGTAGGCAGGATAGTCACGATGGTGGATAAGTAGCCCCAATCAAGTTCCAAAGAAATGCAAGCCATACTGCAGGCTCAGGGTGCATCAGTGTCAGTGCAAACTATCCATTGACATTTGAATGAAATTAAACACTATGTCAGAATATCCAAGAGCACCCCCCTACTGACACAGAGACTTAAAAAATCTAGACTGCAGTTTGCTAAAATGTATGTGATTAAGCCAAAATCCTTATGGGAAAATGTCTTGTGGACAGATGAGGCCAAGATAGAGCTTTTTGATAAAGCATATCATTCTACTGTTTTCCACAAAGGGAATGAGGCCTACAAAAAAAAGAACAGACTACCAACAGTCCAATATGGTGGAGGTTCAAATATATTTTGGGGTTGCTTCACTGCCTCTGGAACTGGGTGCCTTGACTGTGTGCAAGGCATCATTAAATCTGAAAATTACCAAAGGATTTATGGTCTCAATGTAAGGCCCAGTGTCAGAAAGCTGGGTTTGTGTCCTAGGTCAGCGGAACAATGACCCCAAACTTACTTCAAAAAGCACCCAGAAATGGATAGAAACAAAGTGCTGGAGAGGTCTCAAGTGGCCGGAAAGGAGTCCTGATCTAAATCCCATTGAACACCTGTGGAAAGATGTTTTAACTGCTGTTGGGAGAAGGCAGCCTTCAAATATTTGTTTTGTTCTCATTGTTCAATAAAAAAGAATAGTGAAATAACTCCAATCCACATTTTCATCAATATGGAACCGCTTTTTCTTTTTAAGCATATGTTCACCTTAAAGGGGTTTTCCGGGCAAAAAAATAATTTTACAAAAAAGTTGTTAGTGCTGCAGGCTGGAGCCTCCGTCTGCCGGTCCAATCTGTCGTAGGCACTGTATCAGCGTTTCTGGTCCCCATTAGGGGAGGGCTGGAACCTCCGCAATAGTCTACGGAGGATTCCGGTCTCCTCCTGGGACCAGAAGCTTACTTCCGGTTCAGTGAAGGCAGCGGCAGGCCGGAGGATATTTAAGCCTTGTTCTGGCTCCCGCTTGTCGCTGGTTATTCAATTTTTTTTGTTGTCAGCTCACCCTCTGCTCCCGTTCCCTCCTGACCTTCTTCACCTGCCTCTTCTCCTGTGTACCTGTTTTTAGCCTTCTGTGTATGACCCTGCTTACTTTCCAGACTACTCTTCTTGACCCCTCGATTTGGATACGTGACCTCCTGTGAATGATCTTGGCTTGCTTCAAGACTATCTCTACTTGACCTCTGATTTCACTACTTCATGACCTCTAGTGTATGACCCAGCTCTCCTGACTACTCTTCTGCTTTGCCCTCCTGCAACCTCGTGACCTCTCATGCACCAGCTTGTTGACTTCGTCTTCGTTATCCCTGGAACCTGCGAGACCTCCTGTGTATCCACTTGGCCTGTACGACCTTCCTGCGGTGCTTCCGCTATCTTCTGGCATACGACGGACATCTTTCTCCTTGCTGACTTGCTCTCCTGTTTATTCATCCGCTGAGGTTAGTGTTATCGGGTTTTCTGGGTGCTTTGTTGCTTGGGGTGCGCTGAATGTGCAGTTGCGATTCTGGGTTCCAGAATTTACCAAGTCCGACTCCACTATCAGGAGCTCAGCGAAGACCTCTGGGGCCTGCTTCCACTCTGGTTAGGAGAGCGTTGTACACTTAGCACTGTTTGGCTTCGGTGTGTGGGGATTCTGGTTGCCCAAGACTAACTGACCGTTGTGGTTAAATCAGGTTCCTAAAAAAATGTCTGTTAGTGCTATTAATGGGTTAATAAATGCTACAAAATACTTTTAGCAGTGTTTTGAGTGATTTCTGCAGTTCTCAGTGAGCGTATAGCATCCTCTGCATTTGTTTACATCCATAACTGCCTCTTCTGTGTTTCCTACAAGTTCCACGATGCCTCACTTCTCCTTCCTCTCTCACTGATTGACCCCCTTCCTTTCTTTACAAATTCTTCTCCTCCCTGTTTTGTTAGCTAGCCCGCCCACTACACCCTCAGCAACCATCAATAGAATCCTAGATCTCCATCACCACATCTCCCTCTCACACTCTTTGTTCCCCTCCCTTTCAAAACACTCCCCCTCCCTTTTTCCCTAGCTAGCCCGCCAACTTCACTGCCAGCTGCCATCTTTGCGACAGCGGCAGGCGGCTCGGGAAGTCTATAGCGCATGCCCCAGTTGTACAACTACTGCACACACATCACTGATGACACAACCTGATAGGAGGTAGCAGGGAGGAAAGGTAAGTATGATGGGACAGGTTGTACTGAGAGGACAGGATGGGAGGGCTGGGGATGGGAAGAGAGAGAGGGGGATATAGTATGTGACCACGGTCTCCGGAAGCTGCGAAACAGAGAGTCACAGGAAACTATGAAGATGTGCCTGGAATGGTCACGTGACCGCCCCATCGATAATGGTAAATATCCACTTTTGCTAATAAAAGTAATTTATAAAGTAGATGGGGGTTAGTTTAATGTAAAAATGTTTTGTTTTGTTTTTTATCCCGGACAACCCCATTAAACTCTTTAAATGGCAATAATGCCTTTTTTTGTTCTGATATTCTGCCTTTACAATAAATGGTAAGGGACAGAATGACAAATACTTGCTATTTTTTGCTTTATTGGTGAGCGAAGTGAATACCTGTTTGAACATAGGACACAAGACGCAAGTTTTACACTACATATAGTATTTCTTTTCTTTCTTTTGTTAGGCACCAAAGTACATATCCCATTATAGGAACAGGAAATTAAAAACTGATGGATTGCTGTGTTTGGCATATGACATACACCAACTATGCATTCACTTGTGGTGTCCATTATTTGCATACTGTACATCAGTAGCATAACTAGGAATGGCAGGGCCCTGTGGCAAACTTTGATATGGCCCCCCGACTACCTTTTTTCTTCCTCGACTGCTTTCCCATTCCCGAAAACCCCAACCAACCCCCCCACACATTCCTCTATGCACTATTATGCCCCATAGTGGCCCCTAAATACAGTATTATGCCCCATAGTGGCCCTTGCACACAGTATTATGCCCCATTGAGGATCACCCATGTACAATTATTATACTCTGGAGTCTTTTCAGACTCCAGAGTATAATGATTGGAGATCCAGGGGAGGATACAAACATAAAATACACTGTTACTTACCTCTCTTGGGCTTCAACGCACTCGCCGCATCTTCATGATGGACCAGACATTACTTGAGCCCCTTCTGTGGAGGTGGCTGTAAGCAGGAGCCAGGATCGGTAAGTGAGGCTGCATGACTTCAATCCCCACAAACACTATCATTATACTCGGGGGGGTCTTTTCAGACCCCCGAGTTTAATGATTGGAGGCCCAGGGGAGGTGAAGTTAACATAAAAAACAGTGTTACTTACCTCTCCTGGCTCCAGAAGGCTTCAGGCCTACTTCTGTGATAGACCAAAACGAAAAAGGAAAGGAAAAAGCCGGCAGCTCTCTGAAGTGCATTGTCAAAGCATCCTTATGCGTTGTGACACAATCCCCGACCCACGTGACATCTGGGACGTCACACAAGTAGGCCTGAAGCCTTCCGGAGCCTCCGATCATTATACTCAGGAGTCTGAAAAGACCCCTGAGTATAATGATATTGTTTTTGGGGATCGAGGGTCCACGGCCTCACTTACCGCTCCTGCTTACAGCTGCCTCCACAGAAGGGGAAGTACCGGCAGCAGTGAGCAGGCGCCAGGATCAGTAAGTAAATAGAGCATGTAACCTGCTGGAGTTACTCCAGCAGGTAACAGCCTATTAAAAAAAAGAAAATCTGCAGCGGTAGCGGCTGCCGCCAGGCCCCCTAATGCCCTGGGCCCTGTGGTAGCTACTACCCTGATAGTTACACCTCTGCTGTACATATGACAAATACCTTGATGCCACTGTGAACTAAGACATGGAGATAAAGGAATGTCTACTGCCACAATGGGGCAAAATCCAAGTCTTTCAACAATTGATCCTAGAATGATGCTTTTAGTTTTAGTTAATGTACCCAGTGTGGGGTTAGTGGTCTATTGCTAGATAAGATGTAGTGCAGTGTAAGCATACAGTATGCTGATGATTGTGTAGAGATTTCAGAAATATTGTAAGGCCAAGTCATTTCCAAAAGTCTCTTTTCAAGTGCTTAACCAAGCAAAACAGGCAATGCTTTCAATTCACATCTGCCTGACTAACCTGAAAGAGGTTTCAATTAAGAACAATCTAAATGAGGATGACAAGCTCTGAGAGCTTGGAAGAAGTACATGGCTCATTTACCTGAGGCATATCTCAGAAGGCATCGTCCAGGTCGGTTCCTGAATCTTCACACTTAAGATCTAGAGAAGGAACAAACCAGCATTCCAGCTGCAACCAAATATAGTAAATAATTAGAAAAATATTGAATCTGAAAAGGAAAAAAAAATTAAAACTAGTAAATAAAAGATGATCTGATTAATTACTAGACCATTGATACTTTATTTTATGCTAAGGTGTACCCAGTAGATTTATGCTAAGGTGTACCCAGTAGACATCAGTTTGCCTGCATGAGTATAACAGACTTTGGGGAAAACATTACTTATTCTTTAATATAAAATTCACCTTGCATTCATGCTGCCTTTCAATATTGGCATAATCATTCTCTGTAATAGACCATTCTCCTAGGTGAGACATTTTCTTAAAGACAATATATAATTTTCTTTATGGTTATTTATATAGCACCAACATAGTTCACATCACAGTACATCCATTGTTATTATTCATATCAATCACAGTCCCCAATAAGGCTTACAAAGTAATTTCTCAATCCCAACACAAAGATACTGATTCAATTTAATAGGATAACAACAAAACTATCATTATGTTTTTTTGGAAACCCATAAAAACACAAGGAAAACACACAACCACCATGTAGATGCCCTTGGTAAGATTTGAACCCAGGATACCAGCGTTGCAAGGCAACAGTGCTAACCACTAAATCATTACTACTAATATTATTACTATTATTCGTTACATTCCAAAACAGACTATATGGAAATAGTCATAAATATAAAGTATCGTATAAAAGTGAGTACACCCCTCATAATTTGTAAATATTTAATTATATATTTTCATGGAACAACACTGAAGATATGACACTTTTATTCAATGTAAAGTAGTCAGTGTACAGGTTTTATAACAGGGTAAATTTGGTGTGCCCCGAAAATCACTCAACACACAGCCATTCTTCCCCTGACATATAGGGACTGTTCCTCCAAACCTCCTTTTGAGATCCTACACCTTTGCTAATCACTTGGATGCTCCTTTAGGGTAAGTTCACACAGAGCTTTTTGGTCAGGGTTTTGAGGCTGTATTCGCCTTAAAACCCTGACCAAAAAGACGGCTTCCATTGAAATCAATGGGAGCTGGTCAGGTTTTTTTTTCCGGGAGCCGTTTCTTCCAGCTCCCGGAAAAAAGAAGCGAGATGCTCATTCTTCAGGCTGAGTCGCCTCGCGATTCGGCCTGAAGACACACACTCCTCCAGTCTAGGCCCATTCATTGGGCCTAATCCGGAGCTGAGTGCCTAGCTGGATGCTGGAGCAGTGCACTGGCTTTCATTCGCGGCTACCCAGTTTTTGGATCGGAAACTGAGGTGGTTTAATGACTGTTCTGCATCCATTCCATGTCCATCCATTTTTATGGTTTTGAATACAACTGTGGAACTGGGAAAAAAGATTGAGGCAAGCAAACAAAAAGCTAATCGATGTTACCAGACAGTTGAATTCATGTGAGTTTTACAGAAAAATTTTTGGGGCGTGATGAAGACGTACTGCTCTAGAAATGTTCTGTATATGAGCGTGACAGAATTTAACAATAGAGGAGCTTAATATCAGACCCCGAGATGAGGGAATTGTTGAGCCGGAAGAGTGGTTAGGTCTGTTAAAGCTAAGGCATTGTATTCAGTACTTTCAAAGCTGTTACTTTTAGTCATGTAATTGCCTTAAAAGTAGAACTTATTATTCCTTGTGAAGTACAGTTCACACCAAGAGTTTCTGAAGAGTAGACACTTGAGAAGTGTAACAAAACAAAATTAGAGCTTTATAAAGCCACCTGAGAAAAACTGTAAAAAGCTTCAAAATTGCTTTCAAACAGAACCATTGTAGCCTGTGGTGGTGTGAACCAGTCCAAATGGCGTAATGATCTTGTTTACACTGCAATTCTGTTGGAATAAACTATGGTAAGGCTAAAAATGCATATGCAATTTATTGTGCCAGTTACTCAGTTACTTAAGGCAAAGCCGGGAATGGATCCAGTAGGAAGAAGTGTACAATACATTCTTGCTTGATCTTTCTTATTGCTTTTGCATCTATTTCTGGCTTTGGTTTAATCAAAAACAAAAGCAAAAATCACACCAAAAACTACAATTTGATATGATAGTGTAATACATAAAATACATAATAATGTAAACGCATATACATTTCATCTTCTTCATGCCACTCTACTTATGAGGCTAACTGAGTGACACTGGGTAAAGTACTCACATGTGCCCCATACAAATCTGTGTGCTATAAGTTCAGCTTATTTTAAAGAACAGTAAGTCAATAAAGCAGGAAACTTTTTCATGCAAGACTCTTAAAGAGATTGCCTCAAGATCAAACGTATGCGACTGCTGGGACTCCCATGAGTCATGAGGATAAGGGTCCTTCATTTAAATTGAGCTGCAGCTGAGCATGCTAACTGCATGTCCACTGGAGATAGCTTTCATTAGGTTCACACTAGCATTGGTCTTTCTGTCATTCGGGTCATCCATAGAGGGACCAGAACAATGGAAAGCCTTTCTGCTAAAAAAGCGGTCATCCATGGATACCCACAGACACTATAGAATATCTTTTGTGGAGTCTCCAACGCAGATGTGAACCTAGCTTTAGTGGCATACTCAGATTTTTCGACTCAATCACTGCTCCATTCAAACATGGGACAAGGGTCAATCATTTTAGTGATCACTGGGGGTTCTCACCAGTCAGATCTCCAGCAATCAGACTCTTAATCTTTAGGCAACTATTTTAAGGTCAGAGACAAATGTAGCGTAAAAACCGCAATGTTTAACAGTGCCTGTAAAGTGGACGAGATTCTGGCTAAATCCATCCATACATTGCAGAAAAATATCCACAGCAGAAATGTGGCAATTTCAAAAAAATTGTGTTTTTGTAAACTGCAGTATGTCAATTATACATATGAAAACAATGGGCTTTTCCATATAGGTATGATAGGGACAGAAAGTCTGCAGAGGAAAACTTTGTGGACTTTCTGTGAAAAGCGCAAAGTGTTTCCACCACGGTCATTGCCGCAATGCTTTTTGCCTAAGTCTCACTACATTGGGCCTTAGGTCAACTGTTGCCAGAATGGATAGTCACTTCAAAGACTTTCTCTTGCTTTAACAGAACAAACATAAGAATGGGAACTATATAAAGTCTTCATTTCTTCTGTGTTGGTGCTAAATAGGAGTCATATAATTGCTATATATAGGAGCTTTCTTAAAAGTGTTTAAGATTTTGATATATCAATAGTTTTTTTCATCACAGATTATTTTGTTGGACATTAAATTATTTTGTTGGGCCTTAGCCTTCAGGCTGCCCAACATTGCAGAAATGCATTGCAATGCCCAACATTGCAGAAACACAGCTTTTTTGTTGCAGATTTTGCTGCGGTTTTGGAACCAAAGCCAGGAGTGGATTCAGCAGAAGGTAGAAATATAAGAACTTCCTATATATTTCACATTACTTTTGTAGCCATTCTTGGCTTTGGCTCAAAAAACTGCAAGAAATATACAAGAAAAAGAAGCTGCGTTTCTGCAATGTGGGGCCGCAGCCTTAAGTTCAGACTTGCTTTGCTGATTCCAAACAAACACCAGGGCAAGCCCCTTTAAATTTGATGTGTCCACTCTTACTACGGGCTCCAATTCGTCAGATTACAGTTCTCAGATATTTCTGTCAATTTCATAGAGATAAATAAAGCAGATAGGGGTACAAGGCACCCCTGTTCTTGGACAGGCGATAGACTGCCTTAATGGGCAATCCATTAAAAGACCCCATTGAATCAGTAACCTTTCTTAGGCACAGGCCATCACTTTGAAAACTTTCATAAATCCTCTGAAAACAAAATGCCTAAGTACCGTATTTTTCGGACTATAAGACGCACTTTTTTTCCCCAAATTTTTTTGGGAAAAGAAGGGTGCGTCTTATAGTCTGAAGGTGGCGCCTGGCATCCGCTGTAATAGAGAGACGGAAGCCGGCAAGTGATAGGCGCCATTAAAGGTGCCGGGGCCTGAGACATCGCTGCGATCCTCTGCCCTACATGAAGCCAGCAGCGGCAGGGGCTCTTCCGTGCCCCCGCCCTTGGCTTCATGCAGGACAGAGGATCGTAGCGATGTCTCAGGCCCTGGCGTCTATCCCTCCTCGGCATCCGCCTCTCTAGTACAGCGGATGCCGGGTCAGTATCGGTGGCCTCTTCTCCCCCGGGGCCGGTCCCCACCGGCCCCGTACCTGTAGAGTTGCAGGCCGGCTCCTGCGCGGCGATATCGCAGGAGCCGACCTGTTCGGGTGACAGCCGGGAGCCTAATGAGGCTCCCCGGCCTGTCACGGCTATATTAGTATTGCGGCTGGTCTCTATGACCAGCCGTAATACTAATACACAGAATGTCCCATAGACGGCAATACAGTTGTATTGCTGTCTATGGGACTTGCGATCAAGTGACCGCAGGTTCAAGCCCCGGGGGGGGGGGAATAAAATAGTAAAAAAAAAAAAAAAAAAAAAAAAAAAAAAGCTTTAAAAATATGAAATAAATAAAAGTTCTAAATCACCTCCTGTTTTTTTTTCAATACAAGATGATCTAAGCAATAGATATCCCCCAAAATGGTATAACTAAAAATTACAGCTGGCCCCGCAAAAAAAACGCTCTATACATCCCCGTACAGCTGCAGGGTCACCTGTCAATGTGGCCTTGCAGCTGTTGCAAAACTACAACTCCCATATATTAAATATTTTACCAGTTTTTGCTTCAAAATTTTTTTTCCCTATTTTCCTCCTCTAAAACCTAGGTGCATCTTATAGTCCAGTGCGTCTTATAGTCCGAAAAATACGGTACATCTCTACTGCTGGAAGTCCTTATATAAAGTGCTATTTAATAGATGTGATCATGCGGCAGGTAACAATATTACATCCTATTACTGCAGGTTGTTAGGAAACAGTGTTATTCTAATTTCTCACCCTATATTTAGAAGGTTTCTCAGAGTACAATATTTATTTTGTCAGTGTGGCCTGAATTCACTGTTATAAATGAAAGTGCGATACACACCAAAGAACGAGAAACCTTTGGTTGACCATCTGAGTTTATGACCTGGAGTTTAGTATTAGATGTATATTTTTAAATACAATGAAACTTACACTATACGATACATATAGATCTGATGTTTTCTACATGACTTCATATCACAAACTGTGCATTATGAGGATCTGTCTAAAAATAACAGTTAACCATAAAATACCCTGTTTCCCCGAAAACAAGTCATCCCCCGAAAGTAAGATATAGCAGAGGTTTTGTTGAATTGCCTAATATAAGGCACCCCCCCCGAAAGTAAGACATCCCCAATAATAATAATTAGAGATGAGCGAACACTGTTCGGAACAGCCGTTCCGAACAGAACGCTCCCATAGAAATGAATGGAAGTGGTCGGCACGCGGGGGGTTAAGTGACCGGCCGCCGGCAAAGCGTACATGCCAGGTGCTTCCATTCATTTCTATGGGAGCGTGCTGTTCGGATCGGCTGATCCGAACAGTGTTCGCTCATCTCTAATAATAATCTTTCTGCGCAAAAACTGTATGAAGAAAAACATTGCAGCCGGCTGAACACTGTGCGCGATGTTTCATGTGCATGGGTATGCCGGCTGCTGACACTGCTGCGATATGTTGTATCCACTGTTCCTGCTGCTGTAGGATGAGCTGGGTGATGCCCGCTGTGCATACACTAAGCATCGTATGCGGCGAGGGTCCACACTCCCAGCTCATCTCACAGCAGCAGGAACAGTGGATACAACGTTCTGTACCACAGCAGAGGCAGCAGCCGGCTTTCCTGTGCACACGGAACATCGCGCAGTGTTCAGCCGGCTGCAATGTTTTTCTTCATACAGTCTTTTTGCAGCAGGCACATCTCAGCGTAGCACAGTGGTGGCAGCAGCACACAAAAATAAAATAAGACATCCCCTGAAAATAAGACATAGCATAGCTTTAGGACCAAAATTTAATATAAGACACTGTATTATTTTCAGGGAAACACTGTAGTAAGTTTCACTGCATTTTATTTTGCACACACAGCCCACTTGCCTGCCAGATACACACTGTTGCATGTCCCACTTCCCATTTTTGTTGTTCATCTGCTCAGATAAGTTGTTGGTTAATGCAGTCCATGATACGAATACTCATTGCAGTGAATCTCAAGAGCTTAACATATACTATATGGACAAAAGAACTGGGACTCCTATGCATTACAACTACAGGAACTTTTATGATATCCCATTCTAAATTCATAGCCATTCATATTGGTTTGATGCCCCTTTATAGCTAAAAGAGCTTCCATTATGAGGTCAGACACTGATTTTGGATCTCAAAGGTGATCGATGGAGTTAAGGTCAGGGCTCTTTAGAGGCATACAATTGTCCAAAATTTGCTAGTATGTTCTGTAGTGTATTTCCGAAGGTCACTTCTAAACCAGACTATAAACAATTAAATGTATATTTTTCTCGAACGAGGGTGGCTCATTACTCGGTAGTACTGCTTCACTTGTGGCTTCTGACCAAGGTCGGACTGGCCCGCCGAAGCACCGGGGAATCCCCGGTGGGCCCCGACTTAAAGTTTTCATTTTAACAATGCAGATGCATTGGTCGGGGCCCGATCGCGATGGCCAGGGGCCCCAACCGGGTACCTGGCCAATGCATCTGTCTCCACACACAGGGGCCCCTATTAGCTGATGCTGAAGCTGTATAGCATGTGCAGCTTCAGCCTCAGCTAATGGCCTCTCCCTTCACTTACCTGCAGCTGCTTTGCTGCTCTCCTGTGAGGTCTCTCCTGCTGCCGACACGCACTTCCTCTCTCCCCCCTCCCCCTCCTCCTCACACTGAATGCTCTTACATCGCAGCGTGTGGGGAAGACAGGAGTCCTCTGCTGAGTTTGCTACTGCTGGAATAGGTGAGTAAATTCTTTTTGTAAAATCTGTATGTTTAATATGTATGCATGTGTAAATTTGTGTAAAGTATGTGTCCTGTATACTGTGTGAGTACTGTATGTTTGTATACAGGTATGCGTGAGTATATACAGTATGCTATAATGTGTATGTATATATGTGTGTGTATATATAGTATTCATACAAGTATATATGACTTATATATGGTATATGAATGTATATAAATGTATATGTGCTATAGTATTGTATATGTGTGAGTATATATGGTATATGTATAAGGCCTGGTTCACATCTGCGTTCGGTGAGTTTGGGGAGTCTGCATGGGAAACACCCCCCCCCCCCCCCCCCGAACGGATTATCAAACGCATTAGCAAGCGGTGTGCAGTGAAAGTATGCGGACCCCATAGACTATAATAGGGTCCGTGTGCTTTCCACGCGGTGTCCGCACGAGTCATGTGGACAGGAAAGTAGATTGTGAAGTACTTTTCTGTCCGCATGTTCTTTGCGGACACTGCACAGAAAGCACATGGACCCCATTATAGTCTATGTGTGCTTTCACTGCATACCACTTGCTAATGTGTTCGGTAGTCTGTTTGGGAGGGTCCCCATGAGGACTCCCCGAATGCATTACTGAACGCAGATGTGAACCAGGCCTGAATGTGTAGGTATATAGTGAGTGCAATCCCATCCACACATTGCAGAAAAACACACATGGTAGACACACTGCAATTTCCAAAACTGTTGCGGTTTTGGAAATCGCAGCATGTCACTTATATCTGCAGAAACACCTGCAGTTTCCCTATAGGTATAAGTCTAAGTTCACACAGGGTTTTATGCTCTGGAACCTGAGGCGGAGGCTGCCTCAGGTTCCGGACCAAAAAACAGGTAGCCTTGACTGAATGCCGGTGCACTGCACCAGTATCCAGTCACGCACTCTGCTCCAGATTAGGCACAATAAATGGGCCTAGATGGGAGGAGGGAGTGTCTTCAGGCCGAATCGTGAGGCGAAATGACCTGAAGAATGAGCACCTCGCTTCTTTTTCCAGGAGCTGGAACAAAACGGCTTCTGGAAAACATTACGGGAGACCAGTGAAGTGGCCATAAAATATTTGCCCCAGACAACCCCTTAACCCTATAGGTTGTCTATAAACTGGAGTGATCGATGTGGTGGCCACCAGGGAGGTGTAAAATAATTTTTTTTTTTTTTTTAAAAGCCTACTCACCTGTCCCCCGCACCCCGTTGTCCCCACCTGTGTCTGTTTGGGCTCATGGCTTCATTTCTGGAAATCCTGTACCTAATTGGTCTCAGCGATCACATGAGGTGCAGGACTCCCAGCATGGAGGCTCCGGCACGAAACCGAATAGACACTATCGGCGGACAACGGAGCACCGGGGACAGGTGAGTATTCTTTTTATATTTATCTGTTTTTTATTTTACACCTCCCTCCCAGCACATGGGTCGCTCCAATTCCTGAACAACCCCTTTAAAGGATTTAGCCATGTTTCTAATATTGATGGTCTGTCCTTAGGATAGGCCATCAATATTACATATGCGATGATATAACAGCCTGGACCTCTGCAGATCAGCTTTTTCCAGGACACTTCAGCTACGGGTAATGGTAACATTTCTAGGAGCCATGCTGTTCACTTGCCATACAGGCTGTAGCAGTAGGTATATGTACTGCACATGGTATAGTGCGTGAGTAGCATGGCTCCCAACATGTTATAACCTTTAACCACCCTGTCTCGGTACCGCTGATCTGCAGGGTCCTGGCGGTGGGCCCCTAGAAACAATTCCACTGGTGGGCCCTAGACACCCCAGTCCGACCCTGCTTCTGACAACGAACCTATGGCGCTGGGGCTATGGATCTGGACCACTTCTTTATATCAAGAATTGGCGCTGTATTCATCACATGGATTCAAAGATGGAACCATGCTGGATTGGACCCTAATTGGCTGTGGAATCCTTGACCAAGGGAGGACAAAAACTTTAGGACATTAAGACTGGCAAAATACTGAAAAATCATCTACCACACCAGCAACCTTAAGATTTACCAGGATGAAGAGACTTATTCACCACCCCAGTCCCATGATTATTGTCCCAGTGTATCTGCCACACAGAAACACTTATTGCTTGTGCTTGCACCACAATAAGATTTGAGTGTATATAATCTAGCCTAAGCCACTTGAACCCCAGGTATACTCTGGCCTATTACACCAGGTATGGTCCCATCAGTTCAACTCTTTGCTGATTTGGTACCAGCCACTCTGGATAGATGCAGGACAATGCGTCCTGTGACCCCAACACTGCAAAAAGTCCAAGTACACTACCGGTGGGGCTTCCCCTTTCACATGGCCTTTACCCTTAACGATAAGGACTTCCTTGTTCAATCTCTGAAAGAAGGACTCCAAGTCCTGTGGTGTGAGAAACTACAGGAGGAAGTACATGGACCCCACTGACCTGCTACCCCAACAGACTCCCTACTCCTGGGTGCTGAAACATAAAAGGCCACTGCATCCTAATTCCACCACAGACTGAGACCACCACCTCTTCACGATGAGTATTTGACCTGATTAACTACACTTCATAGCGGATTTCCAGATGTAGACATTATAGTTTATTTTGTTTACTGTACCAGCTTATCTCAGAGTCCAGGCTTAGGCACCTTTACACTACCTCTCATGGTTAATCAGTGCCAACCCTGGACCTGTCATTGTGAGGATTCTATTTTATATGGTGGTGTTATTGTTCTAACTTTCCCTATTGCATACCATGTCAGCCCCTGGATTTATTTGTTCCCTTTCTATCTCTTATCCTGTCACCTTGATAGTTTTGAGAAGTGAACCATGACGGTGATTCCCATTGGCTCCTTGGCATTTCTTAAAGTACCTACAGACCTTTAGACTTGCCTAAGCCTATCCGAGTTCAGCATGGCTCCCAACAGCTCTGCCACCTCGGGTTGGACAAAGCTGACTGAGCATAAGCGGGATTTGGATCCCAAAGATGGCGCTCAGTGCAAAGAGTAGTAGACGCATCAGGACAAGAAGAGAGAGGTGGTACTGGAAGCTGTGACGAGGCTGTGTTTTGAGCACAAGGGGATTGTGAGCACAATTATCATAATGAAGAAAGAACGAAAAATTCAAAAATGGCGGCGGAGACATGCAAAATAAAGTTAAGAGATGAATAGCCTTTGGAAATTCTTGTCAAATATGCATGTTATAGAGGAAAAGGAACTGATCAGATTGATAAAAAAAAATTGTGGGAAAAAGATTCAGTATGGTGACTACAAAAGTAAATAAATGGAGTCAAACATTGGCCTAAGTAGTATAACACAAGATTTGCGAGGCCAGAGTTTGACTGTGGAGGTCACATTGGATTATAAGGCGCCCCTGAGGTAGCAATACAGATGAGACCCCAGAGAAGTGACCCTATTTGAAAACTATACCGCTTGAGGCATTAAAGAGGATTTGTCACCAAGCAGAAACTGCTAAATAAAATACACCGTCTGGTTCTCACTGCTCCCATGATCAATTTAGTGTTCAAAAAGATATGGCCCATGGAAGATTCTGTTTACTGTAAACTAGCCCTGATTCGCCAAGTGGGCGGTAACCTTATGTTTTTCACATGGAGAATCAGAGCTAGTTTACAAATAATTTCCAGGGGCCAGATCTTTGGAACAGATGGAAGAAAGAATATCAAATTTTCCAGGGAAAACGACGAGAATGAAATGTTATATGACATTCAGCATTTTCTACTTGGTGACAGATCCTCCTTAATATATGGGTGTAGTGAACATTTTCACCCCACAGGTCTTTCCAAAAAGTAATGCACCACAGATGATGCAGAGTGAGAATTGCAATTTTCTATACGAATAAGCCATTTCAGTGCCCAATATATTGTGTCTAGAATATGCAGCTGGAGACATAAAAAACGTAAATTGTAATGTGGATTCTTCTGGATACAGTCAGTACTAAACATGTGGTTGTAATCTTCTGCTAGGACACACGGCAGGGCGCAGAAGGGAAAGTAGTATAATTTGGCAGTGGAATAAGCTGTGGAGTGCCTCAAGGTAAATTAAAAATCAAGGTATATATAATATATCTTAAAACATTATTTTATTCAGAGTCCTGGTTTGTTGGAATATGTCTCACATTGATTTATAGTGCTCATCCTTATCCCCTTCTTTGAACTGACTCAGAACTTCTAACTCTTTGCCAGTTGAGCATTTTCTCCTGAAAAGTGTTGCCCTGGTACTATGCATGTGGTCTCACTTCCAGTAGTACTGAGTGCCCTCCATCTTCCTAGTCTCTACAAACGACACTCTTCATAACCAGATCTTGAAATTCCAGGAAAATTCCCTTCTGGCCTGCTCAAATTCCCTTCTGACCCTTGATTCCCACATTGCGCTGTAGAGCTTTAGGACATTTGACAAGTCCCCTTCCCATGTAGCTATTGTAGTCCAAGATGCAGTCAAGTTTGGGGGTCTCTGTTCTGCTAACCCATACTGGCACACGGGTGCTTGTATGGCTATGTGGTAGCGAGGAGAGAGTGGAACAATGGTATAAAAAATATCCAGGTAGTAGCCCTGGGCCAACAGTAAATTTACTTATTCCCACACAATTTATGTCCCAAGTAGGGGGCATTACGGGGAGCCAATTATAATATCTGTACAATTATATGTCCTATATAAAGTATACTCTGATGCACTCTCACACAGCTTATACATCTTCACGCCATGCATTGCCCACTTATTTAGCAGTATTGGTAGAATTGAAGTCTCCCTTTAAAGAGGACTCTTAACCTCCTGGGGCACGTGATGTAATACTCCGCTAGAAATCGGCTTTCACGTTTTGTGCCCCTGGTGAAGAGCTATCGGTGCCAGTACCGTAGCTCTTCACTGTCAGAAGGGCGTTTCTGACAATCAGGAACGCCCCTCCTCACAGTAGCGTTTATTGCGCTGTACTGTGAGAAGGGGCGTTACTTACTGTTCAGCGATGACTATGGGTGAGTACTCTCAGGAGGGGAGGGAGGCGTCCTCACCACTCTCACAGTACAGCGCTCACTGACTGTCAGAAATGCCCTTCTGACACTGAAAAGCTACGGTACTGGCACTGATAGCTCTTCACCAGGGACACAGAACAGGAAAGCCGATAGTGTGCTGCATTCAGCGCACTGCCGGCTTTCTAGCAGTGTATAAAACCGCATATGCCCCATGAGGTGAAAGTTCCTCTTTAAAATGTACCAGAGAATCTTCAATGGAAATACACGTCTCAGGGGTATAAGGTTAGGCAAACTGGACACTGAAATGGTCTATTAGGAGTCTCAGTTTATACAAATGGTCAAAATATGGGTCATCTTGAGGTGGGCACTGTTTATTATTTGCATAATGTGACATGAGAAATACGGCCCCATAGTGCATTGTGGACATTGAGGTAGAACACACCTTGTTTTTGTCACAGTATGTGGTAATAATGTCACACACTATGCTGCTGATGTACAATACAGAGACTTAGCCACCAGCGACTTTGCAGGTGGTGACTTTTCTTGAGTCCCTTGCCTTAGGGCCATTTTACATTGGTAGGTGCCAGGGCAATGACATAAAAAAAAAACAGAGCATGTATTGTCAAACAAATGGACCAATACATCACAAGAGCTTGAATATATCTGGCCTTATTAATGTGACCTACCATGACAAGATGCATTTGTATGTTTATTGGCCCATTTGTGGTACAGTATGTTACTTTTGTTGATCTAGCTAGGATTTGATAATATGACTATGACAAAATTTTAATGCTCTAATAATTTCTGCTTCACCATGCATTAGTATATGTGCTCTATGGTTTGTCTGTGTCATATTTTGAGATGTATTTTTAGGAATGATTTTAAAAGTATTAGGAGCCAATCACACTACTGTTATTAAAATCTATTGCTCTCAAACGCCATAAGATGAGACAAACAGACTTTAACATGGATAAAGTGATTAATGCAGACAGCGCTTCCTCCCTCTACATCCGTTCCCCTTCACTCAAATGTAAAAAATGGCTGAAGCTTTCTTCTGTCATGTTCGTTTACATTTCTAATGGAAGAAAAATCCTTGCTGAGGGGCTGTATAATTATCCCTCTCGCTATATCCTCCTACATAAGCTAAGAGACCATACGTATACAGACAGGGAGGCTGCACTGTCATCTTTATTAGAACTGGCAGGAACCCGTCTAATTATCGGTATTGGCTAATGAAGTTTGAGTTCCCCTGTGGAGAACCTCTGTGGTACAGTCCATGCAATTTCATCATACAGAAAGTGCTAATGGAAAGAACACATCCAGAACTCCAAAAATATTAAAAAGGATCCAACGGCTTTATTTCATATAATCAATGAAAATCCATTCCAGCCCAGTGGAAACATTTTGTATTAAGAAAGAACCCTTATATAACTTAGGCGGTGTGAGAAAGTGACAGGTAAAGTTCTGGAAGGACGCTTTGTCTAACCCAGATTCCTGTCTTAGGGTAAGTTCAACTGGGTTTTTTTTGGAGGCTGCCTTAGGTTCCGGACCAAAAGCCGGGTAACTCCGGCATCCAGCTGTGCACTCCGCTCCGGATTTGGCCCAATGAATGGGCCTAGTCTGGAGGAGGGTGTGTCTTCAGGCTGAATCGCAGGGCGAAATAGTCTGAAGAATGAGCACCTCCCTTCTTTTTCCGGGAACAGGAACAAGCTGGCTCCCGGAAAAAACTCCCGAGCGGCTTCCATTGATTTCAATGGGCCTCAAAATCCTGACCAAAAAACCCTGTGTGAACTTACCTTATGTGTGGTGAGTGAGGATATGACAGGGCTGTAGCAAAAGCATGACCTGTGATTTTAACCACTTCTTGCCCTACAGCAGAAAGGAGCTCTCATGTACAGGTGGGAGCTGGGGCTCATTACAGGCCTATAAAACCTGACAAGACCTCAGTCCTGGGCAGTTATTGGGGGATTCTGTCTCTAAAAGCCTGTCCACTGGTGAGAGACCTGTGTGAACACAGCCTCTTTCCTTTTCTCTGTGTGGCTGGAGCAAGCTACACGTATAGATAGGATTCCTGTGTTTAGTTAGCAGCTCAGCCAAGCAGGTTTTGTTTTGTTGTTTTATGCTTATTATGCTGTGTGGCTTTTTAGTAAATAGTGCAAATATTCATTTTCCGTTATTTTTCACAACAAGGAAAATTAGTTCATATATTGCAACTCCATATTAGTTTAGACAAAAGGTATTGTAGAATCAATAGTAGCATGCAATGTTTTGTTCTGAATTATGAACAGGTATAATGCCTTGGAAATGCATAAAGGTAGTTTCAAAACTATCCGAAATAGGGCCTGTGAAACATGTGCCTAATGGAAACAAATGTGTAACAAAGAATGTTAAAGAAACAATGTGGCTAAATAAAACAGTAAGGTCAATAAAGTCAATAAATGATGAAAGGAAAGTGTTCATAATCCCATAAATAAGTATGTAGTGATGTGTATTATAGAAGTATAAAGAGAAAATAAAGCAAAGAGGTAGCAAAGATCAAGGCGCACAGAATAACTGCCATAGAAAATTGAATTCAAAATTATTTTGAAACTAAATACTTAATAAAAAAAACCTAAATCTGAAAATGTGGCCCTCTTAAAAATAAAGATAGTGTAATAGCGGAGAAGGATGAGGAAAAGGCCAGCCTATTAAATTTCGGTTCATACCTGTGTTTGGGCTACCATATGGGGGGGGGGGGGGGTCCACTTGGGGTTTGCCGAGTTTCTGTCCGTAAGGGTGAAAAATGTGGAGAGAAAAGGACGGCTTGCAGGACTTTTCTCTCTGAATTTTTAAAGCGGAATGGGGAACGGATTTCCTCAGTAAAGAGCCAGCGCAGGTGTGAACCTAATCTTACTCCTGAGAAGATGAACTTTTAGGCCAGGCCCCACATGGCATACCTGTGTGGACTCTCTGTAAAAAGTGCTGCAGGAAAAACTGCATTTCTACTGCGTTTTTTTCCACAGTGCTTTTTTGCTTTTCTTAAAGAAACATGGCAAAGCTATTTTTTTCTAGGTATTTCTAAATGTTTTTATGGCTTTTCACTCTTTAATAAAATTAATAGGAAAATATCTTTAAATAAAAGATCATGCTGTGTTTTGAATAATAAAAACATGAAAGAGGCAAAAAAAATGCCAGGAAATGCACACCAAGGAAAAAAAATTGTACATAGGGCTTTTTATATTTTTTGTAAAATAATGGTCACTCACCCCAAAGAAGGAGATATGTTGGGGTGGTTAGAAACCCCCCAGTATCCAATGGGTCAATAAAAGTAATATACTAAAATAATACAAATATATAGCCAGCCTTTTAGGCGCACTTAAGGATATCACAATTTAATACAAAATATATTATTAAAAAATCCATTCAAAAAAATCTAGTTTAAAAAAAACAAACAAATAATAATGCATAAGACTCATAACACACCACAGGACCCTGGTGGCTATATGACAGTCATAATATGTAAATAAAAGCAATTGCTCAAAAAATATATAAAAGACATCCAATATGAACATTCAAAAATGTAATCAATTATAACATCACTGAACATGGGATGGAAGCTGCCTCCATAGCCAAATATGCATCAATCCGGTCAAGGGTTAAATCTACAATATAAAATTGCAGTACAATTTGTTCATGGCTTAGGCCCGTTGCAGATGACCGTGGCTGTGCTCAGTGTGCTATCCATTTATTTCTCAGGTAGCACTCTGACCCATTTATTTCTATAGGCCCGTACACATGACCGTGAATTACACAGTCACGTGTACAGTCAGGTCACAAACTATAGAACAGGTCCTATTCCTGTCCTATTTTACGGCCCTTGCTTCGGTGGCAGGGGCCGTGGCAGGATGGCTAGCACACGGGCGGCACACAGGTGACATCCACATGTCCCCCATGTGTCGCCGGTGCCTTTAATTCACAACGGTCAGAAGCAACTGGCCTTAATGTGTCCATAATAACAGTTTTCCTCTTCATTGTGATCCAATGTATGGTAACAGACATGACCAATAGCAGTAAAAGTGATATATCCAAGATCGCAGCAAGAGTTGTCAGGAATGTAGCGCTGCAATATTTTTCATTCAGAAATACTAAGTATTTTATTTGTAGCTCTTTTTAATGATTTTACCTTTATAACTTGAAATAAACTTTAAATAACCTTTACGAGACAGTGACAGGCAGGGTGGTGGAATCTCACTATATCTTCCCCAGGTTTTTAAATTATGGGTGGTCTAGTGCGGGTCTTGAGTAGGTCTCAGCTCCAGGTGTGAGTCCTTGGTGCATTACTGGGCCAGAAAAAGGCTACAGATCCTGTATTCTAGTGTAGATCCAGGGAAAGAGAGGAGGCAACTGGGTCTGTCCTATAACCCTGAGTCCGGTGAGACAATACTGTGGCGGGTAGTAAGCCCCACGTATAGTTAAGTTATCATTTCTGTTTAGTTAGTTGCTCAGACGAGCAGGATTTTGTTTTTGCCTAAAGTTATGGCTGTATTTTATGTTGATCATTTTGTGCCTGAAATTAAGGTTTATTTATTTTCCTGTTTATTTTTCTAAATAAACCTATTTGCTGCATATTTCTTGTCCTTGACTTTGACTGTTTGGGTCCACACCTTTGGTGCTACCGAGCTACCATCCCCACACTTTGTATAATTTTAAATACATTTCCTGTGTTTTTTATTGCAACACTGTAGTAATTTTATGACTATACAAGCTCTGAATAATATTTTGAGAGAAACTGTCACTATTCCTAAACATCTAAAAGGGTCTTCTATAAATGAATATGAAAAATTGTGCCGTGTCTAAACTGATGCTTTATTACTGAGATATTCTCACCTACTATCAGGATTATCAGATTATTCTATTTAACATGCTTAGATGACAATAACTAATTTTGGAAATGAAATTCCCTAACTGGTAACAGCTGCCATGTAATGAGTATCCTCAGAAATTCCATCTTTTGCTCTGTATGCCGGCACCTGATGCACTCTTTCAAAGTCAAACAATGAGAGCCATGAATATCCCATAGGGACACCATGCAAATAATCGCTTCAAAAATAATACACGGAGAATGATGCCCTTTACACAAATGCTGTACCTGCAGAGAACAAGGCATGGTTTTGTGCTGATACAAAGCATCCACCTACAGGCAGCTTGCATCCACTTTGATCCCTCAGGTCAACGTGGATTATCTTGGTCAGCATGAGATGCTGTTCAAAAGAACATTATGCTATAATGTTGTTAAAATCTATTCTCATTTTAGAATTTGCTCCTGAGTCACACTTAACAATTTGTATTATATTTGATGCATTTTGCATGTATATAATGTAATATACATATAACTACGGTAATAACCTCTTTATAATATTTATAGTTAATACTGTGAACAAAAGAAGCAGTAAAATGATAAATTCAGCTCTGCTACATCATTATGGACCATTGTATTACTAAATACCTTACACAGCAATCCCTATGGCCTACAAAATTTGCCTTGCTCACACAATAACAATGTAGGCAATTTACTGAAAATACACATAAAACATCAAAATCAACCGTAATTCCACGACATGTGTTTAATAAATGATTCTTCTGGAAGGGAAGAACTGCTTAACAAATGTAAAACATTTTAATCCTCTGATATTTTTCTATTGCCTATGCTTAATGTAATTACCAAGGCTTTCTTATTCCAGAACACCTATACTCTTGGGGAGTTTTCTCCATGGCCACTAATTATGTCTTGCAAGAAACCTCATCTGCACATTTTCTTGGATCAGCATTAGTTGTAGTAAATGATAGTCTCCTGAACACTTCACAAATAAGCATCTCCTCTTCATTAGCAATCTCTATAAACAATATTAAATCCGAGTTTAATAACATGACTTGAAAGTCATTATGCAAAGTGCTTGGTACAGTAGATACTCATGCTGGCAATTTATGATGGAGGTGTTGTTTTCTGTCTCTCAACAGCTTTTCACCACTAAGCCAGCGTCTTGGCTTCTAATGATCTGCTTAACCTCATTTCCATATCCCCATACATCATTTTATGATACCTCAGGCATAGAACTGTAGTAAGCTTATTTCGTAAAGAAACACTTTATTCACAAAATTTTTGATCGTTCAGAATTTTATGTGAAATTAAATTTTTAGAACAATTTTACCAAATATTGAATGAAAAGAAATTTCAAATAAAACCTATTGCCATTAGAGATGAGCGAACGCCGTTCGATCGAATACAGATTCGATCGAATATCAGGCCGTTCAGGATATTCAATTACAATCAAATACAAGGCCGCAAAGGCAGTAAAAATTCGTATTCCCTCCCACCTTCCCTGGCACGTTTTTTGCACCAATAACAGTGCAGGGGAGGTGGGACAGGAACTACGACAACGTAGGCAATGAAAAAAAATCGGAAAAAGTACCGTATTTTTCGGACTATAAGACGCACTTTTTTCCCCCAAAATTTCGGAGGAAAATGAGGGTGCGTCTTATAGTCTGAATGTGGGTTTGCAGCATGGCCGCGCTACTGCCACCACTGGTTTTCTTCAGCGGCAGTAGCGCGGCAATCTGCAGGCCCCGGCAGCTAAGACAGTCCCCGGCATCTGCTGTAATAGACCGGCGGATGCCGGGGAGAGTCTTAGCTGCCGGGGCCTGCAGATTGCCACGCTACTGCCACCACTGGTTTTCTTCAGCGGCAGGAGCGTGACTATACTGCAGGCCCCGGCAGCTAAGACACTCCCCGGCATCCGCCGGTCTATTACAGCAGATGCCGGGGACTGTCTTAGCTGCCGGGGCCTGCAGATTGCCGCGCTACTGCCGCTGAAGAAAACCAGCGGTGGCAGTAGCTCGGCCATGCTGCAAATCCACTCCTCCTCCACAGGTCCCGGCAGTCAGTTAGCCCCCCCCACCGGCCCCATACCTTTAGTGATGCAGGCCGGCTCCTGCGCGGCAAGGCCGCAGGAGCCGACCTGTTCCGATGACAGCCGGGAGCCTAATGAAGGCTCCGAGGCTTGTCATAGATATATATTACTATCGCGGCTGGTCTATGACCCTCCGCGATAGTAATGTATAGAATCTCCCATAGACGGCAATACACTTGTATTGCCGTCTATGGGACTTGCAATCAAATGATTGCAGGTTCAAACCCCCTAGGCGGGGGATATTAAAATAGTAAAAAAAAAAAAAAAAAAACTGCCGGGTTTTTCTCTCTGTTTTGCCTCTGAATTAAATAAAAGGTGATCTAAGCAATAAACATTTCCCAAAATGGTATATCTAAAAAGTACACCTGGCCCCACAAAAAAAACGCCCTATACATCCCCGTACAGCTGCAGGGTCACCTGTCAATGTGGCCTTGCAGCTGTTCCAAAACTACAACTCCCATATATTAAATATTTTACCATTTTTTGCCTGAAATTTTTTTTTCCCTATTTTTCTCCTCTAAAACCTGGGTGCGTCTTATAGTCCATAGTCCGAAAAATACGGTAATTGGCGGCCGGAAACAGATAACCTCCAATTTAGACGAATGGTGGATTTACCATTCGACTAATTTGGGACTGTGAACTATGTGACTGAGAGACAGGGACAGATCTACAGGCAGGGTTAGCTAGGGATTACCTTTATTTAGGGGGGAAATGTTACTCACACAACTCTTTGGGGATCCATCTCGTCGGGATCTCTGTCAGCTTGCGATATGTGCGAGCTGACTTTTTCCCATAGGAATGCATTGATCAGTGTTGATTGGCCGAATACCATACAGAAATACGGCATTCGGCCAATCAACGCTGGTCAACACATTCCTATGCCGAGATGAAGCAGAGCTGAACCTGCTACACACTCAGCTGTACCGATGTAGCAATATGATGCAGCAGCACTGAGTGTGTAGCAGGTCCAGCTCTGCTACATTGGATATTGCTACATCACCAGCACTTAGGGTTGAGGCGATCTTGACATTTCAGGATCGTTTTTAAAATCCAATTTCCGATCATTCAGAGATTGGATTTTAAAAACAATCCTATTCACTACACGGCATGTAGTCCAAAAATTGTTGGACTCCACGCTGTGTAGTGATTAACCCCCGCATTGTTGTTCACTTACCTGCATAGCTGCAGCTCCCAGCTCTACTTGGTCCGGTCCTCTGTCCTCTTGTCTTCAGAGTCTTCTGACGTCTCCCCGCCCACACTCTCCAGCCGCACTAAGCCCCGCCTACTCCCTGCATCTCTACAATACTAGTCTAGGGAGGCGGGGTCCTCTGTCCTCTTCAGAGCGCCCTGTGCCCCGCCTCCCTAGACTAGTAGTGTAGAGATGGAGGGAGTAGGCGGGGCTTAGTAGGTGGGGCATCACTCACGTCTCCCCTCCCAGTACCCCCCACACTCTCCTAAGCCCCTCCACCTCTCCCCGACTAGTATTATAGAGAAGGCGGAGCTACGAACAGTGTTAGCGGGTACTTGGCGGGGAGACCCGCCCACACTCTCCTAAGCCCCACCTTCTCTGTAATACTAGTCGGGGGAAAGGGGGCCAGGGCGCTCTGAAGACCGGACAGAGGACCTGACTGGACCAAGAAGAGGGGCTGGGAGCTGCAGGTAAGTGCACAACGGTGGGGGGGAGGGGGTTAATCCGATACTGCACACTCAGCTCAACTACTCCAGAGTTGAGCTGAGCGCACGGCCCGATGTAGCAGAGATGGCAGATGTAGCAGTCCGATGCAGCAGACTAACACACTCAGCTCTGCTGCATCGTTCTGCTAACATCGCCAGCTCTACTACATCTCTGGTGTAGCAGCTCTGCACTACTCCCAACCATCCCTCCATCTACTCCTCCTGTCAAACACATGATAGCAGAGCTCAGCACACACTCAGCTCTGCTACATCTCTACAACAGAGTGTAGAGATGTAGCAGAGCTGAGTGTGTGCTGAGCTCTTTTACACCAGAGATGTGTGTGACAGGAGGAGTAGCTGGAGGAATGGTTGGCAGTAGTGCAGAGCTGTGTGTGTGACAGGAGGAGTAGTTGGAGGGATGGTTGGGTGTAGCAGAGCTGAGCTCTGCTTTATCTCAGGTGTCCGGAGTAGCTGAGCTAACCGCACGGCTAGTTCTGCTTTATCTCGCCATTGGAATGCATTGACCAGCGTTGATTGGCCAGTGTACAGCATTTGGCCAATCAACGCTGGTTCTGCCGGAGGAGGCGGAGTCTAAAATTTCTTGCTACGTGTCAGCAAAAATGTCTTAGCAGTCATCTGTAACACGCTTGTCATAGGTTAGCCATAAGAGCGCTAGTATGTCTTTCTCATGCACAGGTGGCCAAAACTATATAAAAAAAATTCTATGTGCAGTCTGACAAGTAATTTATAAAGTGACAGAACTATGTTTGGGTCATGTGCATCCATGCCCCTGTTGTAAATACTTTGGTTAAATAGGAAGATATACAGAATGATATACTACTTAATACTACAGTTCTTTATTGCCTTTTTAGTTAATGTGCTCAGTTGAATATTTAGCAATGTATTCAGGGTATCAGATACTTTAAATCTGAGGCCTCATGTTGCGGATATGCAGCTTTTTTGTTGTAGATTTTTGTGCGGTTTTTGAGTCAAAGCCAACCCCTTCCCCCCACAAGTGGCAGCACATTTATATCACTACTTAAAAAGTGCACATCTACAGCTCGATGCTTTTAGTTGTGGATGTGCATGATATTATACTGTATTTTGGATGGGACAAATCTTACTGAACCGTAATAGCAGGCATAATAACTAATAAAAGGGACGGGACACTGGACAAGGCTTATCAAACAACTGATTTATGAGGGTGCTAAGAGTTGACCCCAAACCATTTAATACTGAGGAAAATCCAACATTTTTGCAGTCCTACAGTATATAACAATGAATGATGGTCAATAATCATAAGGTCAGGGTCATGCTCAGTGCATTAATCTTACTCTTGAAGATCCTGATAGCTAGAATTAAGTAATACCTTGTTATTTTACTATTCTTACTGGTAATAACAGTATAAAGTAGGTGAAGCTACTTTTCCAGGGCTATTTTATCCAACTCACACATGAACAGATTATTATTACATATCCCTTCAGCATGCAAACAGACATTATGTTTTATGAACCAGGCTGGTTTGTGATGATGGCAAAGATTACTGTGTATTCCCAGAAGTGTAGCAATGAGGTACACCCCATTGTCAGGATCACTGGTGGCCCCAGCAGCCAGACCTCACTGATCAGCATGCTTTGTCTTATTTTGGTCATAACTTGGTTTGTTAAGCGGATGAAAAATGTACAAATAGACGTTTATAAAGTTTATAACTGCTGAGCTGCCCACCAAAATAGGATTCCTGAACTCCTTTAAATGCTACTGTCCTTATTGCTTACCCACAGGCCTGAGAAAAACAATAGTCTGCATAAGCCGTATATACTCGAGTATAAGCCGAATTTTTCAGCACAGTTTTTTTCAGCACAGCAAATATCAATGTATAGAATCTCCCATAAAATAGTGGGAAAAAAAAAGCTTTAAAAAAAAAATAAAAAAATAAAAGTTCTAAATCTCTCCTTTCTCTAGAATACATACAAAAGAAAATGACTGTGAAACACATACACATTAGGTATCCCTGTGTCTGAAAGTGCCCGGTCTACTGAATATAGGGTATCTGCAGTGCTCCGTAGGGAAAGGGGTTAATACGAGAACGGCAGATACCCTATATTCAGCCAGACTGAATTCCAAGTGGGGGAAAAAAATCCCAGTCCTCAAGCTCAGGGAAGGGGCAGACAGACAACCAAAACACCCCCTCCCCTTTCCCAGAATCCAGCATCTACTGCACCCAAAAACGCCGACCATTTTAATTTTTGAAATTTTCCAGTAGCTGCCGCATTCCCCCCCCACCCCCCCTAGGCTTATACTCAAGTCAGTAAGTTTTCCCAGTTTTTTTTGTGGTAAAATTAGGGACCTCAGGTTAGCTTATACTCGATTATATACGGTACATCCCCAAATAAAGAAATAACACAAGCAGCATGTGAACGGCTTTCCTGTAGGTTTCAGATAGGGATGTCTCTGGACCTCCTCAGCCCTTGGCTTGGTTCTTTCATCACATCAGAGGTGACACATTCTTCTGTGATCCAGAGCTGTGCACACTAATGGAATTTAACCCTACCGTACTATGAATCTAAAAGTAAGCACATACAATATTTGTATTTTTTTTCTATTATTGATCTTCAAGGCTTGGCTGAATCAGTACATTTTTACTGAGTAGTCAAGAAACAACCACTCTTTAAAAGAGAGTTGCAAATTGTTCTTGGTCAATGGGAACAGAGTATCATGTTGTCAATGACTCACGTTATATAAACAGATGCAGCTTATCTTGAGTCAGGCTAGGATATTGTCAATAACCCTCTTTATGTAGCTAACATGATGTCAATAACCCCCTACTTCCTACTTGTCTGCAAGATTACCGTCTCTAATATTGACACGTATCTCCCTTAGGATACTCTAAACACTGAAGCATTTTGGCGAGTATCCTGATTTGTTATGTAACATGGCTGATAAATAGGGGCAACAGTCATTGAGATAATGTCATATAGCACTTCCAACAACTATGATGGCTTTGACATCTACATAGTTGATAACCGTTCTGTTAAATTATGCTTCCTTTTCATTAAACTTCCTAAGAAAACCATGGTAGAATAGTCACAGCAGTCTTTCTCTTCTCTGAAGGCCTGAAGAAGTTATAATCACAGCCCAGTAATAAGACATTTGCCTGGTAACGCACTGTTTACATCATATGACCATGGACGGTAAATCACATGACCATAGTCAGCATTTTATCCACTAGTAGTAACAGAAGGAATGACAGCAATCAGGGATCTAGAAAACTGTGAGGAAACGATACATAAAACGTATCCAGAAATTGTATAACTTTTTATTATACAAACAATAACATTAACATTTGTCTCTCAATGTTTGTCTGAAAGTGGACAATCTCTTTAACCACTTCCGAATCACCAATTGGGTTTTTCTGTATGGATAGTGGCTTCCTTGTTCTGCAAGGACGTACCAGTATGTCCATGCAGTTTTCAGGAGCTGCACTAAATTTTGCAGCTGCTGAAACAAGGAGCCAGTTGTAACTACAGCTGGAGTGCCCATAGAGAAGGCAAGGAAGGTTTATTACCGACCCTACCTAACAAATCACTGTGTACACAGCACTCAATAAACACTGAATACACAAATATGGGCGCCACCATGATGCGGCTTCACTCTGACCCGGCGGTCACGTGATGTGGCGGGGTCAGAGTCTGGGTCCTAAAGTTTCAACCCCAGTTACAGGAGAAGTCATACTCCACCTCAAAAAAAAAAAAAAAGTGATCTGATGTCCCCAAAGGTCTATTATGACTTTTTAAGGACACAATGTAAAAAAAAAAAAAAAAAATAAAAAAAAAAAATTAATTAAAATGAAATAATTAAAAAAGTAAATAAACTACTACGTCAATAACATGCCCTTATTATTACAGGTTCTTGCTCCACCCCCGATGACACCATACAAAATAAAAATTAGCATAATGGAGAGAAAAAACTATTTTATAAAGTTTTTTAGTAGCACTTTGTGCTATTAAATTTTTTTCAAAAATGTGAAAACCAGACAAGTTTTTCCCTTCTCTTTTGTTTATATTTTCCCAGATATAAAAAAAATTAAAACACGTGTCACCAAAAAAAGACGCATAAATTAGTTGAATAGCCCAAATGTTAAAAATGTTATAGCCTTCAAAATTGCACATACAAAAAAAAACCTTAAAATGTGTCTGCTCCTAAACCACAAATTGGCCTGCACGGAAGCAGTTAAAGAAAATGACTACTGATATGGAAATGAACCTACTTTTATGACAGAAGTTCTACATTGTCTTGCCTTGAATGTTAATTCTATGAATATATATCATACTGTTTACAATAATAGAAAAAAACACTGAAACAGAAAAATGGGCCCATCATGTTCTAACATGGACATTAACTTTCCATACAACGTAGTGTTATTCACTGAACTGTTGTATCGTCTTCTGTTTTACCACCTGGTCACCATTATTGTGTCATTCTATAAACATCTTATGCCATGAATTATATGCCAAACTATATTTTGCCCTTGTAGTTAGATTTGCTACTGTAAGGACACTTTGAGTGTTAACTGTAACTGTAATGTTACATAATGTGACAGATTTGTATCTGACATATGTTAGGCCCCAGACATGTATGTGAGAAAGTAGTGACATCAGAGATAGTGAAGAGACATAACCCTTCCCGGGAAAGATCATACAAGAAATCATGGAACCCTAAAGCAAGAGTCAAGATTGGGCTCCAACTTTCAAAAAAAAAGTAAAGAAGGGCAATGCATACAAATAAAAGAGGGGGGAAAAATCCTCAGAAACAATTGTGTGCTTACCTCTGTCTACAGAGCCCACTGGTCCTGCGGACAGGCAGAATAGGGTTAATGATATCCTGACAGTTTAGGATATATGTCTGACAGACTGTATCCTAAATGACTGTAATAATAATAATAAACAAAGTCAGGGAAGAATTTTTGATATTTAAACTGCCAGTCACAAAAAGAGATCAAAGTATTGTGAGTAGGACCTGGAGGTCGCGCCTTCCACATATAGCAGCGGCCTACTCTGCCTTCATAGTAGGTACACCTTTGCAGGGTGTCACTTAGTAGCTGGTGGAGCCAGTGGCATAACTAGGAATGGCGGGGCCCCGTGGCGAACTTTTGACATGCCCCCCCGACCAACACCGAAGGCCTCGACCGACCCCCTCCTACGCATTCCTGCGCGCTCTATTATGCCCCATAGTGGCCCCTGCACACAGTATTATACCCCATAGTGGCCCCTGCACACAGTATTATGTCCCTTAGTGGCCCCTGCACACAGTATTATGTCCCTCAGTGGCCCCTCCACACAGTATTATGTCCCATAGTGGCCCCTGCACACAGTATTATCCCCCATAGTGGCCCCTGCACACAGTATTATGCCCTATAGTGGCCCCTTCACACAGTATTATCCCCCATACTGGCCCCTGCACACAGTATTGTACCCCATAGTGGCCCCTGCACACAGTATTATGTCCCACTGTGGACACCCATGAACAATTATTATACTCTGGGGTCTTTTCAGACCCCAGAGTATAATAATCAGAGACCCAGGGGGGAGAAAAACATAAAAAAAACCCCACTGTTACTCACCTATCTCCCGGCTCCTACGATGTCGGCCTCCGAAGTAGTCCATCTTTAATGACGTCAGACATCACATGAAGCGGGATGCAGGCCGGGGTCATGAGATGTCAGATGACAAGGCCGAAGCCTGCCCGGATCGTGGAGAGGTAATTAATAGTGTTTTTTATGTTTCTTACCTCTCCCAGGCCTCCAATCATTATACTCGGGGGTCCGAAAAGACTCCCGAGTATAATGATAGCAGCGGTAGCGGCTGTCACCGGGCCCCTAATGTCCCAGGCCCTGTGGCAGCTGTCTCTGTTACTACAGCGGTAGTTACACAACTGGGTGGAGCGTCTTAGGTACTTACCACTAAAGAGTGAGAGTTTTCCATTGTGTCCTTTAAATTATAGCTGCAGGCAGGATTTGCTAGATCATGGGATAACGTAGGTCAGTCCAGTGTGCATCCTCATGTCCTCTGGAGCATGTCTCAGGAAATTTAAAGTGTACCCCCAGTTATAAAAACATCACAAATGAATAGTACAGGCGAGTATAAGAAACATTGTAATATATCCTATTAGCAAATATGTTTTCTTCTCTCATTTTCAGGCTGAGTTACTGGAGGGGAAGGGGGAAGACGCTGCTAATAAAGACACTCAAATAACTGCTGCTGCTACACTCTGCTACTCTGTGCTCCTTTAACACTGCGAAGTTTGTAGATAACAGGCTACTAGTCCACAGGATGAGACAATAAATCAATTAATCAGATTTAAGATGAGGAGCGACAGAACAACTTAATAAGTGGAATAAGATATACTGCAAAGTTTCTTATATTCAAATGCATTGTCTATTTATGAAAAGTTGTTTAGGACTAGAGGCATGCTTTAAGGAGAGTATTAGCTGTAAGTAGTAGTCAGACATTCAGACTGGCAAACGAGGGGGTTATGTTGAATACAAGTGCTGAGTCCAGTGACTGCTCAATAAATTAGCGAATCAGTAATGATCGTAGCGCTAACTATTAGGGAATGTTCACACTACCATTATTACAGTCCTTTACTGTCATCTGTTATAGGATGAGAGCAACAGATGTTATTGGTAGAAGTTTAATTGACACAGACAGAACCTCTCTGTCTGTGTCCATTCCTATTTTCTATAATGTATAAGACATGATGGATGCTTTCTTCCTTGCATGCAGGACTTTTTCTTCCACCAGATAAGCAAAAAACATGACATAAGAAAGCTTCAGTTATGGTTTTTACATGGGGTGAATGCTGACAGACACCAGACAGAGGGCCCCATCTGCATCTGTCAGTTAATGTCTGTTGCTCTCATCCTGTGATGAATGAGAGGAACAAACATTAAATAATGGCAGGGTGAACCCATGATGTGGCTAAGGCCCCATGTGGCATCCTGCAGCAAAAAAAATGCTGTGGGAAAAACCGCGGCGGCATCGCATCATGGTTCTTCCTGCAGCGTTTTATACAGAACGTTCATAGTGGTTTCCTCTGCGGACATTATGTTTCAGTTATACCTATGGGGAAACCGCCAGCGTTTCTGTAGATATAATTGACATGTATAATTGACATCGGTAACGGTTTTAGAAATCGCCACATGTCCACAATGCAGTTTTTACTGCAAAGCAGGCATAGGATTCGCCAGAATTCCATCCACTTTGCTCTTTTATGCAGTGTTTTGGCCGCAGGCAAATGGTGGCATTTACACCACGTGGGGTCCCAGTTTTAAACAGGATTTCCCACAAAAGCAAGTTATTCCATATCAGTAACCCTTTCGCTGCCATGGGTTCCAGGATATTTTGCACCTCTTGTAGTCAGGACAATTTTCGCAGATAACTAAATTAAACCTAAACTTTAATTTTTAAAGATTATACTAACCCCCCATACCTAAATATTTTCTGAAAGTAGACATCTGCAGCATTGTCAAAATGCCTCTTGGTACTGTATACGAACAGGCACCTTCATGTATCTTTGCTTTAAAGTGTAAGTTAAATAAAAAATGCTAATAAATTTATATTAGCTGCTAAAAACAGAAACCAAACCTCCTAAAAATAAAAGTTCAACTTGTGCAAAGTTCATCCATATCACTAAGGCCTACACCTGCGTGCAGAGATCTTCAGAAAATCACCAGAACTGGAAAGAACAATAATCTGCATTGAAGTGGAAACTGTTAAAAAATTATCACCCTAAGAAAGTAGGGATTACACACCATGAAAAGCAAGGGCACCCCTAAACCCTATGTATTTCGTGAAAGTAGACAACCTGAAGATTATATGTGTGTCAATGGGTTATCAATAACAATGTCCATTGTCATGTAACTTTGTGACAAACACACAAATGGAAAAATGCACTAAAATATATATTTGCACCTAAGGGGGCATTCACACGGAGTAACGCCAGGCGTGTATCACAGCCGTACATGCTGGCGTTACGGCAGACTGCCGAACACTTCGGCACTTAAGCGGCGTTTACGAGCGCTCCCATTGAAGTGAATGGGAAGTGTTCAGCAGTCTGCCGTAACGCCGGCGTGTATGGCTGTGATACACGCCCGGCGTTACTCCGTGTGAATGCCCCCTAAAACTGCTATTCAAGTGTACATTCACAAAAAAAACCACATAAAAATTATATATCAAAGTGTACAAAATTTATATATACCGCAAACATCAGGTACACCAAGAGCTCCTACTGTCGAAAACACTGATACAAAAGACGAGTAAGATTTTGCTGTTATTCACTAAAAATTGATACTGCACGTAGCAAAATGTGACTGTGATACCAAAATCTAACTTTCTTGAGATTGCACAGAATACTGTATATAAAACCACAAATTAATATTTCATATATACAACCACCTTCATGCAACTTTGCAGCAAACATAGTAAGCAAAAATAAAAAGAAATTTTTTTAAAAAAAATTCAAACTTGCCACTCAAGTGCATGCTTAAAGAGGACCTTTCATGGATTTGGGCACAGGCAGTTCTATATACTGGTAAATTAGGAAGAAATCCAGCGTCTCCAGGAACTTTTTTTAAAAAAATCAATCCTTTATTTCTTCATCTTTAAAAAAAGTTTTTAACAGCATACCGAAGATGGCAAGTACTCTTACATGGAGCTATTGCTTGAGCTACGCGTTTCGGAACTGCATCGGTTCCTTCATCATGCCATGACATGAATTCATACATACTAAACATATATATATATATATATATATATATATATATATATATATTTGCAGGTGTTAAAGAAACGACAAAATCGCAGAAAAGCGCCAATCAATTTTATGCATGCAAATTAACCACTTCTGGATCTCCCATAAACTATGTTCACATCTGAAAGTGGCTCTTGTTCTACAGGGATGTACCAGTATATCCTTGCAGTTTTCAACAAAATCGTACAGCTGCAGAAACAGTGAGCCGGCTGTAACTACAGCTGGAGCTCCCTTAGAGGAGGCAGGGAAGGTTCATAACCGTCCCTGCCTTTTTGATCGCTGTGTACACAGCGTTCAGTGAGGACCAACCATTTGCATCCGTTTTTTTGCATCTGTTAAATGGATCTGCTATACACTTGTTAAAAACGTGACGTGAATGCCCCCTTAAAGGGTTTTATGCCATTAAGCACACTTACTAAGTGTCGGATTGCTGGGGCTCTAAGTCTCCCTAAGGGTAAGTTCACACTGGGTTTTTTGTATCGGAACCTGAGGCAGAGGCCGCCTCAGTTTCCTATCCAAAAACCGGGTAGCCGCGACTGAAAACCGGTGCACTGCACCGGCATCCAGCTGCGCACTCTGCTCTGGATTAGGTCCAATGAATGGGCCTAGTCTGGAGGAGGGTGTGTCTTCAGGCCGAATCACGAGGCGACTCGGCCTGAAGGATGAGCATCTTGCTTCTTTTTTCTGGGACCCGGAAGAAACAGCTCCCGTAAAACAGACCTGAGCGGCTCCCATTGATTTCAAAGGGAGCCATCTTTTTGGTCAGGGTTTTGAGGTAAATACGGCCTCAAAACCCTAACCAAAAAACTCCATATGAACTTACAGGCGCCCCATTCACTCCCATGAGGCTTTGCAGCTCGTGGATCTGGCAGCTCCTCAGCAGGAAATGGAGTTTCGGTCATGCAAGCACTAAGGCACCCCATTCACAAGGAGGCTTTAGAGAAATTTCTTGAACTGACATCTGTTTCAGCCTATACCCTTTCTCCATCCCTGAGCGCGTAACCGCTATACGAGATGAAAGGGTACTAGATCCTATGAAAGAGATACTCCATCCCAAACAACCAAATCATTTACAAGTATTTGCAAGCCAAAACCAGAAGTAGACTATACAAAGAGAAAAAGTAAATGGAAGATTTGCACTACTTCCATGTACTGGAACCACACCTGAGTTTGAGAGGGGTTATGCAACTGAATGGGGATAAGCTGTAATAAAGCCATATGACCAACAGATATGTTGTCAGTTCCTAACACAAGTAACTTTGCAATGAATGTTAGCTTTAAGACTCCTCCTAAGGCTCCATGCAGACAAATGCATGCTTTGTCAGTATGCTAGCCATGTTTTTCACATCTAGCACACTGAACCTTTATTTTCTATGGCATCATAAACAGGACCATGTATTATCATGGGTTCATGTAGGCGATTGTGAGGCTCCTATTCCTATCCATTTTGCAGCCTGTTTCCCCACAGACCTTATGATGTACACATTTATTGTACCTAGCCAAAGTTCCAGGCTGGCAAAACTGGTCAGTGTGTTGTCTAGATTTATTGGATTGACTGCGGCTCAGCATGTCAGTTCAAGCCAGTAAACTCAGCTGATACATAGACTATTCTAACTGGCCCAACTTTGGCTTCGTAAAACAGCATTAAAATCGATATGTAGCCACAGTCATAATGATGTAATAGTTTAATTAGTTTGGAATTCATCATTTTTTGATTAAATGAGCCAGAAAAATAAGTCTATGTTCACATGTTACATATTTGTGCTGCAAAATCCACCCTGCAAATCTGCAGTAAATTACAATACAATATGTGTGGGTGTAATTTTGAGAATCCAAACAGAGAGGAAAAAAGTGCAAGGAAAAATGAGAATCCTCTAGATTTTCCAATTCACTTGCTCATTATGATGTGAAATTTCACCCCTTCAATGGACAGGAGCGAAATCTACAATGGATGGATTTTGCTGAGGCATCTCAGCCTATTTACTAAAAGACCTGCAAAAGAATTCTGTCGGTTGACTTCCTTGACTTCTTCTCATAATATAACAATATAAATAAATACCGCAAATATGCCAGATATTGTGAGCCCAAAATATTCAAATAAATATTGTATACAGTGTCACACAAAGTATACATACAGTGAACAAGTAAATACCGCAGAGTGGCCAGTCAAAAAATACCACAAAGTGTACAAATAAACAGTGCACGACACCTATGTAAGTAGTGCCATAGAGTGCCCATATACAACCTCCGTCCTCTGCTGCCCTGACTGAAACATTGGATTGACTTGGCATTCCTCTCACAAAGCTGCAACAGGCAAACAGTGATGTCATAATGTTCCATATAAAGGCCCAAAGGGCTTAATTGTTAAAGTGCCCCTGGCTGTGACCAATGTTATCCCTCCTCAGTCATTAGGATCACGAGAACTGGGGCAATCCTGTCAAATCCCATCCCAGATGTATTGTTTGTGGCACACTTCTTGTACATGTCATGTGCAGCACAGATGACTAAAGTCTATAAACCATTCAATAAATCATTTAACACTTCTTTCCCTAAATCTCCAGAGTAAATGAGCTTTTAGCTCAGACATTGTACCGTATAACCCGATGGTGTATACAGCAGTGCAGAAAACAAGTTGTAAGGCTCCACCATGCTCCAGACAGAAGTGTCATTATCTTGTAGTGTTGTAGCATGGGCTCACCATTTGTCCTTGCTAATGTTGCTATCTAATGTATGTGTTCTCATACAAGCCACGGGGAGCTATAAAAAGATTTCCATTTAGGAAGCACTAAAGCACATGATCACAATGTTTTGCCCTAACAGTCCAGACTGAAGTTTCCAGTTCATATCTAAGACCTATGAACAAATCCAGATCTTAAATTCATATGATAAGACAGTGATGCCAGTAATGGTAAGCAGGGCATTGCCCGCTCCTGCTGGTTTATGTAGAATCTACTGTACAATGTAAATTGCTTTTCCATATTTTAGAGGCAGGCTGCGATGGTATTTGTTCTCCTATAGGCCAGTGGCAGAACATTTTGCAGATTACTTTTTGTTCCAGTAATATTTGCTATCAGTGTGGCTCTATGTTCTGTAAAGCTCTACTGATGATGTCATATGCCTGGCTTTTTCTGGTCTACACTGCATTGATCACTCATAATACACATAAATGAGAATGTATCATTATGCCCAGTGCACATCCGACTAGTAAATGTCTAATATGGGACAAGTAGCAATGCAGCAGTGTGGACCTGCAGTAGAATATTAACAGCACAACAACAACAAAACAGGTTTCCTTTCATTGTGACCCAAGAAAGACAAAACTAAACATATCCTGAACTGCTTCACCCCTGAAAACTAGAGGAGGAAGCTGAAAGAGCTGCTAGGCAGCTGCCACTTATGCAAGTACCTGGTAACCAGGCTGGATATTTCATGCCCACAACACATCACTGCCTCCCAAATAAACAACAGCATCATAAGATGGAAAGCAAACAAGAAGACTGCCAAGTATGTGATGGACTATAATACCCAGCAAGGTCAAGGATGATGAGCAATGGGAAAGGTTAGAAGAAACACCAGAGCTCACCTTCTGTCAGCATGAGATGTAAGAGGCAGGGATGCAAGCAGCAGGGTGTCTGAGGCTCCTTGCAGATGGCAGAAGCTGCTGGTGGTAAGGAGCTGGCCTGGGTGCTGACACAGTGACATGTATGCGGTGCCCAGAGATGTGTATAGTGTGTACATGCAGTGAGTGCAGATTGTATTGTCTGGGAGGCAGCAGCTCCTCCTCCTCCTCCTCCTGCTGCTGCTGCTGATGCTCAGTCGTCCTTGCTGGAGATGCTGCTGGTGCTGGATCTGTCCCCTGGTATGTCACATGAGCTTTAACAGCAGGCAACTCACCATTGATACTGTCCTACACCTGCAGGAGGCGGCTCAGGGTTTAGCACTGTGCTTCTGTATGTATAATGGCTATAATAGCACTGCTGTTTATATAGCAGGGCACATTATCCCTCAATAGTGATGTAACCACAGTTCATGTGCCCTGATACATGATATATATTTATACACCTCCTTCTAATACTGTGCCATGCTGGCCCCATTATTTACATATCAGAACAACAACAGAAAATAATCACAAAAAAAGACAGTATAAAAACCGGACACATTGACATCAGTTACTGTCTGTTATGATAGGTGTCCATTTTTTTTTTTTTACAGACCCTATCAGAACAGACAGCCAACAGTGAAGAAGCCCTAAGGGAGCAGGAATTAGGAAGTATTATGTATGATAAGTAAAAGTCAGAAATGTCTTTACTTGGTGATGCAATGATATGATTGGAGTCTGGTGAGGACTGGAGTCTGAAGCTTCTGTAAACTACACTGATATAGGGGGCGGAGCTCATCTGTTGGCCCAATCAGAAACTGCATGTGTCAGAGTCAGGTGTCAGAGTCAGGTGTAAGGGTCAGGGTCAGGTGTCAGGGTCAGGTATCAGGGTCAGGTATCAGAGTCAGGTGTCAGGGTCAGGTGACAGAGTCAGGTATCAGAGTCAAGTGTCAGAGTCAGGTATCAGAGTCAGGTATCAGAGTCAGGGTCAAGTGTCAGAGTCAGGTATCAGAGTCAGGTATCAGTGTCAAGTATCAGTGTCAGGTGTCAGAGTCAGGTGTCAGAGTCAGGTATCAGAGTCAAGTGTCAGAGTCAAGTGTCAGAGTCAGGTGTCAGAGTCAGGTGTCAGAGTCAGGTGTCAGAGTCAGGTGTCAGGGTCAGGTGTCAGAGTCAGGTATCAGAGTCAGGTATTAGATGTCACTAGTCAGAGTCAGGTGTCAGAGTCAGGTGTCAGACAAATCAGATGTCAGAAGTCAGGTATCAGAGCTGTAAACTAGCATTAATCTGATGTTTGACTCTGATATCTGAGGATGTCCTAATATGGACACTGTACTTAAGGAACTGTCCATCATCAGTAGAATGATCTGAACATATTGTTCTCAATTCCCTGCCAACCCATTTGCAGACTACAGTCATATGCTTCTGCTACTAAAAGGAAATGGCTAACAATACAGCTGTCCACCCCATCCTTAAAGGATCACTTCTTTCTTCCACCTTACCACCATGTGCATGCTTACAACACTGGGACAGAATTATGAAAACTGTCTGTTGCCCATAGCAACCATTTACAATAGAACTTTCATTTCTTAACAGCATTATGAGAGATGACAACGGCAATATGATTGGCAGATAGGGGCAACAAAAAGTTCTTCTAGACACTTTTACAAATTTTCCCGATGTGATAGGACAATATCAATATGAATCTAAAAAAAGAAAAAGACATGGACCGCACATCCCAATCTTACACATTGATCTAGTGCTTCTCAGCAATTTCTACAATACTGAACATGAGGTTCTTAATATACATATTGATCAAGGTGTATAAGCCCACTAGCATCTTCATAGCGACCACTTTATAGTGGGTCCCTACTCTACTGGGTGCGGTGCTGCACAGTAACCGCCACAACCGCAACAAGGCGCCCATAGGGGGAGCGACCCAGTGGTCCGGCAACACCCCTGTTACCAGACCAAGCCCCCAGGCTCTGGGCCGTGCCACCCCACGGGCACAGCACAACAGGAGCAGCAGACACCACGCAGCACCGCGTGAACAGATTTAAAAAATTTGCCTTACCATATTGCCCCAGTCAGAGGACTGAGAGCTAGTAGGTAGGTCCCTTATTGCAGTCTCCTGCTAATTAAAAACACCTAGGCCAAATGGGGGGAGTGCTGGTACCAAGGCAAAAACAAAAAAAATAATGAGGGGACAGACTTACCATATGTATCCAAATAAAGAAAAAGATATGGCCCGCACATCCCAATCTCAATATGAAGTTACTGTGCACACCTGTTTTATGTACACATGCACATTGTTTTTTGCGTAATTATTTCTATGTCCATTTAAATTTAAAGACTGAGTCTGGAAAAAATAAAAATGGAGATATGGTGTGTTATGTATAGTTATGTATAGTCTGCTTTACGGATCATGGATGCCATTAAATGAAGTCTCAAACTGGAACGCAGCATATCAACACAGCCCCACAGATAGGTTTGGGTCACCTGAATTAAACAATGTTTTCTCTTGCAAATTGGTGCCCCCATTGCTAAGGCAGCACCATTTTTGTCAATATGCAAATGAGCTCTTTGGAGCAGTCAGGGCATTGGCTTTACTCCAAGGAGGTAATGCAGCAAATAAGTTGGTTAGCACTGCCAAACAATATGAACAAGAAATGCAGATGCCCATTGCTGTGGCTGTAGTGCAATTGAATAAGCAAAAATTTGCAACATCAGTCTGCTCGCACCAAGAGCATTACTGCAAATACCTACTGTAGATAAAGAGGCATGAGAATGAGGTACTTGAAGTTTACACTTTGGACAAACTATAATTGTAAGCTCACCTGCCCCGTCCATGCAGCCTTTGTTATATGGGTTCCTACAGTAAATGGTTCGTCTGTCTTAGGACCTTGGTCTCACATGAATTAATTGCAAATTAGTTTTTCAACCATATTATGTCCAGCATATACAGTGGGGCAAAAAAGTATTTAGTCAGTCACCAATAGTGCAAGTTCCACCACTTAAAAAGATGAGAGGCGTCTGTAATTTACATCATAGGTAGACCTCAACTATGAGAGACAAAATGAGAAAACAAATCCAGAAAATCACATTGTCTGATTTTGTAAGAATTTATTTGCAAATTATGGTGGAAAATAAGTATTTGGTCACCTACAAACAATCAAGATTTCTGGCTCTCACAGACCTGTAACTTATTCTTTAAGAGTCTCCTCTTTCCTCCACTCATTACCTGTAGTAATGGCACCTGTTTAAACTTGTTATCAGTATAAAAAGACACCTGTGCACACCCTCAAACAGTCAGACTCCAAACTCCACTATGGTGAAGACCAAAGACCTGTCAAAGGACACCAGAAACAAAATTGTAGCCCTGCACCAGGCTGGGAAGACTGAATCTGCAATAGGCAACCAGCTTGGATTGAAGAAATCAACTGTGGGAGCAATAATTAGAAAATGGAAGACATACAAGACCACTGATAATCTCCCTCGATCTGGGGCTCCACACAAAATCTCACCCCGTGGAGTCAAAATGATCACAAGAACGGTGAGCAAAAATCCCAGAACCACGCGGGGGGACCTAGTGAATGAACTGCAGAGAGCTGGGACCAATGTAACAAAGCCTACCATCAGTAACACTACGCCGCCAGGGACTCAGATCCTGCAGTGCCAGACGTGTCCCACTGCTTAAGCCAGTACATATCCGGGCCCGTCTGAAGTTTGCTAGAGAGCATTTGGATGATTCAGAAGAGTATTGGGAGAATGTCCTATGGTCTGATGAAACCAAACTGGAACTGTTTGGTAGAAACACAACTTTTCGTGTTTGGAGGAAAAAGAATACTGAGTTGCATCCATCAAACACCATACCTACTGTAAAGCATGGGGGTGGAAACATCATGCTTTGGGGCTGTTTCTCTGCAAAGGGGCCAGGACGACTGATCCGGGTACATGAAAGAACGAATGAGGCCATGTATCGTGAGATTTTGAGTGCAAACCTCCTTCCATCAGCAAGGGCATTGAAGATGAAACGTGGCTGGGTCTTTCAACATGACAATGATCCAAAGCACACCACCAGGGCAACGAAGGAGTGGCTTTGTAAGAAGCATTTCAAGGTCCTGGAGTGGTCTAGCCAGTCTCCAGATCTCAACCCTATAGAAAACCTTTGGAGGGAGTTGAAAGTCCGTGTTGCCAAGCGACAGCCCCAAAACATCACTGCTCTAGAGGAGATCTGCATGGAGGAATGGGCCAACATACCAACAACAGTGTGTGCCAACCTTGTGAAGACTTACAGAAAACGTTTGACCTCTGTCATTGCCAACAAAGGATATAGAACAAAGTATTGAGATGAAATTTTGTTACTGACCAAATACTTATTTTCCACCATAATTTGCAAATAAATTCTTACAAAATCAGATAATGTGATTTTCTGGATTTGTTTTCTCATTTTGTCTCTCATAGTTGAGGTCTACCTATGATGTAAATTACAGACGCCTCTTATCTTTTTAAGTGGTGGAACTTGCACTAATTGTGACTGACTAAATACTTTTTTGCCCCACTGTATTACAAACACTCTCCTTTTTCCAGACCTATGCCAGCTGAATGAATGTAGTTACCCATATTATACTGTAATTAACAACAGCTTTGGACAGATGGGTGGTGTGCACAAACCAAAATGGAGGTTGATTCAGAGGCCATAGGTCCAAAGAAAGGAAGATGTTTGTGATAGATACAGGACATGATATGGTTGAAAAACACTTTTGCCCCTAATTCATGTAAGACCAAAGCCCAAAGAGAGGCAAGTCATGTAATGCAGGGACCCACCTAACAGAGGTCGCCTGGACGGGGCAGGTGGGCATACAATTACATTTTGATCAAAATGTAAACACCAAGTACTTCATCTTCATGTATCCCTATATACAGTAGGTTATACAGTGATGTTCTGTGCCTCCCTCTGATTGACATGGCCAAGCAGTGTATGGCTCTTCTTCATATATCCTTATATACAATAGGTATTTGCAGTTATCATGGGCAATGTCTGCGAGGGTGATATCTGCAAGGGCCATGTCTGTGATGATGATGTCTGTGTAGTTTGTGTTATTATGGACTTCCCAATAAATAACATCCCATACAACATTTTCTAGTTGTTTCATATGGTTTATGAACTGTTCTTAAAATAATCCTACTAATATTATAAATGTGAAAGTTTGGATGTTTGTGTGTTTGGATGTTTCTTCCTCAATCACGCAAAAACGGCCACACATACATAGATAGGAACCCCGATTAAAACATAGGCTACTTTTTATCCCTGTAAATGACGTCACTACATGACCACAGTGAAGGAATTTAGGTTCACACAACACTAAAGGACCTGTGTTGACATCATCACAGGTCCTTCAGCCATTCTAGGATAGGATCATGCTAGGCAGTGGGCAGAGCTACACACTATTTTGTGGCGGGGCTATATAGGATAAAGCTGGACAGTGTGAAAGCTGAAGAAAATGGAGTCTCATGGAAGATCAGGAGACTACAGAACATGTAGGCTGTGTCTGGGCAAGAGGAGTATATCGGGTGTAGAGTTTTAGTGAGTAAGATGAGGAATGTGTTGTTCTGCCTCTGATAGGGGAGGGGGGAGAACTGTGGCACATTTCAGCAACATCCGTTCAGCCCTTTGTAACACAGAAGCTGCTCAGACAGTCACATAACAAAACCCCTGTAATCACAATTGCTCAATGTAGCAGAGCTTACACGGCACTGTAGCACAGCTCAATAGGCTCTCCATATGCAAACATATACAGATACAGCTGGGTATCCTATGCATATGCAGCGATGCAGCAGAGACGAGACGCGGGAGCAGGCTGATCGAATTCTGGCACATTTCAGCAACATCCATTCAGCCCTTTGTAACACAAAAGCTGCTCAGTCACATAACCAAACCCCTGTAATCACAATTGCCTGATGTAGTTTAGGCAGTGCTGTAATACACCTCTATAGGCTCTCCATATGCAAACATGTACATACAGCTGGGTATCCTATGTATATGCAGCAATGTAGCAGAGCTGAGACGCGGGAGCAGGCTGATTGAACTGTGGCAAATTTTTCCACCACAGAAGCTGCTCAGACACTGACATAAGAACACCCCTATAATCCAAATGGCCAGATGCAGCAGAGCTTAGGCAGCGCTGTAGCACAGCTCAGTACGCTCTCCATATGCAGAGATGCACATACAACTGAGTATGCTGCACATATGCTGCCATGTAGCAGAGCCGAGACGCGGGAGCAGGCGGATCATCCACAACAGCAATTGGCTAAATATAAGCGGCTCAGCGCCAACACCAACCCGCAGACGAAGTCGCGGACAGATGCTAGTGTGCATATAATGTGTAGTTATTCCCTTAAATGTGCTATACCACTGTGAGTGGAGAACAGAGATTTGGTATGATCCACCTAGTGAGTTCTGGAAAGGAGAAGGAGACCAGGAATCATTTGAGGAGTGAACAAATGCTAAGAGAGAGGAAACTGAACCAGGACCAGGAGCTGGTATAGAGACCATCCACCCAACCCAGATTATGCTACTGTGTGCTTTCACAATATGTCTATGACTCAGGTTTACCTTGTTTTTTTGGGGAGTTAGCTCATCTTTCAAAGACTTATAGAGCATTGTGAATTGCTGGAGGAAGAACCAAAGGGGAGATTGTAGGGTTATCATTTAGTCTCAGAGTGTGTCACATGCCATATTGTGACCTATGTCAGCAATTTGTCTGTTATGACATTCGACAAACTACTAGATGAACTGCAACCATGACTAAGCTTCAAGGACAACAGCATGAGACATTGTATGCAGCGAGGACACATACTGCCCCTTTTATCCAACGTTGAAATGTAAACCTATTACAGCTAGCATTACTATAAATGGTCCTTTTCCTCACTACCATTATGTAACCTTGGTAGATCTAGCACTATTGTAACTGGTCACTTTATTTGGAGGCACCATCTGACCTTGATAGTGGTAGCACTATTGTAAATGGTTCCTGTACTCACTGCTGCCATGTCTCCCTTTTTTTTTCTATTAGACATGCATGTATCCCACATGTATAACTGGCCTAATGACCATGCAGTTGGAGACAGTGGAAATTTACCAATTCCAACTCTTGCTTTAAAATAATATAAAAGTGCAGAGCTTGTTGAATATTTCCTTTCACAGGAATATAGGAAAGTTTAACCATTATATGTTGTATTATTCTATGGCTCCCACTTAAATCTAATATAGCCATCTAATTCCATCTAAATCGTTAGTGTAGTACCACGCCAGCCAGAAAAAAAAACATGCAATATTCGATACTTATGTGTCAAAAAAGACCGAAGTGCTGTAGGTATGATACCTTTATTGGCTAACCAGAAAAATTACATTTGCAAGCTGTCAAGGCATACTTCTAGGACATTGGTGACCTGCTAATAATCTATACAGGCTCAGAAAATGAACTGCTGTGAAAACGTCTATAGTTCCATCCTACCATCAGACTCACTCTGAACTACTCTAAATCTCATATACATTTCCACAACCATATACTATATAAACTACAATCTACCATAAACCTACAGGTCAGCCAGGATATCTGAGATGAAACAGCTTCCATCCGCAACACATAAAAAATCCATCATTTATAGCCAAGCTCTGCAGTACATTAAGATCAGTTCAGGCAGGAAACACCTGCAAACAGTGAAGGGGTTTTCCAGGTAAAAAATGTTTTGTTTTTTAAAAAATGTCTGTATGAGTTACTAATGGGTTAACAAATGCACCCATATACCTTTAGGCTTGTTTTGAGTGATTTTTGGATGTCTCTTGGAGCTCGTTGTATCTCCTGTATTTGTTTATATGCTTCAGCTTCTTGCTATGTAACTTCCACACTATAACTTCCACACTAACCCCTCTTACCTTCCTCTCCCCCTCCCTCCCCTACACCCCCTCCCTGTCTCTCTAGCTATCCTGCCCTATCCTACTAACTCAGCCCAAATCCCAACCCCATTATATAGTATACTTACCTCCCTGTGAGACGGCTCCTCATTCTTTACTGATTCTGCAGGGCATGCGCTCTTCTCCATCGCTGCTCTGTTCTCCGCAGTGAGGATAAACCTCTACTGCCTCTCTCCCCAATTTTCAAGCTAATTTGGTGGACCGAAAACCTGAGCAGAGTTCAAACGCTGGTGTGTATCCAGCCATACAGTGTCTAAATACACTATACTCATATTCTGAAATGTGGGGGATATTAAGCACACAATCCTTTGTTTTATCACACATACAGCTAAGGAGACGTGTGCACAGGGGCGGATCCAGGGCCGGGCGAGCCGGGCAACCGCCCGGGGCCCCGCGCTTAGCGGGGCCCCGCGGCCCGGCCCTAACAAAATGGTCCCGGTCAGCCTCGGCATAGTCGGGCAAGTGCCGGGGCCCACAGAGCCTCTGGGGGCCCCCCGGCACTTGCCTGTCACGATTTCAGCTCATCGGCGTCCGTCCGCCGATGAGCTGAATTACATACGCGATTAACGTCATCACATCACTCTTACACACGCAAGCCGGGCCGCAGCTAAGCAGGAGCTGAGGTCACAGCTCCTGCATCATGTATGTGACTGCACTGGAGTGAGAGAGAGGAGCGTCGGGGGAACGATGGAAGGTGAGTGATAGAAGGTGAGTGTGTTTGTTTTGTATTAAATATTAAGGTGGAACATAATGAAGGGGGCCCATGAAACTGGGGGGCAAATGAAGGGGGGGGACGGCATGACACTGGGGAAGATGAAGGCTGTGGGGAGAGAACGGCATGAAACTGGGGACAGAGATGGAGGGGGCCCAATGAAACTGGGGGGCAAATGAAGGGGAGGGGGGAACAGCATGACACTGGGGCAGATGGAGGGGGGGAGAACAGCATGACACTGGGGCAGATGGAGGGGGGAGAACAGCATGACACTGGGGAAGATGAAGGGGGGAGAACAGCATGACACGGGCACATGGAGGGGGGAGAACGGCATGACACTGGGACAGATAGAGGGGGGGAGAACAGCATGACACTGGGGCAGATGGAGGGGGGAGAATGGCATGACACTGGGGCAGATGGAGGGGGGGAGAACAGCATGACACTGGGGCAGATGGAGGGGGGAGAACAGCATGACACTGGGGCAGATGGAGGGGGGGAGAACGGCATGACACTGGGGCAGATGGAGGGGGGAGAACGGCATGACACTGGGGCAGATGGAGGGGGAGAACAGCATGACACTGGGGCAGATGAAGGGGGGGAGAATGGCATGACACTGGGGCAGATGTAGGGGGAGAGAACAGCATGACACTGTGGCAAATGAAGGGGAGGGGAGAACGGCATGACACTGAGGCAGATGAAGGGGGGAGAATAGCATGACACTGGGGTGGATGGAGGGGGGAGAACAGCATGACACTGGGGCAGATGAAGGGGCGAGAATGGCATGACACTGGGGCAAATGAAGGGGGAGAGAACGGCATGACACTGGGGCAAATGAAGGGAGGGAGAACGGCATGACACTGAGGCAGATGAAGGGGGGAGAATGGCATGATACTGGGGCAGATGAAGGGGAGATGGCATGACACTGGGGCAGATGAAGGGGCGGAGAATGGCATGACACTGGGGCAGATGGAGGGGGGAGAACGGCATGACACTGGGACAGATGGAGGGGGGAGAACGGCATGACACTGGGACAGATAGAGGGGGAGAGAACAGCATGACACTGGGACAGATGGAGGGGGGAGAACGGCATGACACTGGGGCAGATGGAGGGGGGAGAACGGCATGACACTGGGGCAGATGGAGGGGGGGAGAACAGCATGACACTGGGGCAGATGGAGGGGGGAGAACAGCATGACACTGGGGCAGATGGAGGGGGGAGAACAGCATGACACTGGGGCAGATGGAGGGGGGAGAACGGCATGACACTGGGGCAGATGGAGGGGGGGAGAACGGCATGACACTGGGGCAGATGGAGGGGAGAACAGCATGACACTGGGGTAGATGAAGGGGGGGAGAATGGCATGACACTGGGGCAGATGTAGGGGGAGAGAACAGCATGACACTGTGGCAAATGAAGGGGAGGGGAGAACGGCATGACACTGAGGCAGATGAAGGGGGGAGAATAGCATGACACTGGGGTGGATGGAGGGGGGAGAACAGCATGACACTGGGGCAGATGAAGGGGCGAGAACGGCATGACACTGGGGCAAATGAAGGGGGAGAGAACGGCATGACACTGGGGCAAATGAAGGGGGGGAGAACGGCATGACACTGAGGCAGATGAAGGGGGGAGAATGGCATGATACTGGGGCAGATGAAGGGGGGATGGCATGACACTGGGGCAGATGAAGGGGGGGAGAATGGCATGACACTGGGGCAGATGAAGGGGGGAGAATGGCATGACACTGGGGCAGATGAAGGGGGGGAGAATGACATGACACTGGGGCAGATGAAGGGGGGAGAATGGCATGACATTGGGGCAGATGAAGGGGGGAGAAGGGCATGAAACTGGGGACAGAGATAGAGGGGGGACATGAAACTAGGGGTAGATGAAGGGTGTATATGAAAATGGGGAGAGATGGAGGGGGGACATATAATTTACGGGTGACTGTAGGAGGATTATACTGTGTGGAATCACATGAAAAATGAATGAGAATGGGCGGAGTCATCATAAAAGTGGGCGGGGCCTAATTTGCTGCGGCGCGCTGCGTGTAGGGCCCCGCCAAAGTCAATTGCCCAGGGCTCCGCAAACCCTGGATCCGCCACTGTGTGTGCATAATCACATGATTCCGGGTTTAGTTTTTTTTAGTTGCATTATCTAATAAAAGTTAGGTTTTATAAGTTTTCTCTTGTGACCAAGTTTTCCCATGATAGTCTGACTGGCAACAGTACATAAAACATGTTGCATAGGTTTTTCTTTTTTTACATTCCCAGAGGGGTAAGGGTCAATGCTACTGTAGTCTCCATCAAGAGCACAGTTGCAGCATGGCAGTGCTCTGGACAGTACAGCACCGTGCATGTCCATGGGTGTTTCAGCTGGGGTTATGGGCAGTTAGTAATGTAATGCTGACTGTATGCTATGGACTGCAGGCCCTGTAGTCAGACATCTGATAAACTCTGCATTTTGATTATGTATTTCTGGGACTTATGGAGTTTGTCTTTGACTTGATGTCCTAAAGCTGCATTACTGGAATAAGATAGTGCTTGTTTCACAAACTGACCAAATTGTTACCCCTAGTGCAAAGTACAGACCATATTACATGACTGATCAAAAAGCAAGTGCTTGAACCATGGATAAACCATAGGAAATATTTAGGATCTTCTGGGATATTCTAGTATTCACATGGTGATGGTTTCTTCAGATGTCCCAGCAGTACTGGAAGCTTTCAGTTGCATTTCCACACTATACCACAGCTGTGTCCTATACTATGACATTGGGGTAGATTTATAAAGACTGGTGTATTCAATGCCAGTCTTAGTGTCCTCATTGCTGGCCAAGGGTGTATCTCAATTATGACAAAGTGCACCCCCTGTAAGGAGTGAAATCTATGCTAGCTAGATTTCCAGCAGCATTACTCCATGGAGAAAGGGGGAAACGTGTAGAGATATTTTTTTTGACATGAGATAGACATCTACAGCCTATGGTTTTGAGGAGTTACAAGGGCTCGTAGACTGAGTCTTGGAACCCTCATTGTGGTCTCCCCTAGCAACATTTGTCTAGGAGATTCTAGTTAGATGGTCCAGCTTGTGAGGTTTAATTAAGGGAGAGGGGGTATCTCTCTGTGTTCCCTTGTATATTGACACACGTGTTTTATTCTATTACAGTCCTGTAGGTGTTGATATACTTCTTGTATTCTGATCCAACACATCTGTAGGTGGCTTAGATCTATCCTGTAAAGTAAGCAGTCATTATTTTGCTGGTGGGGACCTTGGTACCCGTGTGGTGAGATATACCACAGAATCTTGAGTACTCCTGTGGCTTAAAAGATACCACCTAGGATTTTGATGTTATGGGTTATATACCTGCCACCCTAACCCAGAATTTGGGCCATAGGCGGTAACGGGATTGTTGGGATCAGGTAATATACACTGAATCTAGTATCAGTCTTCTAACCAAGCTAGAGAAAAAGTGAGACAGGGGAGGAGTTTTATCTATCTTCCTCCTGTGTTTGTTGGGTTAGTCACTGACAGGTCATGTTCTTATTGTGGTGCAGAGGACATTCACAATTAATTTTTGATAGCTACTATTAAAAGTTAAGTTTTATTTTATTTTATTTTTTCAACACCATTGAACATGTAATCTCAGGTTGTCTACTTTCAAGAAATATATAGAGTTTAAGGGTGCACTTACATTCAATCCCTACATTATATAGAATAATACTTTTTTAACATTTCCAAAGCAGATTTTTGATCCTTCCAACTCTGCTGATTTCATGAAGATATCTGTATGCAGTTGTAGGCTTAAGGGGAATAGCACACATCCGTGTGATAGCCAGATTTACCAGCTTGAACTTCATACTGGGAGCAGGACTCCTAACACTATAGTTATCTTTGCTGTTAGTAGCCCCTGCCTGTACTTGATACGGGACAGTATGTCGCTGGGTGATAGGGACTCCTAGTATCATATAAATGAAAGTCAGACATTGCTTTTCAACCATGCTTAAACAGAATTTAAAAAAAAATAAAACTCATGAAACAGGCCTGGACAGACATGACGGTTCCCTTAACTGAATATTTTGTTGTACAACCTTTTGAGGCAATCACTGCAATCAAACGATTCCTGTAACTGTCAATGAGACTTCTGCACCTCTCAGTAGGTATTCTGGCCCAGTCCTCATGAGCAAACTGCTCCAGTTGTCTCGGGTGTGAAGGGTACCTTTTTCAGACAACATATTTCAGCTCCTTCCAAAAATGCTCAATAGGATTTAGGTCAGGGCTCATAGAAAGCCACTTCAGAATAGTCCAATGTTTTCCTCTTAGCCATTCTTGGGTGTTTTTAGCTGTGTGTTTTGGGTCATGATCCTGTTACAAGATCCATGATCTGCGACTGAGACCAAGCTTTCTGACACTGGGCAGCACATTTCTCCCTAGAATCCCTTGATAGTCTTGAGATTTCATTGTACCCTGCACAGATTCAAGACACCCTGTACCAGATGCAGCAAAGCAGCCCCAGAATATAACATAGCCTCCTCCTTGTTTCACAGTAGGGACAGTGTTCTTTTCAAGATATGCTTTATTTTTCCATCTGTGAACATAGAGCTGATGTGCCTTGCCAAAAATTTAGATTTTTGTCTCATCTGTCCATACGACATTCTCCCAGAAGCTTCGTGGCTTGTCAACAATTTTTATTGATATTACTTTTGTCAGATTCAAGTTATTTCTGTGACCATTGTGGGTTTTTCTTTCATTAAACGAGGGGTACCAACAATTTTGTCCAGATGTGTACCAATTGAAAGAAATTCGCAAAAATGTTTACATTTTATTTCTCTACAAATTTAAATATATTATATTCATGAAAGTTATAATGGCTGAATTCTAAAGGCTATTTAAGTATGTTGTGGAACATTTAAGTAATGGTGCTACGAAAGAGTGCTGTTCCAGTATTTTGTGATGAAAGGAAAAGTAAATTCATCTGTAACCAACATGGACTGTGCATTTAAAATGGGACTACGTGAGTATGATGTCAACATGCAGATCTAGGCTTTGTACATGATGCCTTGTACATAACTACATATGACCGTATATTATGCCTGTCCCACCTCTGTTCCAGTAATATCCAGCACGCTAATAATACTGTGGCACCCTGTATCCCTGTTCCACTGATATTCCAGGTCTGTTCCATTGGTATCCTAATAATTTGACATCTTATATCTTGTACCAGTGGTAAGTTTAGTTTGTTTTTTACTATTAGTCTGAACTTGACAACCTCATTCATCTATTTTGTATTCTAGTGATCTACTGTTTGCAGTTCTTACATTTCTATTCAGTTTCTACTGCCCATGGTTGTACAGCTTCTTCAGAAAATTTCCCAGGAACATTCTTTCTGAAAACTTCATGCAGCTTTCATGGACAATTATCCAAAGACTCTTGAGATTCATCCTTGGCCAGCCAAGATCATTAAAATTTCTTAGTAATACCTATTTCTGTATCAGAGCTGGAAGACAACTATTATGGCACCAATACAGTTAGTACAAGAATTGCCATTCATTATGGGTAGATGTTGTACATCTTATGCTCCCATGTTGCTAAATGCTATGCAGTTTTGAAGTTAACCCTTTTCAGACATTTGACATATAGTACGTGATAATTACAGTTATGTGGTATGGAGATGAATCAAACTCCGAGATCTTTCATGTACAATGCAGCAGGCATCCCAACTAACAGCTCTTACCAGTGACAGCACCAGTCATGGCTGTTAACCACTTGCAAGGTAAGTTGTGACACATGGTATAACTAAAGGCTCAAGGTCTCTGGTGTAAAAGTCCAGCGTGGACCCCCTTTCCCACTGCAACTTCTTACATCTGTCAACCATGTCCCATCTATACATTTTAGCAGCATTTCCATTGCCCTTTTCTTCTCTATCTGGGCCCAGACTACAATGAAGACTTGTTCGCAACATTTCGGTGCACATAAGCTTCCCTTTATTTCCATCCTATATCAGTGACCCACAACCTTCCCACAGTTCTTACCAGTTGCTCCTTTTGGCATGAAAAGGTTAATTTTCTCCTTTTTGAAAATGGAAGGCTAAGTGTCATTTTCAATTTCTTCACTATAGTGTACCACAGGGCAGGGGAAATAAATTTATAATTCACAAACTGCCAACCTTCAAAAGGATATATAAGAGATTAAAGAAGTTTAATCAGCCTTAGTTTGGTGAGGGTGACATATGGACCCCTGGCTTATGTACCCCATGGCAGTTGTAACCACTGCTAGCCCTTTAGGTTATGCCAGTGCTTATGGGCCCCCTAAGATTGTGCTATTGCAATTGCACCCCCTCAAATTACACCCCTGAATACCATATTGAAACAGATCATCATCCCCAGAACATCATAGGATACAGGGATCAAATACTCAGAGGCTTGTCGCTAAAAAGAACCTGTCAGATGCATGTCCAACCTTAACCGGAACTAGTATGTGCAGCATTAAGTAATGACTTGGATTGGCATATGCAAATTTACCTTAATTAGTCACAGGGGAGCAGCTTTATCTAGTTATGCAGTCATTGTACTAAATTACTCCCTGAGAGGCCAGAAGTTAGGTAGGGATGACTGCATGACAAGATAAAGCCTTTGCCCACCCTCTTTAGCTGGTTAAGGTAAATGTGCAAATGCTGATATAAGGTTTTATAATGGTATTTTAGAGGAGAAAAATAGGGAAAAAAAATTTTCAGGCAAAAAATGGTAAAATATTTAATATATGGGAGTTGTAGTTTTGGAACAGCTGCAAGGCCACATTGACAGGTGACCCTGCAGCTGTACGGGGATGTATAGGGCGTTTTTTTTGTGGGGCCAGGTGTAGACCGGGCATTTTCAGACACAGGGATACCTAATGTATATGTTTCACAGTAATGTTATACTTTTATATGTATTCTAGGGAAAGGAGGTGAACTTTTATTTATTTTATTTTTTATTATATTTTTTTTAAGTGTTTTTTTTTTTTTTTTTTTTTACTATTTTAATATCCCCCGCCTAGGGGGCTTGAACCTGCAATCATTTGATTGCAAGTCCCATAGACGGCAATACAAGTGTATTGCCGTCTATGGGAGATTCTATACATTACTATCGCGGAGGGTCATAGACCAGCCGCGATAGTAATATATATCTATGACAGGCCTGGGAGCCTTCATTAGGCTCCCAGCTGTCATCGGAACAGGCCGGCTCCTGCGGCCTCGCCGTGCAGGAGCCGGCCTGCATCACTAAAGGTATGAGGCCGGGGGGGGGGGCTAACTAACTGTTGGGACCTGCGGTGGAGCAGTGGGTTTGCAGCATGGCCGTGCTACTGCCACCGCTGGTTTTCTTCAGCGGCAGTAGCGCGGCAATCCGCAGGCCCCGGCAGCTAACACAGTCCCCGGCATCTGCTGTAATAGACCGGCGGATGCCGGGGAGTGTCTTAGCTGCCGGGGCCTGCAGTATTGTCACACTCCTGCCGCTGAAGAAAACCAGCGGTGGCAGTAGCGCGGCAATCTGCAGGCCCCGGCAGCTAAGACACTCCCCGGCATCCGCCGGTCTATTACAGCAGATGCCGGGGACTGTCTTAGCTGCCGGGGCCTGCGGATTGCCGCGCTACTGCCGCTGAAGAAAACCAGCGGTGGCAGTAGCGCGGCCATGCTGCAAACCCACATTCAGACTATAAGACGCACCCTCATTTTCCTCCGAAATTTGGGGGGAAAAAAGTGCGTCTTATAGTCCGAAAAATACGGTACTTGACTTTTCAACAAGAGAAAGCTTAGTGAGGCAAAGCAACCACTTGATGCTGATGGGATCAGTTTAAATTGTTATAAACACCTGACAGGTTCCCTTTAAGGGAACATACAGTCTTATGAAAAAGTTTGGGCACCCCTATTAATCTTAATCATTTTTAGTTCTAAATTTTTTGGTGTTTGCAGCAGCCATTTCAGTTTGATATATCTAATAACTGATGGACACAGTAAAATTTCAGGATTGAAATGAGGTTTATTGTACTAACAGAAAATGTACAATATGCATTAAACCAAATCATTATTAATCAGTTCCTGGATCCTAGATGAAGGTATTTTGGATCATTCCTCTTTACAAAACAATTCAAGTTCAGTTAAGTTTGATGGTCGCCGAGCAAGGACAGCCCGCATCATCCCACAGATGTTCAATGATATTCAGGTCTGGGGACTGGGATGGCCATTCCAGAACATTGTAATTGTTCCTCTGCATGAATGCCTGAGTCGATTTGGAGCGGTGTTTTGGATCATTGTCTTGCTGAAATATCCATCCCCGGCGTAACTTCAACTTCGTCACTGATTCTTGAACATTATTCTCAAGAATCTGCTGATACTGAGTGGAATCCATGCGACCCTCAACTTTAACAAGATTCCCGGTGCCGGCATTGGCCACACAGCCCCAAAGCATGATTGAACCTCCACCAAATTTTACAGTGGATAGCAAGTGTTTTTCTTGGAATGCTGTTTTTTTTTTGGACGCCATGTATAACGCCTTTTTGTATGACCAAACAACTCAATCTTTGTTTCATCAGTCCACAGAACCTTCTTCCAAAATGAAGCTGGCTTTTCCAAATGTGCTTTTGCATACCTCAGGCGCCTCTGTTTGTGGCGTGCTTGCAGAAACGGCTTCTTTCTCATCACTCTCCCATACAGCTTCTCCTTGTGCAAAGTGCGCTTTATTGTTGACCGATGCACAGTGACACCATCTGCAGCAAGATGATGCTGCAGCTCTTTGGAGGTGGTCTGTGGATTGTCCTTGACTGTTCTCACCATTCTTCTTCTCTGCCTTTCTGATATTTTTCTTGGCCTGCCATTTCTGGGTTTAACAAGAACTGTCCCTGTGGTCTTCCATTTCCTTACTATGTTCCTCACAGTGGAACCTGACAGGTTAAACAACTTTTTGTATCCTTCCCCTGAACAACTATGTTGAACAATCTTTGTTTTCAGATCATTTGAGAGCGGGCTGTCCATGCTCGGCGACCATCAAACTGAACTGAACTTGAATTGTTTTGTAAAGAGGAATGGTCCAAAATACCTTCATCCAGGATCCAGGAACTGATTAAAAGCTACAGGAAGAGACTAGAGGCTGTGATCTCTGCAAAAGGAGGATCTACTAAATATTAATGTCACTTTTCTGTTGAAGTGCCCATACTTTTCCACTGGTCAAATTTTGGTTTAATGCATATTGCACATTTTCTGTTAGTACAATAAACCTCATTTCAATCCTGAAATATTACTGTGTCCATCAGTTATTAGGTATATCAAACTGAAATGGCTGTTGCAAACACCAAAATATTTAGAGCTAAAAATGATTAAGATTAATAGGGGTGCCCAAACTTTTTCATAGGATTGTAGCTGCTTATTGTACATGCGATCAAAACCCCTGGGATTTAAAATCCCTAAGACTAAAAATAAGTGTATAAAAAGCTTTAAAAAAATTGTAAAAACCAAAAAAATTGTATGCAATTACTGACAACTGAGTAACAACTATTTTTGTTTAGGCTCAGATATAATAGAAATAGGAAATATGTTTTTAAAATGACTTGTAACTAGTTCTCAGAAGCCTAATGACATACCTCGTGTGAGAGGTGCTGACAACCTGAGCATTTTGGTATCTTGTTTATACAAATCTGATCAGATGTTCCAAAGCTATAAATCCTTTTAGTGTTTATGCAAATTGGGGTCTATTTGCCAATTGGTCCATAATGTTGCACATACAGCACACAGAGGCCACACTCTTAGGGAATCCAGAGTGCTACTGCCCACTTGGCTTGTTTAGCCTAATTTGCATACACATTATTGGGGCTTATAACTTTGGAATTGCTGATCAGATTTGTACAGGGCTGTAACTAGAAAAGACTGGGCCCCCCCAGCAAACTTTCGACTTGGGTAGCCCCAGGGCATAGCGCCCTGTTTCCTGGCTCCCACATAGTGTAACACCCCATTTACACACACTATATATATAATGTCCCAAAGTGGGCTCTAGGCAGTATAATGTCCCAGAGCGGTTCCTCCACACAGTATAATGTCCCATAGAGTCCCCTCCACACAGTATTATGTCCCACAGTGGCCCCTCCACACAGTATTGTGCCCCATAGAGGCCCCTCCACACAGTATTATGCCTCATAGTAGACTACCCACAAACTATAATTATACTCTGGGGTGTTTTCAGATTCCAGAGTATAATGATTGGAGGCCCAGGGGAGACAATAAAAAATTAGTGTTACTTACCTCTCCCGGGCTCCAGCACACCCCCTGCTGCTTTCAGCTCTCTTCAATATCGGCACAGATGTCACGTGGGCCAGACTGGTGTCACGAAGCACACTGATGCCAGCCTGGTCCATATGGCATGTAGGACATCACTAAAGAGGCCCGAAGACTGCAGAAAGTCACAGAATACTGATTTTTATGCTCACTCACCTCCCCCAGGTCTCCGATCATTATATGCTGAGGTCTGAAAAAACTCCTGGGTGTAAAAATAGTAGTATTTGTTGGGGTTAGTCCAACAAATATTCTTATTGCGGGCCCGCGGCCTCACTTATTGATCCCCGCTCCTGCCCAAAGCTGCCTCCACTTCCCTTTTTTCCCTCCAGAGGGCCTCAGAAACATAACATTGGATGCAGAAGGGGAAGTGGAGGTGGCCAAGAGCAGGAATGGGGATCAGTAAGTAGATAGGCCTGGGGTTACTCCGGCAGGTAACAACCTATTAAAAAAAAAAAAAAAAAAAAAAAAAAAGCATTCAGGTAATCAGGTTCTGAACTCTGTGGCAGTTGCTACACCAAAATGCTCAAGGTGACATGGCCTATCAGATAATGTATGTCATTGGGCTTTTCAGACCTGCTGATAACTCTTATGTTTCTGTAGTAATGACTTCTTTAATATGATCTGCACACTGCACTGCTGTAATGGACTGTATGTCTGAATTCATTTTATAATCTTTTATAAATGGGATATTCATCAATTTATTATATACATGTTGCCTCTGTAGTTCTGAAAACCTTTGCAGTTCCTTCAGGGTGCATTAGCCTGATCATCACTCCTGTCACCTTGCAAGTAGAATAACTTTATCAGGAACAACAAAATCCAGATGTGCACCTTCTGCTCCAAGCAAAAGGCATATGTGCTGCATATCATACTAATAATCTGTATGGATTAAGGTCACATACCATTATGCAGTGCTGAACACATTTCCTAAATCCCACTTCCAAAATGCCATTCTAAGTTTGGAAACCAGTATTTTATAGTACTATAGAGGTTTTGTTTTATTACTTTAGAGGGTATTTATCACAGTTATTGTGTAGGATGCATCTCCATGCCTGGGGCTACGTGGAGACCTTGTGTAGTGCAACTTTTCTGTGGATTGCTAGTGCCACTTTATCACTTCATTGTATCGACTATGATAGGCTGAGTTCACATGGGGTTTTTTTGGACTGGATTTTGACACGGAGGCCACCTCAGAATCCGGTTCAAAAAACGGCTACCCGTGGCTGGATGCCGGTGCACTGCACAGGCATCCAGTTGCAGCATTCCGCTCCGGATTAGGCCCAAATGAATGGGACTAGTTGGGAGCAAGTGACGCACCGCGGACGCCGCATCGGGTTCAGGCAGCTCGCTTCTTTTTTCCACGAGCGGCAAAAAAACACTAGCAGAAAAAAGAAGTGATTGGCTCCCATTGAAGTCAATAGGAGGAGTTTTTTGGAGCTGGATTCTGAGGCGGATTCTACATCAAAATCCAGACCAAGAAACTCAGCCTTAAAGAGCATGTACATATGTAGGCAGAGGCCTAGGAAGATGCAATGGCATAATTATATTACATGATTACAAAGATAAGGCAACACATGGACAAGATTTATCCATTACATAAATATAGTTATGGGTATTAGAAGGGAGCAGACACACTTTATTAGTAAGTAATTCAATCCCTTCCCGACACATTTTTAAATTTTTGTTTTTGACTCCAAACCCCTTTACTATTCACAGAGCGATATGAGGACTTATTGTTGGCAGGACAAACTGTAATTCCTAATGGTACCATTACTATTCCATACGATGGATTGGGAAGCTGAAAAAAAATTCAGAATGGGGTGGAACTGAAGAAAAACTACATTTGTGCGACTTTGTTACGGGCTTTATTTTTAAGGCAGCCAAAATGTGACCTGTATTCTACGGGTTGGTATAATTCCAGAGATACCAAATTTATATAGATTTATTAACATTTTAACCCCTTAAAAAATCCAAAATTTTGCAAGAAATAAAAACAAGAAAAAAAAATTTCTTAGCCATTCTGACAACTGGAACCATTTTATATTTTTGTATACATGGATAGATAAGGTTTTGGGTTTTTTTTTGTGGGGCCAGATATACTTTTTAGTTATACTATTTCATGAAATGACTATTGCTTTGATTGCTTTTTATTCAAATTTTTATCAATGGCAAAACCGCAAAAAAAAAAGGCAGTTCGGCTATTTTGATTTTTTTTTTTATATACTAGGGATAGCTAACATGTATGTGTTTCACATTATTTTTATCTTTTGTATGTGTTCTAGGAAAACGGGGTGATTATAACTTTTACCTTTTTAAAAAAAAAAAAAAAAAAAAAGTATTTTTTTTATTGCTTTTATTAACAGTAATTATTAGACCGCCTAGGGGTCTTATACCTCAGGGGATCTGCTAAGGGATTGCAATGTATCGCAAAATGCTGGCAGTTCTATTACAGATTGTAAAATTATATTTTATGTCTTAATACCTTAAAAAAATGAAAAACTTCTTGGGGGCACTATATTTTGACACTGGTAACATTTTTCCCAGATATGGGGCAGCATAAAGAGTCTTTTTTGGCGAGTCAAGAAGTACAGTATATAAACACACAATGAGTTATGAGTTAGCCATTAAAAAAGTTACTAACTACTGAAGACTCTCAATTTTTTTTAATTTTTTTTTTAATTTCCTACCCACTGGCTAACATGGTACAAAAACAAACATTTTCCTTATATAAACACACAGTTAACCCTGAGTCCATTGTGTACATGTATTTGCATATTATCTGATCTGCTGCAGGCAGTGCTCACACACTGGATGGGAAAACACTTTTAATCCAAATTGACAGTTTGCTACTTTTAAACATGCTGGTTAAAAGAAAATCTAATTTGTCGCTAAATTCTAAAACAACGAGAGCTATGAAGGTAGCCAGAAGTCACAGACTTCTTCTCAAGTGGAGCTGAGGGTAATCATCAACACCAACAATACACTCATTATATGGTGTTCCAGCGAGCTGCTCAGATGTCGGAACAATCACAGGCCCGGTGCGAGGAACAAGTTTAGTGGCAGGCCAGCTTGAGAGCTGCCAAAGCAAGAAGATCATCAATGCCAACAACACGCTCATTATATGGCATTCCAGCCAGCTGCTATGATGCCGGAACAATCATGGCCACATTGCGAGGATCGAGTTCGGCGTCAGGCGAGCTTGACAGCTGCTGAAATGCCGGAGCAAGGCGGATCTTCAAAGCCAACAACACGTTCATTATATGGCATCCCAGCCACCTGCTGAGATGCCAGAACAATCACAGGCACAGTGTGAGAAACAAGTTCAGCATCAGGACAGCTTGAGAGCTGCCAAAACGATGGAGCAGGCGAACTATTGACAGCAGCAATTTGCTGAATATAGGTGGATCATCAATGCCAACAACCCGCAGACGAAGTAACGGGCTAGTAATATATATATATATATATATATATATATATATATATATATATATATATATATACACTCACCGGCCACTTTATTAGGTACACCTGTCCAACTGCTCGTTAACACTTAATTTCTAATCAGCCAATCACATGGCGGCAACTCAGTGCATTTAGGCATGTAGACATGGTCAAGACAATCTCCTGGTCCGAAAAAGAATGGTCCGAAAAAGAAAAAACATCCAGTGAGCGGCAGTTCTGTGGGCGGAAATGCGTTGTTGATGCCAGAGGTCAGAGGAGAATGGCCAGACTGGTTCGAGCTGATAGAAAGGCAACAGTGACTCAAATAGCCACCCGTTACAACCAAGGTAGCCAGAAGAGCATCTCTGAACGCACAGTACGTCGAACTTTGAGGCAGATGGGCTACAGCAGCAGAAGACCACACCGGGTGCCACTCCTTTCAGCTAAGAACAGGAAACTGAGGCTACAATTTGCACAAGCTCATCGAAATTGGACAATTGAAGATTGGAAAAACGTTGCCTGGTCGGATGAGTCTCGATTTCTGCTGCGACATTCGGATGGTAGGGTCAGAATTTGGCGTCAACAACATGAAAGCATGGATCCATCCTGCCTTGTATCAACGGTTCAGGCTGGTGGTGGTGGTGTCATGGTGTGGGGAATATTTTCTTGGCACTCTTTGGGCCCCTTGGTACCAATTGAGCATCGTTGCAACGCCAAAGCCTACCTGAGTATTGTTGCTGACCATGTCCATCCCTTTATGACCACAATGTACCCAACATCTGATGGCTACGTTCAGCAGGATAATGCGCCATGTCATAAAGCTGGAATCATCTCAGACTGGTTTCTTGAACATGACAATGAGTTCACTGTACTCCAATGGCCTCCACAGTCACCAGATCTCAATCCAATAGAGCATCTTTGGGATGTGGTGGAACAGGAGATTCGCATCATGGATGTGCAGCCGACAAATCTGCGGCAACTGTGTGATGCCATCATGTCAATATGGACCAAAATCTCTGAGGAATGCTTCCAGCACCTTGTTGAATCTATGCCACGAAGAATTGAGGCAGTTCTGAAGGCAAAAGGGGGTCCAACCCGTTACTAGCATGGTGTACCTAATAAAGTGGCCGGTGAGTGTATATATATGTTTGCAAATCGGGCATTTTCTGACACAGAGATGCGTAATGCGTAATGCGTAAGACCTAATGCGTATGTTTTTTACTTTGTATATCTGATCTATGGAAAGAGGGGTGATATATATATTTAGAGGGTTGATAATTATTTTTTTATGAGAGTATAGTGTATTATAATATTGTTATTAGAGATGAATGAACGGCGTTCGATCAAATTGATATTCGATCGAATATCAGGCCGTTTGAGGTATTTGATTGTAATCGAATACCACGAGGCAAACGCACTAAAAATCCGTATCCCCTCCCACCTTCCCTGGCGCTTTTTTTGCACCAATAGCTGTGCAGGGGAGGTGGGACAGGAACATGACAATGGAGGCATCAAAAAAAATCGGAATAAGTAATTGGCTGCCGAAATCAGGTGACCTCCAATTTATACGAATAGTGGATTTAACATCCAGGTCATATGAGATGTATTGGCAGGGTTAGCTAGGGATTACCTTTATTTAGGGGGGAATGTCACTCACCTAGCTCTTTGGGGCTCCATCTTGTCGGGATCCCTGTCAGCTTGCGATATGCGGGAGCTGACTTTTTCCCATAGGAATGCATTGACCAGCGTTGACTCGCTGAATGCCATACAGAGTACAGCATTCGGCCAATCAACGCTGGTTCTGCTGGAGGAGGCGGAGTCTAAGATCGGTCCACAGCAGTCTCCATTTTGGTCCGATCTCAGATGTAGCAGTGTTGAGCGCACAGCTCTGCTACACCTTGATGTAGCAGAGCTGGGCGTGCTCTGAGCTCTGCTACACTTGATATATAGCAGTGCTGAGTGTGCGCTGAGCTCTGCTACACTTGAGATGTAGCAGAGCTGAGTGTGCGCTGAGCTCTGCTACACCAGAGATGTAGCAGCGCTGAGTGTACATCTCTGGTGTAGCAGAGCTCCAGGGTGTTGGCATAATTTCCTGGGGTGTCATAGTGGACTTGGTGACTCTTCTGAATCGAAGTGTGGCTTCCCCTGAAACAAAGCATTTTTCCCCATAGACTATAATGGGGTTCGATATTCGTTTGAATAGTTGAATATTGAGGGGCTATATAAAACAAATATAGAATCTCGAATATTTCACTGTTCGCTCATCTCTAATTGTTATACATAATGCTGCTACATTATTTTGTTATTCTTTTATGATTCACCGCACAAGATTTCTCAGATTCTGCTTTTATCATTTGTATTATGTTTACTCTAGTCATGGAGATTCATTGCATAATACTGCATGAAACATGACATTTTACTCACACAGAGCAGTCTAGATTCATCTAGTGAGATGCTAAGCACTGACTCATGGCACTTCAATGTCTCCTGGCCAGACTTTAATCTTGTCATAAATGATCCATGGCATAACAGAAAATAACCTTTTCCCGTCATGATTTTGTATTGTAATATATCTGCTTCATAAGAACATGCCATGAGAATATAGTTACACCATAAAGAGCACATTTCTTCACCTAATATATTAACTAATATACAAATAGGTTTATATTATAAGGCCTGAGTGTTGCTAACGTATGATCATAACTAAAGCAATCTCTCACCAGACAGATTCTCTATGAAATACAGATATCTTTAACCCCTCTTCGCCAGTATCAGTTTTAGATTTACATTTTTGACTCCCATAACCCCATTTTTCCATTCACAGAACCATATGAGGGCTTAATGTTTGCTGGACAAATTGTTCTTCATGATGCTACCATTAATAATTCTGTACAATGTACTGGGAAGCTGGAAAAAAATTCAGAATGGGGTGGATCCGAAGAAAAAGTGTATTTGTGCGACTTTCTTACGGGCTTCATTTTTACGGTGTTCACTCTGAAGACAATAATGACATGTTACCTGTATTCTATGCATCATATGATTCCAGGAATACCAAATTTATATGGTTTTATGTACATTTTAACCCCTTAACAAAAATCTATGACAAAATAGTTTTTTAAAAGTCGCCATATTCTGATACCCATAACTTTTTTATATTTCCTTGTACAGGGATGTATAGGGCGTCTTTTTTGCAAGGCCAGGTGTACTTTTTAATTATACCATTTTGCGGACTGTCTATTGCTTTGATCACTTTTTATTTCAATTTTTATCAGAGGTGAAACAGTGAAAAAGTAGGTTTGACACTTTAGATTTTTTTTTTTTCCTGCTACGATGTTTACCATATGGGAAAAATATTTTTATAAGTTTGTAGACACAGGGATACCTCATGTGTATGTGTTTCACAGTAACATTTTACTTTTATAAGTATTCTAGGGAAAGAGTGGTGATTTGATTTCTAAATTACTTTTTGGGAGGTCCCCCCAAGTTAAAAAATAGTCTCCGGGACCTGTTTTCATTAAACGAGGGGTATCAACAATTTGGTCCATGTGTGCATGTATAGTCTATAAGCAGCCTCAATCACTATGTATTGCAGTTGTATTTCAATATGTGGGACTTGCAATCAAAAGCTGCAAAAAAAAATAACAAAACGCAGGGAAAACGCTGCGTTTTCTGTAGTGGAAAAAAATGCGCATGTACATGCATTTTTCATTTCTGTTGCGTTTTTCCTCGAGTTTCCATGAGCAATAAAGGTAATTGAAAGTCTATGTTGAAAAGCCTAAGGAATTATGGTCCTCTGCTATGTAGGCTGGGGCCTCACGGGCCAGAAACGCCACGATTTGGCAGGGAAAATCGCGGTGCTTTACAGTACTTGCAAAGTGGATGGGATTCATGTGAATCCTATGCCCACTTTGTGGACAAAAACACAGCGTGGACACACTGCGATTTCCAAAACCGTTGTGGTTTTGAAAATCGCAGCATGTCAATTATATCTACGGAAACACCGGCGGCTTTCCCATAGATATAATTGTAACAGAAAGTCTGCGGAGGAAAACCTTGTGAACTTCCTGTTCAAAGCGCTGCAGGAAGAACTGCAATGCGTTCACGCTGCGGTTGTTCCCGCAGCGCTTTAGCAAGGAGGTTCCATCCCGTGGGGCCTTAGTCTCAACCAAGCAAAACAGTCAGTTTTTGTCTGCGGATTTTGATGCTTTTCCGCGGCAGAGTTTCCGCAACACACTTATCATGCTGCGTTTTTGCTGCAGTTTTCACACTCTCCATAGAAATCTATGGAGGGAAAAGCTCACCGTTTCCGCAACTATAATCGACATGCTGTTTTAGAAAACGCAGCGTTTTTTTCCACAGTGTGGGGCTAGCATTAGACAAGATGGCATTCCCTATGTCGGTACTGTAAAATACAGCGTTTTTTTCCTCTGCGTTTCCGCAATGCCCCAAAACGCTGTGTTTCCGCCGAATGGGGCCTTAGCCTAAGTGTTTAAAAAGTTCCCTTAGGCTAAGACGCCACAGACCATATCTGCAGCACTAAAACGCTGCGGGAAGAACTGCTGCGTGAATGCATTGCAGTTCTTTCCGCAGCGCTTTTAAGAGAAAGTTCACAGTTTTCCTCTGCGGACTTTCTCTTAACATTATATCTACGGGAAAGCCACCGTGTCCGCGCTGCGATCTTTTCTGCAAAGTGGGGATGGGATTCGCATGAATCCCATCCACTTTGCCTGCACTGAACAACGCTGTGATTTTTCCCGCAGCCTCTCCGTTGCGGGCAAATCACGACGTTTCCGGTCTGTGGGGCCCCAGCCTTATGCTCAGGCCCCACGGACCAGAAATGCCACGATTTGCCTGTGGTGAAAACGCCGCAAGAAAAATCGCAGTGTTATACAGTAGCTGCAGTGTGGATGGGATTCATGCAAATCCCATGCCCACTTTGCAGTAAAATCCACAGTGCGAACACGCTGCGATCTCCGAAAATGTTGCAGTTTTGGAAATTGCAGCATATCAATTATATCTACGGAAACGCCGGCAGCTTTCCTGTAGATATAATTGCAACAGAAAGTCCACTGAGGAAAACTCAGCGAACTTTCTGTTAAAGTCGTTGCGGGAAGAACCGTGATGCTTTCCCACTGCGGTTTTTCCCGCAGCGCTTTAGTGCTGCGGCTCATTCCATGGGGCCTTAGCCTTAGTCTGGTTCAGTAGGCAACACAATCATGGGTCAGACTGCTGACTTGACAGATATCCAGAAGGCAGTCATTGACACACTCCATAAGGAGGGAAAGCCACAAAAGGTCATTGCTAAAGAAGCTGGCTGTTCACAGAGTGCTGTAGTAAAGCATATTAATTGATTCCCTTACCAGAAAACAATAAGTATTTTACTCACCTTACCGTGCTTCCACGATGAGAGGAGCAGTTGAAGATTCTCCCTGTAGTAGTGGCACAGTTGGCGCGATGCAGAGACGTCATCACGCCACCAATATAATGATGTCCTGTGCATTATCGGCTTTTGAGCTCCCTGCTCTGTCATAGGATTAAACAGTATTGTCGTACAAAGCACAGTACAGCACGCCAATACACCTGTGGAGTTCCCAGGATTCAAGCCATGAGGCTGAAAGCCTGATGTTCCAAATCCTGGGGCCCCCTTGGAATTGCCCAGTTTGCCCCCCCTCCCCCAACGCCTGCCCTGCATACCAGAACATGGTGGGTGGAAGGGAATTACTAGTTGTGCAATTCCCTAATGCTGCTACTGAAACCAGGGAGGAAGGGAAAGACAGAGACAGTGAGTCCTAAATCTAACCCAGACCCTGTCCCTACCTAATTGCCACAACGGTCCTAATGACAGGGACAACTTGGCCACTAGTCCTACTCTTAGTAAGTGACAACACAAAATGCAGACAACACAAAAAAGAACAAATGGGAGGTAATCTAGCCAAGTGGTCGGTAATAGTCAAGCAACGCAGTACAAAATCAAAATCCAAGAGAACAGTCACAAAGGTCAGAAGTCAGAAATACAGTATAATAGCAAGGAAAGAGCTTAGCCAGGGAAAGTCACAATAGCCAGCAACCAAGAGTTGGCTGAAGACCTGTTTATAGGAAGCCCAAGACCTGCCCCAGACTTGATTGTAGACAGGCTATCAATCACACAGGCAAGGCTAAGATTAACTATTTGGTGGACAGAGGGAAACAAGGTGTAAGAGATGGGTGTGGTGGAAATTAATTAAAGAGGTGAGGGAATAGGACAGGTTCAGACAGGGTAAGAAAGGAATCAAACTGAACGCGCCTTGTGCAAGCAGAGGATGACGCAGAGACCTGAAGGCAGAGGTGTTACAGTAGGACAATCCATTGAACTTCAGAGTAAACGTTGGTTAAAATTGCATATAGTGACTAATGAACTTTTTATGCAGAGTAAAAAGCCTCAAATTTGACATGAAGAGAATAAGGTAGATGTTCTGTAATGGTGAATCTGTATCTACAGCTACATTTACTATCACACTTACTGTACATAAATCTTTGCACAGGCAACAGCTATTTGGGCAATAATAATGTCAAGCTGGAACAGGGCAATCCAATTCCCTGTTGCTGTTCCCGTTATAAACATAATACAATTATTATTTATGGTGCTGTATTCTTTGGTCTTTTCATTCAGCTGCCTTTCCTATTACTGAAATCGCTCTAGTAAAAGGAGTCATTTGGCTAAAATATATGTCATAGTTCACTGCAGGTCATGCTTTAGATTGGATATCTTCACAGTGACAGTGGGTACCATTAAACTACACTATCCATCTTTGGAAATATATGACTTTTTCTATCTTTCATGTTTTGTAATGAATATTATTTTGATACAACTCTTCATATATTTTAATGTTGGACATTTGTCAATGCTTGTCCAAGTGCACCAGATTGCAGGTGTCTTCCCTTCTACTAGCCATCTGAGAATATTCCATATTTTGCCTTTTATTATGTGCAGTCTTTATTATTTCTGTTATATGTGACTGTAAATGAAAGTAATTGTTTAGATTAGACATTCAGATGTATGAATATGGTTGTATTTATTTCCCAGGCAGTAAAGGATCACTAAAAAGAGTCATGATTGTTTGGGCCAGTGAAGGGCAAGCAAAAGAAGAAAATTAGTTTTTTTCCCCCAATGCTCTTATTGGCTCCTGCTTAAAACCAGCACATGGTTTGCTCCTTGAAACTCCATTTACTACATAGGTCTGTAGGTTGCTAGCCAGAATGCAGCACACTGACTGGTGTGACGTGATGATGTCATAATGCCAGATGGCTTGAGGTTGTAATTGCTACTAGACCTTGGAGCATCAGAGGGCTCAAAGGCTTCTCTACAACATAAGAAGACACCAGTGGGGGCCCTATCATATATACTATATATCAGGAGCCATATTTACATGAAAGATAATGAAACGGCCTATATGGAGCATTACATATGGCACAGTTTTACATGGAGCAACATATATGTAGGGCACTATTTACAGGGGTTGCGCAATGATGCAACTCATTCCCATTAAAATGGGCCTGAGCTGTGACCTGGCCACATGACCAACGGATGTGATGTCATTTCTTGATAACAAGAAAGCAAACATTTTGTCATCCTGCACACCCGTTTTAATGACACAAATTTATGTAGGGCACAATTTCTTGAAATGTTATGTGGCAGAAGGTGGACAATATATCATACAATTTACTAAGAAGTACTACCATTTTGATGGCAAAGTGTACTAAGTCCCACTATCTGTATGATGCAATTTATTGTGGGGTACTACCAGAGGCGTAGCTAGGGGTTGAGCACAGGGGAGCGAACATGTCCAAGTGGGCTTCTAAGGGCTCGTTCACATCTGCGCACAGGTGTCCGTACTTCAGGTTTCCGTTTCCTGCATAAAACAGCAGGAGACGGAAACCTGCAGGAGTCTCTCTCACCCATTCATTTGACTGGGTGAGAAAGATGTCCGGCCGTGAGCGGCGGTGAGCGTTTTATGCTCTCCGCCGCGAAACCAGGTTTTATAATCCGGACACAGAGTCGGACATGCAGTACCCTGTGTCCGGATTTAAAAAAACGGTTTCGCGAAGGAGAGCATAAAACGCTCACCGCCGCTCACGGCCGGACCCGGTCTGTGGTTTCCGTCTTCTGGCATGCAGAAGACGGAAACCACAGAACGGAGACCAGAACGCAGGTGTGAACCTAGCGTAACTTAGGTATACTGATATTATCATTATACGATGACCATATAGTGGCATATATCGACTCTACACAGGGCTCTGCAAACGATTTAGGTGAATACAGTGCAGTAACATTTAGTTGGTGAAGGCCTTGACTAATTGTTTTCATTTTCTTTCTCTTCCATCTGGACCACCATGACCACTTCTTCCAGTCTCTGTAAAGTTTGTAGCACAGACATCTTTGGCTCCTTACTTTTCCAGGCACCTGACCTACATTGTCCTCACCTGCACAACCATTCTAATGCTACCCCAATTATAAAATATATAATATAACCCCTCATAATGAATAATACCCCCAAATTCATAAATTAATAACTTTCCTGTGTACCCCCTTTAAATAGTGCATCTTATTATTAATACCCCAGGCATTTTCTTATTAAAAAGTAAAAGTTCCAATACCCGGGACTCCCAGGATCAGCTGCTTGAATGAACCATGGTACCTGTGTAAGGTCTGTGACCCCTTCTTTGTTTATATAGTATTATACATGTTATGGTGGCCATGTAATGTAACTACAGCCTGATCCTATACACGTCTATGTGACAGGACTGGAATTACATCACACAGTCACTATAAACAGACAGCAAGTCATATAAACAGGCGCCATGGCCCCTTCATACAGCTGATCGGGTGAGAGAGTCACTGATCTCTTATTGATGATTTATGCTGAATGTTGATCATCAATAAAAAATGAGCTGGAAATGGGTTATTCCTATTTACATAATTATTTTATAATTTGTATATAATTAAAAGTTTTAAAGATTTTCTCTAAATATCTTGTGGTTACAGTCTGTTATCTTGTGGTCACAGTCTGTTGTCTTGATCGGTTGCCATTAGATACGACCACGAACGCAGGAACTTTCTAAGGTCAGAAAATCAGCCATGATTTCCTTATTGTGGCTGGGATATCTTCTGATACATGTAGTGTCCCTGCATGATAACCCAGCTACAATAAGAGCCCCTTCACACGGAGGATACTCTGGCTGATTCGGAACATGTAAACGTTCCGAATCAGCAGCGTTTAAAGCAGGTCCCATTGCTTTCTATGGGAGCCGGCATACGTGTGCTCCCCATAGAAATGAATGGGCTGCTTTTTCCCATTCATTTCTATGGGGAGCACGTGTATGCCGGCTCCCACATAAAGCAATGGGACCTGCTTTAAACGCTGCTGATTCGGAACATTTACACGTTCCGAATCAGCCAGAGTATCCTCCATGTGAAGGGGCCCTAAGAAAATCATAGCTGGGTTTCTGACAAGTCCTAGGCCATAGAAAGTTTCTGCATTAGTGGTTGTATCCATTGTCAACCGATCAAGATAACAGACTGTCACCCCTAAGAAAGTTAGAGAAAATCTTTAAAACTTTGCAGAAGTTTTAATTACTTATATTTACAAAAATGTTTAAGTTTTAATTATCTACAAATATAGATATGATTATGTCCATAGGAATACCCCTTTAAGGCTGGGGCCGTAATGGTATAAATGCTGTGATGTGGCCACGGTGTAAACACCCAAAAAATTCAGCGTATTACAGTTCCTACAAAGTGAATAGGATGTTAGCGAATCCTATCCACACATTGCGTGGTTGTGGTTTTGGAAATCACAACATGTCAATTATACCTACGGAAACGCTGGCGGTAGGTATAATGGAAGCAGAAAGTCCTCCGAGGAGACCTCTGTGGACTTTCTGTGAAAAGCTTTGCAGGAAAAAAAACACAACTGGTTACCACTGCAGTTTTTCCTGCAGCATTTTTCTCAGCATAGGTTTGTTGAGAAACATTATCCAAAATCAGTCATCCGTAATGCTATACAAAGAACCTCCCAACTTTTTATCACTCCAAGCAAATCCCTACAACTGCCCCTAACCATTATTTACAATTAAGACAACGAGAGTCATTCTGGATCTATAAGCTCAGTGTGCATCTTCTTTCACATCCACTCTGGTAAGCTACCTGGTTATTACTGCAGATATGGAAAATCTTTTCTATACAGTTTACCCTTCACTATTCTAAACCTGTCTCCTGTTTTGTGTGTGCCAACATTCAGTAATCATTCACAAACAGTGATTCAGCCATTGTTTACTTCACTTTCCATTAGTCATCATTTACTGTTATTTTATAGACCTCCTTTGACTCATATCCTCTTTGTTATTAATTCATGTTAACATCCTGTCATCAGTAACCGTTTATCACTCATGTATCCAGTTACTATTTATTTATTTGTATTTGGTATGTACCAATCATGATCTTTTATTGTCCTTTCTAGTGTCACATGTCTATGATGTATTCCCACATATACTTTGTGCATTTATATGACCGATTGCTACATTAGCGTTTTTTATACATGTTTTATGTACCATACATTTTTGTATACCTTATCCCCCACTAATTTTATATTTTTATGTTTATATGCATATTTGCTAAACAAAACTATTATTTTTCTATACATGTGTATTTATATATACTTTTTCTGTTTGCTTGTCATTATTATTTAGTTGACCTGACGAAGGCGTTTGTCCAAGATTGAAATGCGTTGCCTTTTAACAAGTATTACGTGGAATGTATATTAATCTGTTTGGATTATTACCACCTCTGGTTCATATCTTACAAGCTAATAAAAAGTGCTTATTTACACCCTGGTTTTTCTTTTTCTTCTCCACATAATGGGAGCTGTCACTCAAGCAGTACAATAACAAGCATGAGATTAAGTAGTGTAAAGCCAGGACTGGAATCTGGAGCAGTGGAGAGTGTTCTGTATAGTGATGAATCCTCCTTCTCTATCTGGTAGGCTCATGGATGAGTCCAGGTATGGAGTATGCCAGGAGAAAGTACCCTGCTTGACTGCATTGTGTTAGCTGTAAAGTTTGGTGGAGGAGGGGTAATGCTATTGGCTTGTTTTTTAGGGGTTATTCTAGGTCCCTTGGTTCCAGCGAAGGGAAATTTTTAAGGGGTTTTCCCATGAAGAAAACCAGATATAAATTTATAGACAATTAAAAGTTAAAACTTTTTTAAAAATATAAATAAACATTTTGCATAAGTTCAAAGACGTTCTCTAACCATCTTACTGGTGACAGTTAGAGATTGGCGAAGCTCTGAAGGTTTGTTTTGTCTCATGTTCAGATGAGTTGACCCTCTGGTTCATTTCAGTCCGAACTTGGTCAGATAGAACAGAAAGTGAAATTATTGAACTCTGCGGTTTCTTTAGATCCCAGATTATTATAGGCATAAAAAAGGAGAAGCTTGGAAGAGGACAGAGAGCGCGTTCCAGCCACTGCAAGGAGGTACTGAAGAGGTGAGGGAAGGTGAGTATAAAGCTAAGGTCTCACGTAGGTGGCTGCAACAAAAAAGCGATGTGGGAAAAAACGCGTTGGAAACACATCATGGTTTTTCTCGCAGTACTTTTCACAGAAAGTCCGCAGAGGTTATCTCTGTGGACTTTTTGCTACAATTATACCTATAGGGAAACCACCCTCATTAAGGTATAATTGACATGCCTTGATTTCCAAAACTGCAACGGTTTTGGTAATTGCAGCATTTTCATAGTGCGCTTTTTTCTCAATGGGTGCATGAGATTTGCTAGAATCTTTACATGACGTGGGGCTCCCTGGAATACATGTCTAAGTTTTTTTACACCTCTCCTGGGCCTCCAGCTTATCATACTTAAGAGACCCCAGAGTGTAATAATTTCACTTCCAGTTTGTGAATGATGATCCCCAAAAGTTTCTATTCGAGAAAGTCTTTAAAATTTTCAATCATTTATATTTGTAAAAATGTTTAACCAGTTCAGATCCAGCCATTTTTTCTGGTTCAGGATCAGACACATTTTGCTTTTTTCCTACATATAACTTTGAGGGTTATAGTTTTTTTTCTCCCTTTGGCTTATTCAAAGAATTTTTTCATTTTTTTTAGTAATAAATGGAAACTCTATTTTTGAGTTTTTATTTTTGTATGATTTTTTCTTTATTTTACGGTCTGAGAAAATATAAAGAAAAAAGGAGGGGAAATGTGTTTGTTTTTCACATTTTTCATTTTTACAAAAGGGTGTCCAAAAAAAAAAAGAAAAAAATTCAGGTAAGAGGTCCCTTGTACAAGACACTGTAACAAAAAAAACATTAAAACAAAACTTTTACTGAAGTCCTACTAAAACCCAAAACAACATCTCAAATATAATAATGTCAGCATAGGCTAATCCATAGCACAGAGGTATTGAACTCCAGAGCGTCTAAATGTGGCCACCCCTGGTTCCTAGATTCTATGGCACGTGTGCAAGAGTGGGCACGCCGAGCCCTCTCTGTGGGAACGCACACCATCACCAAGATCACTCACTAACGGGGAATCCGAACAGGATTCCCCGTTAGTGAGTGATCGCTGCTTTCAGGTGTGTGTGCAAATGCACACGTAGCTGAAAGCTGTTAGTGTAGGTCACGAGTCCGCAGCCTACACTTACTTTCAGAGTGTATAACCTCTGCCGCAATGCAGGCACGATGACGTCATCAGTAAAATTATCAGCGCCCTGCGATCAGGAGGAGGATGCTCTTCGTGGGACTGCAACTATACTAGGTAAGTAGCATAAACTACAGTGTGGGGGTCCCACAGTGAAGCATATAATACTGTCTGGGGGGCATATTGTGGAGCATTTATTACTGTGTGGGGGCCCACTTTGAAGCATATAATACTGTGTGTAAGCCCAAAGTGGAGGACCTAATACTGTGTGTGGGGCCTACTGTGGAGCATTTACTACTGTGTGGGGTCCCACTGTAAAGCATATAACACTATGGGGAGGCCCAAAGTGGAGCATATAATACTGTGTGCGGACCCACTATGGAGCATATAATATTGTGTGGGGCCCAAAGTGGAGAATATACTACTGTGTGGGGGCCCACTGTAAGCATATACTACTGTGTGGGGGCCCACAGTGGAGCATAAAATATGGCGTGGGGGCCAACTGATGAGCATATTATAACGTGTGGGGGCTACTGTGGAGCCTATTATACTGCGTGGGGGCCACTGTGGAGCATAATTTACTCTTTGGCAAACACTGTGTAGCATATTGTACTATGTGGAGCCACTGTGGAGCATACTGTGTTGTGCGGTGGCCACTGTGGAGCATATAATGCAGTCTGAGGGATATTGTGGAGGATATGTGGGGGGCCACTGTGGGGCAGATTGTACTGTGTGGGGTCCCGTCACTATTTATATCACAAAGTATCTGTTTTATAGCAGATGTGATATTAGTACAGGCTTTAATAACATTGCACGGTCACTATAAAACAGATCCTGTGTATATCCTGTATATAGTGAACATTAATTGCTCATAAGTACCAAATGCAGAGACGTTAACCTTTCAGTACAAAATTGTATCATTGAAAGCTCTGTAAAGCCCCATTTACACGACTGTATTTTGCGGGTCTGTAACTGTCCACAATTGTGGACCTGCACAGTATTAAGGTTAAATTGCCGTGTTGGCACTTTGCGATAATTTAGTGGGTTTCGGGTTGCAGTTTGGGCACTCATTCTCTAAAAGGTTCACCATCACTGCTGTATATAATGCAGATTTTAGGTCTCAACAGCTCCACCTTTGGCTTGGGTTTGTTATAGGAGAGAGTTCTGAGCTGGCTGACCATTTTTCAGTAGTGAAACCAGCCCACTGTATCTATCCAACCATCAGCCATGGGCTGCAGCTCCATGTGTCTATCATATCATAGATCTACTGTGCACATGGAGATCTATGATAGACACAGGGAGCTGCGGCCCCTGCTCTGCATAGATCACTACTTAGAAGACGACGAAGGACCTTGTAGTGACATCATCTCAGGGACAAGCCAATCACAGAGCAGTAGTGATGTAATCACCGATTCTTTTCCAGAAGTAGGGAAAAGACAGTTAGAGGCAGTGAATTGAAAGCAGGAGGAGGGACTTACAAAGAACAATGAAGAGAGGAAGGCGTGGACAGAGTATGACGTGAGGGGTGCACAGGAACGCCCATGGTGCACGGAGGGCTCATTTACATATACTTTAAAAGGTAATTCATTAAAACGGGGGGTTCTTTTAACAAAAGATTAGTAGGACTTGAATGGCCTTTTTAAAGGCTATTCAGGCATATGTTTATCTAAAATAGCGAAAATCCAGTGATAGAGCCCCTTTAATAAATCTTATCTGCATACACATTTTCAGTCAGTGCCTTCAGCAATCATTTAGTTATTGTTCAATGCAAAGTCATTTGTAGTTGCACCTCAAACACCATGCAAAAACTATGAACAATAACAATTTTTCTGTAAATCAGTGATTTTTTATTCTTTCGTTTTTGTATGAAGACTTCATGAAATTAATGTAACTAAACTGCCAGTGCCTCAAAAAATGTATTTCTGATGTCCTTAACAATAACTCATATACAACAGATAGATAGGTAAAACTCTGGCACATAATAGAATGAACCTACTGAAGTGATATAATCAGTTATATCAATTATTTCATACATAAGCAAGCAGGAGTGGGGACAATATACCAAAAACACACAACTATATCAAACAATGCGTCGATGCTTTGTTTTTTAGTGTCTTGGAGCGCCTGTCACTAGGATTAAAGTTACATGTAGAAAATCTCTTGTCTGAATCACCCAGGGGATGAGAGATCAAAGGCTTTACTCACCAAGTTCTTATATGATTTATGATAGAAAATATCGCAAGATATTTGACAAGCATTATTTTCTTTACATGATTAAACATAAACAGAAGAATGCCATTGTCATCGAAGGGGATGGCCAGGAATTTCTTTTACAAAGGCAATCCTTACACTTGGCCATAAATATCTGATTGGTGGGGGGCGATAGCCAGCCCCTATATTCATCAGCTGGAAGTGGTTGACTCTGCGCCTTGTATAGTGGCTAGGTGCCATTACTGCAGTTTAGCTTCCACTACCTTTTTTTTCCTGCACACTGCATGACTAGTGATTCAACTGAACAGAGCGTGATCTCTCCAGGGAATATTTCAGTATTCTCAAATGAGGTTTTAATGGAGTTCTGTTTTATTACTTTGGACATGATATTACAGCAAGGACAGTGTATTCTACATTACTGGCGTTTCTGACTATAAGAGCATGTCACAGTCTGGGATTGGGATACTTGCTGTACTGGCTACCAACTGACCCATTGAATAGCAGAGGATCCCAATTCTCTCTGCTAAATACTGGTAGACTACCCATCAATCCTGTTTTGATCCGATTTTGAAGAGATTTACCTGGTCATGTTGCCTGTTTCTTGTTGTTTAATTATAAATTAAACTATTTTACCTAATATCATGTCTGTAATTGTAACAAAGTTTATAATACAATTATAAATGAAGCTTCACCTGACTGCCATTTATCAGGTGACATTACATGTTTCTATTTTTCAGCCTCTGACTGGCTGCATGGTGGCCAATCTTAATCTAATGTAACCATCTTAAATCCTAGTCTCAACAGAATACAGGTATTCTAAATAAGGGATAATGTAAAGGGTTTATTTCACATCCCAACTATCTGATCAAATCTCAGGATGAAGAGTTTGTAGAAGTGCTTGTTCATGATCATGATGGTCTGTATATCTTCTTCATTAGCTGATAAATGAGAAAATTCTTGTTTGCTGGTTATTTGCAATGGCCATTGTACAGTGTGTGGATTTATCTGCTTCCAGCTCTGTACACTGTATGGAGAAAAGATTATTGGTGGGGGTGCTGGGTGTCAGATGCCTACTGACTTCATAGTAATGGCCTATCCTAAGGATAGGTCACCAACATTATGTCTTGGATGGTCCCTTTAAAGGGGCTCTATCATTGGTGAAACGTGATTTGAGTTAGTGATATGCCTGAATAGCCTTTAAAAAGGCTATGCAGGTGCTGCTACTTGTTTTTGAAAAAAAATCACACCCGTTTTTATCACATATCGGTAAAATCGGTCTGATATGTAAATAAGCCTCTCCATGCACCCTGGGCGTTCCCCAAGCCATCGTGCACCCCCCTGCAACATACCATGATAACGCCCCCTCCTTTGCCCGAGTGCCATTTTCTTGTGGACAATGGAAGAAAGCACACAAGAAAATGGCAGTCGGGCATGCACAGTAGCACTCAGAAGGGAGCATTACTGCACATGCCTGAGATTTCAAAGCGCAGGGATTGAGGCTACAAGAATGGATGTGGTTGCAACAACAGAGGAGGAGGGCATCACAGGAGCGCAAACAAAGGAGGGGGCATTATCAAGGTATGACACAGGGGGGTGCACGATGGCTTGGGGAATGCCCAGGAATCATGGAGAGGCTCATTTACATATCGGTTTTACCGATATGCAATAAAAATGAGTGGGTCTTTTCAAAAAGGAGTAGCAGCACCTGAATAGCCTTTTTAAAGGTTATGTAGGCATATCACTAGTTCACGTTTCACCAATGAGAGAGCCCCGTTAAGTTCAAAGAGGGTGATAAAGCCCCTGTACCTGAACCCACAAGCCTTCCTTTGACTATCTGTATTGACAAGCAACAGTACACTAGCTAAATGTAAAAATATGCAGTTACAGGCTTCTTATATATAAGTCATAATACAGTTAAACAAAACTGGAATGCAAATGAGGAAAGGTAGATGACTTTAAATTAAATTGAGAAAAACAGAGCCAGTCAGCTGACACCAAGGCTAATACAATTACTGCCTACATAAACAGAGCATAGATGCATGCGATGGAAACAGTTTTAGTCCGGCCACACCTATAATAATGATTACAGGATACTAGTCCCAAAAAGAACATCGTTCTAAATAAACATATTAGTTTACTAAAGAGCTTAAATCGACAAATATAAATTAGGAAATACATTTTCACAACTTATTTTTAGACAGCTGTAGAAATGTCTCTGGTCACTGAAAAAGGTGATTTGTCACCAGGAGACTTGATATAAAACCAGCCACAGTGCGTTGTGAGAGAAATCATGCAGAGCACCATCATACCTTTAAATAGTTAAAGAGATGCAACATTTCCTTGAAAATGTTTTTCTATTTTTAGAAATGTGCTAAATGAGACTCATTTGCAATGGGTGTGCCAAAGCCTCCAAGGGCTCCGACTCCAGGAGTGAATTGCTGCCCCCGCACCCTTTATTGATAGCCTCTTTCTATCCTACAACTATGATACTATTTGTTGAATTCCTGCACATGCACCTGGATATTACCAGATGGAGCCTTTGGGCTGAGTTCAGATGGAGTTTTTAGTCCGGAATTTGATGCGGAGGCCGCCTCAGTTTCCAGACCAAAAAACGGGTAGCCACGACTGGATGCCGATGCAGTGCACCGGCATCCAGTCGCAGCAGTCCGTTCCAGATTAGGCCCAAATGAATGGGCCTAGTCTGGAAGGAGTGTCTTCAGGCGGATTCCGTGGTCGATTCAGCCGCGGAACCTGCCTAAAGAAAGGGCATGCTGCTTCTTTTTTCCACGAGCGGGAACAAATCGCTCGTTGAAAAAGGAAATCACCAGCGCCCATTGATGGCAATAAGGATTCTGCGTCAAAATCCTAACCAAAATACCCGTCTGAACTCAGTCTTGGAGGTTCTAGACTTGAGCCTCATCTTCATATTTTGTAAAACTGATTTTTCAAAGAAATGACACATCTATTGATCTAGCTCTATTGAATTTTTTAGCAATGGACTAAGTTTAGGACATAAAACAATGGTGACTTAAAGACAAGATAGTCAATGTGGAGTGACCAAGGAAATGGCAGAATGGTAACTATAAGGGATTATTCACATCAGATTTTTAGCAAAGAAGATGCATTTTTACCCATTCTTAGACAGTTTCATATGTCAGTGTGTAGTACTAGTAAGACTGGATGGCTATTTGAAGTATATTATAGTCACCATTTTGTATTATTGACTCCATTTTGTGTCTTAAACAGAGTTTCTCATTGCGGTATGAACTCTTTTATTCAACAAAATTGCACAAGCTTGCATAGCTTTGTTATCTTATTGTGTTTATTTCACAGATTTATGTGAATCTATGTGTATTATTCATTTATTATAACTGGAGCCTATTTGATTTTCTAAAGGTTGTTTTGGCTACCTTATCTGGGACTTTGGAACTGGCCACTCCATGGTACAGAATGAGGTAGACAAACAACATATGTGCATTCAAGCTTATGTTGTATCAGTATCAGCCATTTTGTTTAATGGGTATATGAAGTTGAAGGGGCTTTGATGAAGACAGATGCTCTGTACCTGTGTGTAAAGGACGCACCTCAGGTTCCGGTCCAAAAAACCCTATGTGAACTTACCCTAACGGTAAGTTCACACATAGTTTTTTAGTCAGGGTTTTGAGGCAGTAATCGTCTCAAAACCCTGACCAAAAAGACGGCTCCCATTGAAATCAATGTGAGCCGCTAAGGAGCTTTTTCCGAGAAGTGAGGTGACACAGGCCTCAAGAAAACGGCCGCTTACTTACTGTGTAAGCGGCCATTTTTCTTGTAGCCACGGGCATGCGCAGTCTGCTCTGCCTGAGGCCTAGAAGATTGACCACCAGCGCTGGAAGAAGACACGTAACAAAGCCGTTCCTGAAGAAGATGGAGGCGGCGCTGGAGAGTTCTCTCGCAGCATTGGGGACGCCCCCAATGCTGTTTGAGTGCTGGGGCCCACCCCCAGTGCTGCGAGAAAACTCATTTGCATACCGACAAAAACTGGGATTTATACCGAACGGCGGCACGGAGAAGACATCTAAAGGTAGCAGAACAATAGCCTTTCTTAAGGCTATTCCTACATGTTAGTCACAAAAATTTGTGATTTAATGATAGGATCCCTTTAAAGTACTACAGTATATTGTACAATTGATCACATGTTGAAGTGACCTTGAAGGACCGGAAAATATTTTTTTAAGTCAGAGAAAAAGTTTTAAAATTTACAAATTATTAAAAGTTTAACCCCTTCCCAACATCCACCGTAATAATACGGCGCTGCCGGGAAGGACTTCCCTCAAACCGCCATTAGTACTACGGCGGCTGCATGGTGTGCACACAGAACCTGTGTGCGCACCATGCCCTGCGAGTGTCAGCCGTATGTTACGGCTGACAATGCCCTGTAACACCCGCGGTCGGAACCGGGTCCAATCGCGGGTGTTAACCCCTCAGGGGTTTCGGTACATAATGGTGCCAATCGGCACCCCCCGCGACAGTTTCGGGGGGTGCCGGTGTTGGTAGTGGGCAGCCCGGGGTCTGATCAGTGACCCCGGGTCTGCCCCATCGCTTCCCCCTCCACGTACCTGGTTGATTCTGCCAGAAATGGAGGCTGTCAGCCCCGTGCGTGTGCACAGGGCTGAGAGCTTCCTGTAAACTGCAATACATGTGTAACACGTGTATTGCAGCGTACATCTAGTTAAGCTGTGATCAGCAGATCACTGCTTCAATCCCCCATGGGGACAGAAAAAAAAAAAGTTATAAAAAAGTAAAAATAAAAAAGTTTAAAATAAATTTGAAATAAATAAAGCCCCCAAAATCCCATTTTCCCATATAAAAGGTTTTATTATGTAAAATAAAGAAAAATAGAAAAAAAACATTACATATTTGGCATCACCGCGTCCGTAATAACCTGAACAATAACTGTCTGTCATTATACTGTGTGTGGAGGGGCCACTATAAGGAATTATAGTGTGTGGAGGGCTCACTGTATGATATTATACTCTATGGCAGTGATGGCGAATCTTTTTGAGACCGAGTGCCCAAACTGCAACCCAAAACCCAATAAATTATCGCAGAGTGCCATCACGGCAATTTAACCTTAAAACTCTGTGGATCCACAATTGTGGACAGTTATGGACCCTCAAATTACAGTCGTGTGACTGGGGCTTTACAGAGCTTGTACTGAAAGGTAGCTGTCTCTGCATTTGGTACTTTTGAACAATTAATGTTCACTACTTACATCAGACAGGATCTGTTTTATAGTGACCGGGCAATGTTATTAAAGCCTGTACTAATATCACGTCTGCTATAAAACAGATACTGTGTGATATAAATAGTGAAGGGACCCCACACAGTACAATCTGCCCCACAGTGGCCCCCACACACAATACAATCTGTCCGCAGAGGCCCCCACACACAATACAATCTGCCCCGCAGTGGCCCCCACACACAATACAATCTGCCCCGCAGTGGTCCCCACACACAGTACAATCTGCCCCGCAGTGGCCCCCCCACACAGTACAATCTGCCCCACAGTGGCCCCCACACATAATACAATCTGTCCGCAGAGGCCCCCACACACAATACAATCTGCCCCGCAGTGGCCCCCACACACAATACAATCTACCCCGCAGTGGCCCCCACACACAATACAATCTGCCCCGCAGTGGTCCCCACACACAGTACAATCTGCCCCGCAGTGGCCCCCCCACACAGTACAATCTGCCCGGCAGTGGCCCCCACACACAGTACAATCTTCCCCGCAGTGGTCCCCACACACAGTACTATCTGCCCCGCAGTGGCTCCAACAAAGGATTATACCTGTATACTCCACAGTAACCCCCCTCCCCACACAGTATTAAATACTCCACAGTAGTCCCCCTCCCCACACAGCATGAAATGGTCCACAGTAGCGCCCTCCCCACAAAGCATGAAATGGACCAAAGTAGTCCCCCTCCCCACACAACATGAAATGGTCCACAGTAGCCCCCTCCCCACACAGCATGAAATGATCCACAGTAGCCCCCCTCCGCACACAGCATGAAATGGTCCACAGTAGCGCCCTCCCCACAAAGCATGAAATGGAACAAAGTAGTCCCCTTCACCACACAACATGAAATGGTCCACAGTAGCCCCCTCCCCACACAGCATGAAATGGTCCACAGTAGCCCCCTCCCCACGCAGCATGAAATGGTCCACAGTAGCCCCCTCCCCAGACAGTACACACACAAATATATTTACCTGAAGAGCTGCCGGGCATCCTCTCTTCTGTTCACTGCGGGCACTGATGACTTACGTCATCACGCCCATGCCAATGTCAGTGTAGGCCGTGCATTTGCACAACTAGCGATCGCTCACTAACAGGGAATCCTGTACCAGATTCCCCGTTAGCGAGCGATCCGAGCGACCACACGTATGCCGGCAGAGGGGGTTCTGCAAGCCCTCTCTGGCACGCATGCCATAGGTTCGCCATCACTGCTCTATGGGGACCATAATGGGACATTATAGTGTGTGGAGGGCCAACTGTGAGACATTACACTATGTGGAGAGGCCACTATAGGTCATTTTTGTGTTTGGAGGGACTATGGTAAGACATTATACTGTGTGGAGGCCATTGTGTGACATTATACTGTGTAAAGGGGGCCAATCTAGGGCATTATAGTGTGTAAAAGAGCCACTGTGTGACACTATACTGTGAGAAACTATACTGTATGGGTACCACTGTGGGATATCATACTGTGTGTAGGGGCTAATGTGAGATATTATACTGTATGGGGCCACTCTATGACTTTATACTGTATGGAGGGACTACTGTGAGGCACTATACTATATGAGGGGCCATTAAGGGACATTATGCTATGTGTCCCCAGCGTTTCGGCAGCCTGTTCAGTCACGCACCATCTCTCATTCCTCAGAAGTCCTTCACCTCCATGTGACCTGTAATGCCAATTAATGAGGAGGGAGTCCCTGACACATTATTTGCAGTCTGTATCCAGCATTGAAAAACATTATATGTACCCCAAAAAGGTGCTACCTGAAAATATAAATCATCTTGCCCAGAAACAAGCCATGATATGCCTATATTGATGTTAAAATTAAAACAGTACAGTGGTTTGCAAAAGTCTGAGTTTAAACTTACATTTTAAATGAGACTGTTCTAATGAGAGCAATAAAACGCAACTTTCTAAATAATATTTAGAAACATTTTTATTCACATTAAAACAAACATTTAAATTTTAAAATTAATCTAATGTGAAGGGTGAATCTGATGATTTTTAACAAGCTTCTTAATATTAGGCTCGAATTTACTCAAAAATAATAATAATAAAATAATAATCGATGTAGTGTAGTAGGTAGGTTTTGATTTTAGATTAAAATATTAGAAAAACACAAATCATCCATCCCCCCTTAAACCGCTTCAACACCGCCAATTTTCTCTGGGCCCTTTACCGTCCCCATGTAGGCTTGCAGCGCCCACAAGGGGTGTTATCGCCCACTTTGAGAAGTACTGGTTTTGATCAAAGAATGTTCATGTCTTAGAATTAGAGATGAGTGAACAGTGTTCGGATCAGCCGATCCGAACAGCATGCACCCATAGAAATGAATGGAAGCACCTGTGACGCTGACTTTGCCGGCGGCCGGCCAGCGTCACAGGTGCTTCCATTCACTTCTATGGGTGCGTGCTGTTCGGATCGGCTGATCCGAACAGTGTTCGCTCATCTCTAGTTAGAATGTGTTAGACACTCTCCATCCAATCTGGCTGAGATTGAACTATTTTGCAAAGAAGGATGGGTCTCTAGATGCGCAAAGCTGGTAGAGACATATCCCAAAAGACTTAAAGCTGTAATTGCAGCAAAAAGTGGCTCTGCAAAGTATTGATATAGAGGGGCTGAATACTTTAGCACGTCACAATCTTCAGATTTTTATTTGAATACAATTATGAAAACCATGTATCATTTTCATTCCACTTCACAATTAGCTGCTACTTTGCATTGGTCTATAACTTAAAATCTTAATAAAATACATTTAAGTTTGTGGTTGTAAGGAGACTAAATGTAAAAAAAAGTTCTAGGGCTATGAATACTTTTGCATGCCACTATATATATATATATATATATATATATATATATATATATATATATGTAACCAAAAACAAAATTGCTCCATCTTCAGGGAAGGGTGACATGTGACAGTGGCAGGAAGCAGGTTAAAGAATGGATACCAATTATAATTTCTACTCTGTGTAAGAGCTGCAAGAACTTTTAACATACTACTCATGTAGAAGCTTATTGCGTCCTGTCCTTCTGGACTAGTCTTTTTAATGGACAGTTTATCTAAAAATCCTAATCCTAAAAAGATATAGATTGTTAAATTAATCTTCAATTAATATCCAAAAAACACAAGATGGCACTATTGGACTCCACTTTACCAAGTAGCCTATTGACTATGTTGTTCTTATAACTGCATTTTGTTTTGCTTTTGCTGTAGGAAGAGAACTCTACATTTAGAAGTCTTCACTTTCATGCTTACCTTGAAACTGCAGTGTACGGTACATGTCTCATAGAAAACCTTTATTATGAGTTAAAAACAAAGCTGATTTTATTTCTACATTGTCAGAAACAGTGAACTGAAAAGGGAAGGGTATAAGATAGTTGGCAATTTCACAAGCTGGCTTAGTGTAGCTTTGTTCTGATTTGTACACAACATTTCTCATCATTTCAATTATTTACACACGCAGAGTATGTCTGCTCCACCAAGATGCTAGCTCAGAAACGCTGAACGTTTGACATCACTACAGTATACCTGTCAAGTCACATCAATTCTCTGTAACAAAATGCAATATAACCTCTCCCATCTGTTCTGGTTTTTATGGTCTCTATAGAAACCACTGTAGCTTGACAGTTCTCGGTCCTGCTGCTTTTGTATATACACTAACTGGATGAAAGAGAGGAAAAAAAAGCAACCCCCGGTATTGATTGACCTTTCCTAATTAAATGGTTGGACTTTATTCAAGTGGAAAGAAAACACTTATGTTGGATTTATATGAAAATATACAATAGCAGGAAAATGTTTTCATAATTATAGAATAAGAAACTGAAAATCCATCCAGATCATTCATTCACACAGCTTAACGGGGCGTTCCAGTTCTATCTATATATTTACTGCATAGAAAAGCTTAAAATAACAAATCCTACTAATATTATAAATGTGAAAGTTTGTGTGTTTGGATGTTTGTGAGTTTGGATGTTTGTACCTCAATCACGCTGAAACGCCTGGACGGATTTGCGTGCAAATTTCCACAAACCTAGCTTTCCCTTAGGATTGAGTCACAAGCTACTTTTTGTGCCACTAAACAACATGGCTTCCTAGCAGGACACTCACAAAAGCAGGACTCCTAGCCCCAGGCGAACTACACTGCACTGAGGAGGCCACACGCACACTTCCTGCCTACACGTCACTACAGCGCACAGAAAGCCTGGCCCGCGCCGCCACAAGTCTATGCCGGCATTCCACACTCATCCCCGACCCTCAAACTTGCCTTCCCTACCTTGCTTTGCCTGCTCAGCGGTAAGTTCCAGGCACACATGCTCCTGCTCTTTCTCCAGTCTCCTCCGCCCTAGCGTTTCCCCACAGCCCGCCGGCTAGCCCATACGGGCCGGCCCTCCACAACATCCCCAAAGAGTAACCGGCTCTCCGCTACACCCGGAGGCCTTACAATACAAGTGTGTCCCCCCCCATGCCTTCAAAGTTGCAGGCCGGCTCCTGGCTGCTCACCTCCCACGAGCCGACCTGTTCCGCTGACCACCAGGAGCATACTGCAAGCTCCCACGTCTGTGCTTACAAGACTACTATCGCGGCTGGTCCATAGACAGCCGCGATAATAGTACCGCACACAATCTCCCATAGACGGCAATACACGTGTATTGCCGTCTATGGAGCCTTGCAATCAAAGGATTGCAGCCATTAACATTTAACCCCCCCCCCCCCAGTGACCCCTTCCCCATACCTTCTAAGTTGCAGGCCGGCTCCTGGCTGCTCACCTCCCACGAGCCGACCTGTTCCGCTGACTGCCGGGAGCATACTGCAAGCTCCCACGTCTGTGCTTGGAATACTACTATCGCGGCTGTCTATAGACAGCCACAATAATAGTACAGGACACAATCTCCCATAGACGGCAATATGCGTGTATTGCCGTCTATGGAGACTTGCAATCACATGATTGCAGGTTCAAACCCCTAAGTGGCACTCAAAAAAACTTCAACTAAGAATAAAATAAATGACACAAACACATCACTAACACACGGACAAAACTACTGTAATGCATATACATATCACACATCACTAACACACGGACAAAACTACTGTAATGCATATACATATCACACATCACTAACACACGGACAAAACTACTGTAATGCATATACATATCACACATCACTAACACACGGACAAAACTACTGTAATGCATATACATATCACTGCCTCCTATGGAGACTTGCACTCAAACGATTGCAGGTTCAAACCCTATAACAATTGTCTGTATTACTACATACACAATATACAATATCTCATTTACTGGCCATCCAACATTTTTAAAGTACTTTCACACGTCTGTGTCCGCCCAATTCTCAAATCACCGCAGACGAAGTCGCGGGTAAAAGCTAGTATGATATATTTACCTATCCATTTGACCAGGGATCTAGCAGACAGTCTCCACTTGGGTCCCTAGTCCTGTTTACCTTCTGTCTGCACAGTAGTGCATCAGTTTGAACAGTGCTCAGCCACTGTTTGGTGGACGTCTGTTTGCGAAAAGTAGGTCTGCCAAAAAAAGATAGAAGCGTGTCCTTTTTTTTCACTGATGCTAATGCCTCATGGACACATCACATCAATAGATGGATCCAGAGACATGCAACATATTGAAAGTGGATCCAAAAAAGGTCAATCTGCTTTTCATAGATGTGAAAAGTGAATCATTCATGGACAGCACAACACCCACGAGAAGAAAGGTGCTGTCCGTAAATAGAACATGGACCTTACATGTCCATGGATTCTAACGTGAGTGAGGCCTAAACAGTGTCAGACTGGGATATCTAGGGTCTACAAGTGTAATTGTTTGTAGGGGCCCACCTCCAGGACCCCTGCAGATCATCTGTACCAACACAGCATGGCTACAGATAAGAACAATGCCATATAGTTCATCCTCCATACGATGTACACCACTGCACTAGCTAAACCCACTTCTACACTATGTATGGCATGGTGGCCCTCACACAGTATAATATGCTCTGAAGTGGCCCCAAAAAGTATAATATGCTCCACAGTGGCCCCACACATTATAGTATGCTTCACAGTGGCCCCACACAGTATAATATGCTCCACAGTGCCCCCACACAGTGTAATATGTTCCATAGTGGTTCCACACAGTATAATATGCTTCGCTGTGGCCCCACACAGTATAATATGCTTCACAGTGGCCCCCACACAGTATAATATGCTCTACAGTGGCCCCACACAGTATAATATGCTCCACAGTGGCCCCTACATAGTATAATATGCTCCATAGTGGTTCCACACAGTATAATATGCTTCGCTGTGGCCCCACACAGTATAATATGCTTCACAGTGGCCCCCACACAGTATAATATGCTCTACAGTGGCCCCACACAGTATAATATGCTCCACAGTGGCCCCTACATAGTATAATATGCTCCATAGTGGTTCCACACAGTATAATATACTCCACAGTAGCACCACACACAGTATAATATGCTCTGAAGTGGTGCCCAAACAGTATAATATGCTCCACAGTGGCCCTCACAAAGTATAATATGCTTCACAGTGGCCCCACACAGTATAATATGCTTCACAGTGGCCCCACACAATATAATATGCTCCATAGTAGTTCCACACAGTATAATATCCTCCACAGTGGCCCCACACAGTATAATATGCTTCACAGTGGTCCCACACAGTATAATATGATTCACAGTGGCCCCAGACAATAAAATATGCTCCCCAATGGCCCCACACAGTATAATATACTCCACAGTGGCCCTCAAACAGTATAATATGCTCCACAGTGGCCCCCACAGAGTATAATATGCTCCATAGTGGCCCTCCACACAGTATAATATGCTCCCCAGTGGCCCCACCTAGAGGGGGATCTCAAAAGGCGGATCCCACTGTTCAGTTATCTACTACCTAGTAGGCAGGGAAGAACTTGTAATTACCAGATTATCTCTGTTGTGGTCCTAGCCATTAGACTACTAATGTTCTGCCAAATTGACAAGTCATAAACAATGTATTGCTGAAAAACTAACAGGCTCATAATAAACTGGGAATTAAGAATTATGGATGACAGGCCTTGTGAGAAATGCTGAGTTAAAAGTGATTAGCAATGGAAACAAAGTTAATTGCAATGAATCACTGATAAAATAAAGTAAGGTTAAAGGTTATCCATACTGCTTGTTAATGTGGATGTAAGACTTTTCCTAAATACACTGCTTTAGCAAAACTGCTTTGTTTGTCCACTATCTTACTTTATTCACTTCATTGTTGACACAGCCCTTGACTTATCTGCTCAAAAGTCAAGTGATGTATCTGCTACTCTCAGAGGGGGGGAGGGGCTAAGTGCACGGGAGCGAGCCTGTGTTTCTAGTTATTCCTGTGTCTACACCACGTGACCTAGCTTGCTGCTCTCAGATAGGGGAGGGGAGCTGCTTTAATTTCTGAACTCATCTTCTGTTCTCCCAGTTATCAGGCTAGCTAATTCAATTGTGTTCATTATGGCAGAAACAGGAAGTCTCTGTATGTAACACAGAATGGAGTTGCTCCTGCCTGTACTTCATAGTCCAATATTGTGCATATAGTGTTGTTTGAGGACCTTTGATGACATCACAGGCCCTTCAGCCGCCCCATAGGATCACGCTATGCGGTGGGCGGAGCTACATGCTAATTTGGAGGCAGAGCTAAATGGCAGGTTGCACATGAAACCCCGCCCACCAAATGACGCAAGAAACCAGGAAGAAAGAAGATTTTACAGCAGTGAAGACTGGTAAGTATGCGACGTGGGAATACCCCTTTAAAATTGGAACAGATGGAGGGGGGGGCATTAAATTGGGAAAATGGGGGGCAAATGGAGACTGACATGAAACTGGAGGCAATGATGGGGGGTAGCTGGAGGGGGGACATGTCTACCTCTAGTCGACCCCAGTTTAATGTCCCCCTCCAACTACTCCCATTCTTGAATATCACCCTCCAGCTGCCCCATAGTTTAATGTTCCCCTCTAGTTTCTGCTAGGTTAAACTGGGGCACAAGGAGAGGGACTTAAAGGGGTATTCCCACGTCGCATACTCACCAGTCTTCACTGCTGTAAAATCTTCTTTCTTCCTGGTTTCTTGCGTCATTTGGTGGACGGGGTTTCACATGCAACCTGCCGTTTAGCTCCGCCCCAAAATTAGTCTGTAGCTCCGCCCACAGCATAGCGTGATCCTATTGGGCGGCTGAAGGGCCTGTGATGTCATCAAAAGTCCTCAAACAACACTATATGCACAATATTGGACTATGAAGTACAGGCAGGAGCAACTCCATTCTGTGTTACATACAGAGACTGCCTGTCTCTGCCATAATGAACACAACTGAATTAGCTAGCCTGATAACTGGGAGAACAGAAGACGTTCAGGAATGAAAGCAGCTCCTCTTCCCTATCTGAGTACAGGACCTAGGTCACATGGTGTAGACCCAGGAATAGCTAGATACACAGGCTCGCTCTCATGCACTTAGCCCCTCCTCCCTCCCCCCTGAGAGCAGGCAGATACATCACTTGACTTTTGAGCAGATAAGTCAGGGCTGTCAACAATAAAGTGAATAAAGTAAGATAGTGGACAAACAAAGCAGTTTTGCTGAAGCAGTGTATTTAGGAAAAGTCTTAAATCCACATTAACAAGCAGTATAGATAGGATCCTTGTGATGGGACAACCCCTTTAACACTGTGAGGCAAATGATCTGCTCCAGGCACTGCTGAAAAACTGACATGGACAAACACCTTTAATCCAAATTGTCAGTTTGCCAATTTTAAACATGCTAACAACACACTCATTATATGGCATCCCAGCGAGCTGCTGAGATACCGCAACAATCATGGGCACAGCGCGAGGAACGAGTTCAGCAGCAGGCCAGCTATCAAATGCCGGAGCAGGCGGATCATCAACACCAACAATACGCTCATTATGTGGCGTCCCAGTGAGCTGCTGAGATGCCGGAACAATCATAGGCACGGTGTGAGGAACAAGGTCAGCAGCAGGACAGCTTGAGAGCTGCCGAAATGTCGGATAATAATAATAATACATTTTATTTATATAGCGCCAACATATTCCACAGCGCTGTACAATTTGTAGGGTTCAAATACAGACAGATACATTACAAAGAGAATCATTTCACACAATGGGACTGAGGGCCCTGCTCGCAAGAGCTTACAATCTATGAGGTAGAGGGGGTGACACAAGAGGTAGCAGGGGCGGCATTGCTTATGCAGAGGTCAGACACTTTTGTAATAGAGGTGACTGTCATTACACAAACATAAGACTTTATGAGCCGTCACCAGTCGTGTCCTGTAACATGTGGTGGAGCTTGGACCTATAAAGTTATCCTGAGATGACATCATATCATGTGGGGTAATGTGGGAGCGGGGACAGAGGAGGGTTAAGGGTTTACGTTAGACATTGTGATAGGCCTGTCTGAACAGATGCGTCTTTAGTTTGTGTTTGAAGCTGTAGAAATTGGGAGTTAATCTGATTGCCGGATCAGGCAAACCATCGATGGCAGCAATTTGCTGAATATAGGTGGATCATCAATGCCAACAACCCACAGACCAAGTAGTGAGGAGAGGCTTATATCTCCCTATATTATAAAAATGAATTTCTGTCTGTCTGTCTGTCTGTTCTCTAATGCGAACCAAACGACTGGACCGATCTTCACAAAATTTGGTACAGAGATACTTCAGATATCCGGGAAGGTTTAAGACGAGACTCCAACTCGCTCGGACGTAGCGTTGCTGAGATACAGCATTCCAAACACAGTGCCCCCCCCCCCTTAGCCAATACAAACCTGCAAGACTTTCACTCATATTTCAACTGCAATACACACAGTCACTCCACATGCACAATACAACACTGATATCCAAACTGAGATACACGCATCAGAGGATTAGATACACAGATCGGCACACAGTATCACATGCCACAGGATTAGATACACGCGTCTGCACACAGTCCCACAAACCAGAGGATTAAATATGCACTTCTGCACACAGTTACACACACTGAAGGATTTGATACGTGCATCTGCACACGGTTCCACATGCCGAAGGATTAGATACAGGCATCTACACACAAGCCCACACTCCAGAGGATTAGATACGCGCGTCTGCACACATTTGTAAACGCCATAGGATTAGATACACGCGTCTGCACACAGTACCACATGCCGTAGGATTAGATACATGCGTCTACACACAGTTCCACACTCCAGAGGATTAGATACGCACGTCTGCACACAGTACCACACGGGGGAGGATTAGATACGCGCGTCTACACACAGTACCACATGCCATAGGATTAGATACGCGTGTCTGCACACAGTAACACATGCTGGGGGATTGGATACGCGCTACTACACACAGTTCCACACGCCGTAGGATTAGATACGCGCCTCTTCACACAATACCACAGGGGAGGATTAGATACACGTGTCTTCACATAGTTGTACACGCCATAGCATTAGATACACGCGTCTGCACACAGTCCCACACACCAGAGGATTAAATACGCACTTCTGCACACAGTTCCACACACTGAAGGATTTGATACGTGCGTCTGCACACAGTTCCACATGCCTAAGGATTAGATACACGCGTCTACACACAGTTCCACACTCCAGAGGATTAGATACGCGTGTCTGCACATAGTTGTACACGCCATAGGATTAGATACACGTGTCTGCACACAGTACCACATGCAGTAGGATTAGATACGCGCGTCTACACATAGTTCCACACGCCGAAGGATTAGATACGCGCCTCTTCACACAATACCACACAGAGGAGGATTAGATACGTGTGTATGCACACAGTGTCACACTTTGGAGGATTAGATACATGCCTCTGCACACAGTACCACAAGCCAGAGAATTAGATACGCGCCTCAGCACACAGTACCACACGGGGGAGGATTAGATACACGTGTCTTCACACAGTTGTACACGCCATAGGATTAGATACACACGTCTGCACACAGTACCACATGCTGTAGGATTAGATACGCGCATCTACACACAGTACCACATTCCATAGGATTAGATACGCGTGTCTGCACACAGTACCACATGCCGTAGGATTAGATACGTGCGTCTACACACAGTTCCACACGCCGTAGGATTAGATACGCGCCTCTTCACACAATACCACACAGGGGAGGATTAAATACGTGCGTCTGCACACAGTACCACACGCCAGAGTATTAGATAACCGCGTCTGCACACAGTACCAAATTCTGTAGGATTACATACGCGCGTCTGCACACAGTACCACATGTCGTAGGATTAGATATCCACGTCTACACACAGTTCCACATGCCGTAGGATTAGATACGCGCCTCTTCACACAATACCACACAGGGGAGGATTAGATACGTGCATCTGCACACAGTACCACATGACCGAGGGTTAGATGTGCGTGTCTGCACACAGTTACACACGCTGAAGGATTAGATATGTGTGTCTGCTCTAAGTATCACATGGGGAGGATTAGATACGCACATCTGCACACAGTTCAAAATGCTGGAGGATTAGATACGCATGTCTTCACATAGTACCACCGCCAGAGGATTAGATACACGTTTCTACACACAGTATCACACGGGGAAGGATTAGATGTGCGCATCTGCACACGGTACCACATGCCAAAGGATTGGATATGCACATCTGCACACAGTTCCATACGCCGGAGGATTAGAAACGCACGTCTGCACACTGTACCACATGCCGTAGTATTAGATACGTGCGTCTGCACACAGTTTCACACGCTGGAGGATTAGATACGCGCGTCTGCACACAGTACCATACGCCGGGGGATTGGATAAGCAGGTCTGCACACAATACCACATGCCAGAGGATTGGATAAGCAGGTCTGCAAACAGTACCACATGCTGTAGGATTAGATACCTGCGTCTGCTTACAGATCCACACGCCAGAGGAATAAATACACGCATCTTCACACAGTTGAACACGCCATAGGATTAGATACACACGTCTGCATACAGTACCACATGCTGTAGGATTAGATACGCGTGTCTACACACAGTTCCACACGCCGTAGGATTAGATACGTGCCTCTTAACACAATACCACACAGGGGAGGATTAGATACGTGCATCTGAACACAGTACCACACTTTGGAGGATTAGATACAGGCCTCTGCACACAGTACCACATGCTAGAGAAGTAGATACGCGTCTCAGAACACAGTTCCACATGGGGAGGATTAGATACGTGCATCTGCACACAATACCACATGCCAGAGTATTAGATACACGCATCTGCACACAGTACCACACGCCGGAGGATTAGATATGTGCATCTGCACAAAGTACCACACCAACAAGGATTGGATACTTGCATCTAAACACAGTATTACACGGGGAAGGATTAGATACAGCTTTACTCCAGATATCCATAACAACTAATGACAGGTTTTTCACTGATATCCAAAATGAGATACACATAATCACATGACGCTTATGGACATACACACAAACCACATACAAAATACATCAGTGCAAAACTGGACAATTCTTATGGGGCCACTACACAAACATAAAATGTAATATACCCGTGCGAAGCCGGGCCCTCCCTCTAGTATATATATACATATATATATATATATATATATATATATATATATATATATATATATATATATGTTATATGTGTGTGATAATTCTGTTACCCTTAGATACATCACTAAGGGGTGCAATGCCAGATATTTCAGAGTTGATGTCACTGACAACCATTGCTCATACACTCTAATAGCTTTCCTGTAAATATACACACAAGCAGCATTGACAGGGGAGGAGGCGGGAACAGGAAGCCGTCATCATACTCCAGGTTCCCCGCAGCCAATCACAGCACAGCCGGCATCTGTGTGCGCAGTGTGTGACATGCTGGGCGCTTCTTAGGTACTTGCAGGAGCAGATATGGGCGCAAACCTAATCCGCGCTTTCAGAAACTTCAATGTGGAGACCCGAGCACACCGGCTGATCGGCAAAGACAAGCCCAGCGCGGCGCCTATGCACCCGGGCTCCAAGGAGGCTATAGAGGCTATGATGTCCAGTAAGTAACTTATGTGCATGACCTTCTATAACTGTCACCAGGGGGCGCTGCAGATAGGAGATTGCGCAGTGAGCACTGACGTAAACGTATTACGGTGAATGCTGTTAGAGAACTTCTCTTTACGGCTTCGGACGTAAGCGTTCTGCCTTCCGGAAACAGCCGCTTTGTAATGATAGTGCATGCAGGGAAATGAAGTCCTTGTGTGGAGGTCATGTCATGCACTGGGTCACATGGGACTGCAATGCGTGTAGTTCTGCTGGATGTCTCCCCGTGTCCTACGTGTGAACGTGTCAGAAATGCGCACTAATGTCACACACACAGATATATAGAGCAGAAGGGAAGGGATTACACTTGATGCACCTGACTGTATGGCTGCGACTAGAATGGAGTTACCCCTGACAGCTCCTCCTTCCAGCAACTCCAATCTAGTCACCTCACTACAGGACAAGCTAGAGTGGAGGATCCAGAACTGGCCAAGAGGGACATAGATACAGTATAATCAATAGGAATGAAGGAAACACGCATTCCTGGACATATGGCTAAATTACATGTATGTGTGTGTTTGTAAGAAGATATATATATATATATATATATATATATATATATATATATATATATATATATATATATGTGCCATATGTATATATAATTTGCACCAGACCAGTTCTGAGATATTGTGCGCATATGGTCTCAACAGGACAGTGACGCCTGACATGTTTATTATAACTTGCGCCACTTTCTTGTTGTAAGTGATAATGACAATATATGGCGGTTCATAAGTAACATCGAACTAAATTCTGATGTATTGCTGTGCGTCTGATTTATGAGTATATAGTTACTGTAGGTAGGTTCATGGCCTCGGTGTATTCTGTAGTTACTATAGGTAGGTTCTCCATACAGCAACTCCATTCTAGCTGTCTCACTACTGACCTGACTAGATTGCAGTTGCTGCAGGTAGGTTCATTGTCCTGGTGTATTGTGTAGTTGCTACAGGTAGGCCCCCAACACACACACACACACACACACACACACACACACACACACACACACACACACACACACACACACACACAGTCCTCATTAACCATTTTATTTATTTATTTATTAAAAAAGAAAAAAAAAAACTCCACTGGCTATCACCATAACCCCACACACACCTGTGCCCATCTAGTATTACCTGCTCTCATGGAATTAACCAGCCAATGGCATCTTATGTGATGGGGTTACAAGAGTAAAGCTAGGATCACATGTGCGCCAGGTTTTATGTTGCTTAGGTCCGTCGGCTGACCTGAATGTTGAAGTGCCAGATTGCTAAAACAGCAGTTACCTAGCATACAGACAGCAGCCCCTCGGACCTTCTCAGAATGCAGACGGCAGCCCCCTAGGGACTGGACCCCCCCCTATTCCCCTCAGTGGGCATCACTATAACACATAGGTGGCAACACTGCAGGTGCCAGACCCCTCCAACACTGAGGCAGCACCCCCCCACACACACACACACACACACCTCGGGGCCCACCAACAACCCTCGCCCCCACACAGGCAGCACTGCAGGACTCCCAAGCTTGCACAAAGGTGGCAGCACCATGGGACCAGCTCCAGAACTTCCTTTCAAACACAAGCAATACCCATGGAACCGAACACACAAAGGCAATACCCCTGGGATCCCACACATCCCCTTTAGATGCCAACAGCATCCCAAGGACCTTCTGAGAATCTGTTCTGAGAATGGACACTGAGTTCACAATGTAAACTAGATTCACATTAGCGTTTGGGTTTCTGTTCTTCAGGTCTGCTTGGGGACCTGAAAAACGGATGCCCTGTACACTTAAAAAACGGTTAGCTGTAGAGACAATATACTATAATGGGGGTCCGCCGGGGTTTCTGACAAAATGGGGAATGGAATTCCTGAACGTAGAGTGGGTGTAAATGTGAACCCAGCCTTATCCAAATTTAGTCTAGGATTGGATAGTGCTGTCACAAGATGGTGGAATATAACTTGTGATTGGTGGGTGATGGCACAAGTGTAGTCTGGGATTGTGGTATGTTACAAAACATGCTGTATTATAAAAGTATTCTCTTGAGGTATTGTACTGACATGGAAAGGTTTACAGTTTTAGTTGACTCTTGAGGTATGTTCACACATTCTAGCTTGGTGCTGATTTTGAGGTGGATTCTACTGAAGGAGTCCCTTCAGTCAGGTGTTCCTCCTGTGTTCCAAGTACAGCAGCGACCTAGCGTGATCCAGCCTCCTAGCGCTTCACAACCCCTTCACTTGTTTGTCATGATCTTTGCAGCATCAGCAGCTGCAAGTCCTGTGCATGCTCTGTATTCTTGGCCATTTTGGGTTTAGGCCCAGTGTACAATGCATGGTCCACCAGCCAGCCTTACTGTCTTCCTCAAGGGGTGGAACTGTGCACAAGTGGGATTTTGATCTTGCTGAAGAGACTTGCAACTGCTGATGCTGTGAAGATCATGACAAGCAAGTAAAGGGGCTCGGAGCACAGGGGTAATGCCCCCTGTGTAAAATGAGCTTTATTTGCATATTTGAAAAGAGGAATATTTCAAAAACGGCTGGGAACAGGTAATTAAAAAAAAAAAGTAGGAGTGAAATAGCCTTTATAAAAGATATTCCAATGTGGGCTTACTTAAAAAATGATAGACTCCCTTTAAAAATATTGTAGAGCAGATTAAGGCAAGTGTCTAATTGTAATATTTCACACTGCAACTATGCTTGGCTGGATTAGCTGCTGTAAGCACAGACTTGTTTGCATGTTATTATTTTTTTTTTATTTTTTTTTTTTTAGATCACCCTGACATTCAGGATAAAATTCACAAAAGAGATGATCAACACTTAACACGGTTGAAAGACGTGTTCGTTGACTCCACAGATCCATCACCCCAGGTAAATATTGGCAATTATTTAAAGACCTTTTACCATCTCCACCAACTCAAGTTTTGTTAAAAGACGCCACCCCACTTATTTTGGTGCAGCTGGAATTTTTTGTCTAGTCTCCAACAAACAGAGTCTACCAATGTGGGACCACAAGTTACCACACCCAAGTTACCACATGCTAGTGTAAGAAAATGGGTGCACATGCAGGCAACAACCAAACCAGTAAACCTACAGCACAGAGAAACCTGCAAGGAGAGCACAAGAGGATCCAATAGAATCAGAAGAATAAGGCTGAGTTCACATGGGGTATTTTGGTCAGGATTTTGAGGTCAATTCCGTCTCAAAATCCTGACCCAAAAAACGGCTCCCATTGAAATTAATGGCAGCTGGTTAGTTCTTTTTACTGGGAATGGTCCTGCTCCTGGAAAAAAGAAGCTCATACTCATGCTCATTCTTCAGGCAGATACGCCTTGTGACATCCGCCTGAAGACACTCCCGACTTGGCCCATTCGTTTTGGCCTAATCCACATCAGAGTACCAGGACTGGATGCCGGTGCACGGCAACGGCATCCAGTCGCAGCTACCCATTTCTTAGACCGGAATCTGAGGCGGCCTCCGCGTCAAATTCCAGTCCAAAATACCGTGTGAACCCGGCCTAACTGTGTCCAAGCCAGGGTCAAGTCCAAGAGTTCAGATAAAGCCAAGTCAGTAAGAAAATGGATAACCAGGCGATTAATCTGAAATCATTAACCAAGGAATCAGTAGATAAACAGATAACTTCAGAGAACACAAACCTAACTACATTCAATAGCAGGCACCTGAGTAGCCTCAAGCAGAGTTTAAATACTTCACCTCAGCTCAGGATTGGACAGTGAAGCAGAATTCTGATTGGCTGTAGACCCAGCCAGACTTTCTCTTGTAGGCATACCAACCTTAATGTCTTCCCGACATCTGCCAGGAGCTGAGCTGTTGTCATAACCACCTATTCTCTGCTGTGTACCCTTGCATTCTGTCCTCAGAGTTTTAAAAATTTCTCCAGCTGACTTGGTTTTTCTTCCTTATGAAGGCTCCAAGGCCTGTGTTTACTATGTGCCTATTGAGGCTTGCTTGTGTAAGGCCTCAATAATCAGCATATGGCGATACGCTCCTAGACTGCAGTGCAGTAGTATTGCAGTCTATAAGACAAGTAATCTAAAGATGGTAGGCTGGCTTAAAAAAATTATGAAACATAAGGTTTTAAAAATATCTAAAAAAATATTAATATACAAATCGCCCCTTTTCCCTAGATCTTAAATAAAGATAAATACAAACAAACTATGCATCCCCATGTCCAAGATGGCCTTTGTACAAATATATAAAGATGTTTTTCATATACAGTGAATACTGTATCGGGAAAAAATTGAACTAGTAAAATTGCCATTTTGTTTCTCAGAAAAATAAATAAATAAAAAGCGATTAAAAGAACAGACATTCCCCAAAATGGTATACCTAAAAAGTACATTTGGCCCTGCATAAAGACCCCCGATGTCACACTGGTCACAGATGTGAATCCAGCCTTAAACAGCTAATCCACAGGGGTCCCAGGTTTGGGGTCTCCACTAATCTACAATTCATGACCTATCCTAACAAGGTTGGGTTTATACAGCATTTTTTTTTCTTTGATACTAAAGAGCTGCATGCTGTCTTTACTTGCAGTACTGAGTAGAACATTTCTATTATACATTTACCCATATGCCAACATCCACTGTATTGAAAATTGGTTTACTGGCGCAGTAGAAATGTGTTACTCATTACTGAAATTAAAAACTGCATGCTGTTCTTGAGATAAAAAAAAAAAAAAAAGCGTTGTAAAGCCAGCCTTGAGTGCATATTACAATGTTCCTTTAGGAAGCAGCTGATTTTGTCAGTTGATGACATAAAGATCTTAACCATGAATCATAAATATCAGTAGGATAATAAAATAGTCTAGAGATGGACAATTAATCGAAAAATAACTGAAACCAAGAGTCAGCTCAATTAATTGATGTGAACTTGCTGACATTGATTATTTCAATTATTTTCCAACCACGCCATCCTGTCTCACACTGCCATAGGTTAAAGGATATATCACTAACTTCACGCAATCCAACCAGGATTGCTGATTTGTGAATACAATGGCTATAAATAGGTAAAATGTGTTATAAGAAAAAAAAAAAAAAGGAAGTGTCCTAAAATAATTGCTCCTTAGCGAGGTGTTCACACTACAATTGGTGACCGTCAGCAATGTCGTAGCTTTTGTACATTACAAGATTTTTGCAAAGGACACTAGCTGAACAGTCAGCAATCCGTTAAAATTTCCATTTATTTCATGAGATTTTATCTTGTCCCTTAGTGTTCGTTTACACCCAATCTGTCAGAAGTCCTAACAGATTGGGTGTAAAAAATCCTACATGCAGGACTTTTGTGTCCGTTTGAAAAAACGGATTCTTTACGGACGGCAAGTACCCGTTATTTTTAAACATTGAAGTCTATGGGCAACAGACTTATAACGGACAGTAATTGATAGCCATCAGTTACTGTACGTTATTTTGTGTCCGTTGTTTTCTGCGCATGCTCAGAAAGTAGAAACAAAACAAAAAATAAAAATAAATGAACAGTATGAAAAACAAAAACGGACACTAACACTAACTGATGCTAATGTGACATTAACGTTAGTTGGTGTCCGTTAAAGGGGGATTTCCCATGTACATAATCATATCTATATTTGTAGATAATTAAAAATTAAACATTTTTGCATATATAAGTAATTAAACATTCTGTAAAGATGTTCTCTAACTTTCTTAGTGGTGACAGTCTGTTGTCTTGATCGGTTGACAATGGATACAACCACTAATGCAGAAACTTTCTATGGTCTGGGACTTGTCAGGAACCCAGCCATGATTTTCTTATTGTAGCTGGGTTATTAGGCACGAATACTACATGTATCAGAAGATATCCCGGCCTCTAAAGAAATCATGGCTGATTTTCTGACCGTAGAAAGGTTCTGCGTTGATGGTCGTATCCACTGGCAATCGATCAAGACAACAGGCTGTGACCACAAGATATGTAGAGAAAATCTTTAAAACTCTTTAAAATGTTTAATTACTTATATTTGCAAAAAATGTTTAACTTTTAATTATCTACAAATTTAAAAATAATTATGTACATGGGAATACCCCTTTAACATGTGACCACTGAGGCCAATGATTGTTTGCAGTGGTCACCTAAGCTTTGCACTTATAGCCCAGGCAGTCCATGCATTGGATGTACAGTCATGGCCAAAAGTTTTGAGAATGACACAAATATTATATTTTCACATGATCTGCTGCCCTCTGGTTTTTATGTGTGTTTGTCAGATGTTTTTATCACATACAGAAATATAATTGCAATCATATGAGTAACAAAAGCTTATATTGACAGTTAGAATGAGTTAATGCAGAAAGTCAATATTTGCAGTGTTGACCCTTCTTCTTCAGGACCTCTGCAATTCTCCCTGGCATGCTCTCAATCAACTTCTGGACCAAATCCTGACTGATGGCAGTCCATTCTTGCACAATCAATGCTTGCATTTTGTCAGAATTTGTAGGTTTTTGTTTGTCCACCCGTCTCTTGATGATTGACCACAAGTTCTCAATGGGATTAAGATCTGGGGAATTTCCAGGCCATGGACCCAAAATCTCTCTTATGTTTTGTTCCCTGAGCCATTTAGTTATCACCTTTGCTTTATGGCAGGGTGCTCCATCATGCTGGAAAAGGCATTGTTGATAGCCAAACTGCTCTTGGACGGTTGGGAGAAGTTGATCTTGGAGGACATTCTGGTACCATTCTTTATTCATGGCTGTGTTTTCCAGATGTCCCAAACAATCGAAAAGGGGATTCATCAGAGAAAATGACTTTACCCCAGTCCTCAGCAGTCCACTCCCTGTACCTTTTGCAGAATATCAGTCTGTCCCTGATGTTTTTTCTGGAGAGAAGTGGCTTCTTCGCTGCCCTCCTTGAGACCAGGCCTTGCTCCAAGAGTCTCCGCCTCAGATGCACTCACACCTGCCTGCTGCCATTCCTGAGCAAGCTCTGCACTGCTGGTAGCCCGATCCCGCAGCTGAAACACTTTTAAGAGACGGTCCTGGCTCTTGCTGGTCTTTCTTGGGCACCCTGGAGCCTTTTTGCCAACAATGGAATCGCTCTCCTTGAAGTTCTTGATGATGCGATAGATTGTTGACTGAGGTGCAATCTTTCTAGCTGCGATACTCTTCCATGTTAGGTCATTTTTGTGCAGTGCAATGATGACTGCACGTGTTTCTTTAGAGATAACCATGGTTAACAGAACAGAAACAATTATGCTAAGCACCAGCCTCCTTTTAAAGTGTCCAGTGGTGTCATTCTTACTTAATCATATGACAGATTGATCTCCAGCCCTGTCCTCATCAACACCCACACCTGTGTTAATGGAGCAATCACTGAAACGATGTTAGCTGGTCCTTTTAAGGCAGGGCTGCAATGATATTGAAATGTGTTTTGGGGGATAAAGTTCATTTTCTAGGCAAATATTGACTTTGCAAGTAATTGCTGTTAAGCTGATCACTCTTTATAACGTTCTGGAGTATATGCAAATTGCCATTAGAAAAACTGAAGCAGTAGACTTTGTAAAAATTAATATTTGTATCATTCTCAAAACTTTTGGCCATGACTGTAGGTAGGTAGGAAAGTATCACTTCTTTCTTATTTTACACCAGCCCCCATTGAGTTTTGAAGTTATTATGGAAAAGCCATTTACTTAAGAAGGTCCTTCCATTATATGTTCCTTTTATAGGTAATCCATGCATTTGTCTCTTGAAGATCGTAATTTCATTTATAAAACTAATGCATACAAAAAGTAGGACATTTACCTTTATTTTATTATCTGCACTGCAAAAAGAAATAAAACTGGAGGTATAATGTTCCTACAGTGTTCAACCTTAAAGGGGTTGTTTCTTGTCTGCAAAGTCAGTTCGGCTATAAACCGATCTTTATAACTGCTACATGTAAGCCGATGGCTGGTCAGGTAATGGAGGGGGTGTACATCTCACCTAGACTACTCAGGTGGGTGTGATGAGAACACTCCAGGGATGTTTGTTCTCAGCAGACAACTTTTGTCTGCTGAGCATTTTGGTAAATGCTCAGTACTGGGCTGGATTTTTAGGAATGACAGGTAGGATTGGTAGTGGGACCTGTCATTCAACCCCCCTCCAGTCCACACTTTGGGGATGTTCTGGCAGCGACTCAGCTGCAGAGAGTTTCCTCGTCAAGGAGGCTTAAGAAGTTGCTCCAGCAGCAACACTTTGGCAGAGCTTGCTAGAGAGCTGACAGAGAGGTCATATTTTTGGAGCTGTGTCCTGAGTGACTCAACTGGCTTTTGGATTTCTGTTATTCTAGGTGAGGTAACCTATTCTATGTTTAGTTAGAGCCTAGCCGGGCAGGTATTTATTTTTGTATTGTTTCCTTTTGTTGCTGCACTGCCTTTTTTGAGTGAAAATAAACTCTGCCTTTGTTTTGGACTAAAGAAACTGGACTTTTGTGTCTATGCCACCCCACCTAGCAACCCCAGACCCTGACATACAGAAAAACCCAAGTAATGACTTGTCACACAGTAAAGATGCAGCGGGCAAGTTGAAGGACCAATGCATAAGAGAATGCATAAACTGTCCAGATCTGCCAAAGCTGTTAGATGTTGGGCTGATACATATGCCCTAATAGGGTAACCCACATTAATAGAAAGTCAGTATATATGAGAGGATCTGCAGCTATAATATATCATGTGTTTTGGTCTTAAAAAAAAAAAAAAAGGTCTGTGAAAAAATACATTGCTTTATTACGACACATCGAAGAAATTCTGCCCGTTACTTACTAATTTCAATAATAGTGTTTTTTCCTAATGAATATTTATCCACCATTAACATTTTCATGATGTTCCTTCCTTGCAATTATCTTGTACCTGAAAAGCTACATAATGTGTCACCTGCGTTGCTTAGATTTGTGGCCTGTATTTTCATTCTGTGTGTTGTTAATATGCTCTCTTTGAGGCCCATTATGAATCGCTCGCACATTGGCTTCCCAAGTCACACTGTGTACTTCATTGAATGGATCTCTTGCTGCTTCAGGTTAAAAATAAGTAAATATGGAAGCATGCCGCTCCATTTGTCAATTAGCATGCTGTTTTTGGACAAAGAAGTCACTCGTATTTTCCCCCTCTTGCCCTATGCAGCATATATTTGCAAAAAATATTCAACTTTGTACTATTATTTGTATTTTTATGTCATTCTAAAATGTGTTTATAAAACTGAAAGACTGTTAAACATTTAAATTACTAAACATTTATTTTATAGCAAGGAACATATCCTTATATGTGACCTTAAAGAGGACCTTTCACCATTTTGCCCACAGGCAGTTCTATATACTGCCGGAAAGCTGACAGTGCGCTGAGTTCAGCGCACTGTCGGCTTTCCCGATCTGTGCCCGGTGTGAAGAGCTTACGGCCCGGTACCGTAGCTCTTCTATGGTCAGAAGGGCGTTTCTGACAGTTAGCCAGAGACGTCCTTCTTCACAGCACAGCCAATCGCGCTGTACTGTGAGAGCCGGGAGAAATGCCCCCTCCCTCCCTGATAATGCTCGTCTATGGACGAGTACTTCGAGCAGAGGGAGGGGGCGTTCCTCCCGGCTCTCACAGCACAGCGCGATTGGCTGTGCTGTGAAGAAGGACGTCTCTGGCTAACTGTCAGAAACGCCCTTCTGACCATAGAAGAGCTACGGTACCGGGCCGTAAGCTCTTCACACCGGGCACAGATCGGGAAAGCCGACAGTGCGCTGAACTCAGCGCACTGTCAGCTTTCCGGCAGTATATAGAACTGCCTGTGTGCAAAATGGTGAAAGGTCCTCTTTAAGGAAAACTTTTATTTATATATATATATATATATATATATATATATATATATTATTTATATATTAGTCCTATGAAAAAGTTTGGGCACCCCTATTAATCTTAATCATTTTTAGTTCTAAATATGTTGGTGTTTGCTACAGCCATTTCAGTTTGATATATCTAATAACTGATGGACACAGTAATATTTCAGGATTGAAATGAGGTTTATTGTACTAACAGAAAATGTGCAATATGCATTAAACCAAAATTTGACCAGTGCAAAAGTGTGGGCACCTCAACAGAAAAGTGACATTAATATTTAGTAGATCCTCCTTTTGCCTCTAGTCGCTTCCTGTAGCTTTTAATCAGTTCCTGGATCCTGGATGAAGGGATTTTGGACCATTCCTCTTTACAAAACAATTCAAGTTCAGTTAAGTTTGATGGTCGCCGAGCAAGGACAGCCCGCATCATCCCACAGATGTTCAATGATATTCAGGTCTGGGGACTGGGATGGCCATTCCAGAACATTGTAATTGTTCCTCTGCATGAATGCCTGAGTCGATTTGGAGCGGTGTTTTGGATCATTGTCTTGCTGAAATATCCATCCCCGGCGTAACTTCAACTTCGTCACTGATTCTTGAACATTATTCTCAAGAATCTGCTGATACTGAGTGGAATCCATGCGACCCTCAACTTTAACAAGATTCCCGGTGCCGGCATTGGCCACACAGCCCCAAAGCATGTTGGAACCTCCACCAAATTTTACAGTAGGTAGCAAGTGTTTTTCTTGCAATGCTGTTTTTTTTGGACGCCATGCATAACACCTTTTTGTATGACCAAACAACTCAATCCTTGTTTCATCAGTCCACAGGACCTTCTTCCAAAATGAAGCTGGCTTGTTCAAATGTGCTTTTGCATACCTCAGGCGAATCTGTTTGTGGCGTGCTTGCAGAAACAGCTTCTTTCTCATCACTCTCCCATACAGCTTCTCCTTGTGCAAAATGCACTGTATTGTTGACCGATGCACAGTGACACCATCTGCAGCAAGATGATGCTGCAGCTCTTTGGAGGTGGTCTGTGGATTGTCCTTGACTGTTCTCACCATTCTTCTTCTCTGCCTTTCTGATATTTTTCTTGGCCTGCCACTTCTGGGCTTAACAAGAACTGTCCCTGTGGTCTTCCATTTCCTTACTATGTTCCTCACAGTGGAAACTGACAGGTTAAATCTCTGAGACAACTTTTTGTATCCTTCCCCTGAACAACTATGTTGAACAATCTTTGTTTTCAGATCATTTGAGAGCGGGCTGTCCATGCTCGGCGACCATCAAACTTAACTGAACTTGAATTGTTTTGTAAAGAGGAATGGTCCAAAAAACCTTCATCCAGGAACTGATTAAAATCTACAGGAAGCGACTAGAGGCTGTTCTCTTTGCAAAAGGAGGATCTACTAAATATTAATGTCACTTTTCTGTTGAGGTGCCCATACTTTTGCACCAGTCAAATTTTGGTTTAATGCATATTGCACATTTTCTGTTAGGATAATAAACCTCATTTCAATCCTGAAATATTACTGTGTCCATCAGTTATTAGATATATCAAACTGAAATGGATGCTGCAAACACCAAAATATTTAGAACTACAAATGATTAAGATTAATAGGGGTGATCTCTGAAAGTTTTCCTTAAGGTCATATACATATACTGCTAGGTAGACATTCAACACCTTCATTATATCTTAAGTCCAGTCCCTGGGGGGACTTTAGGCAAATTTTTTCTAGTCATTACTTGTCACAGTAAAGACAAGGCCTCCATTCCCCACTCTCCAACTGTCTAATGAATATCCACCACTGCAACATCAGCTAGTGGCGAATTAAAGTGTATTTGGCCTTCAGAACTGTACCAGATGGTTATGGAATACGTATGCATCATCCACAAGCAGTCCATACTCAGGACTGGTTATTTTATGCTGTTTTGTTTTTTTTCTTATATTTTTCTATTTTTTTTACTAGGTAAAAGAAGTGCCCACACCTATCCAAGAGAATTTGAGGCCTCCTAAGCATGTGATGAGAAACGAGAGTTTAGGAATTACAATGGACAGTGTTCCTAAAGGAAAGATTTCTATTGTCGAGGCATTGACTATTTTGAGCAATCACAAAAAATCTCCAAATACATGGACACCAGAGAAGGTAGCTGGAGAATACAGCCTTGACGTAAAGGACGCAGAGGCAATATTGACATTTTTCACACCGTTTGATATACAAATTATTTCATCAAGTGAGAAGGATAAAATTGATGACAAATAGGACGGCTATACTCAGACCGTGATGGACTGTGGTTGTTTATGTGCTTTGTTAATGTTCTTTTTATTAAAATTCTGAAAATTGTTTATTGAAAATAATTATCTGATTTCTAATGATAGCATATCAGAATATCAACGTGTTTGAAAACTTCAAAAAGGCACAATTTTACTTTAAGCTCATTGTTTTCCTCGCAGATTGTGTGGTTTTTAGATTGCTACTAAGGTGAGGGGACCATACCATTTATTGTGGTGGATGTTGGAAGTCCATTTCCATTAGGGACTTCAGAGGTTTATAAAGAAGGATAAGACGTCTCAAAATGTAAGATGGTGACTTAGATAAGATGACTTGTAGTACTATAGTAGTAGTTTTTCATATCAGTATTAATAATTGTGCTTTACAGATATAATGGAGAAGAAACGTGTAACCTAAGTTCCATCCATATCTAGAAGAAAATATATCTTTATTTACAAGTTCACGAAGGTCTCGAAACGTAAACTTCTTCCAAAATGTCAGCAAGGTGTAGAAGGAGGCTGTTGGAAAACGCACATATAAATTGTAGCTAATGCTACTCTCTGCTACAGTGTTCAACGTAAGGGCTCGTTCACACGGGGTGGGGGTTTTGGTACAGAGAGTGATGCAGGGAGCCGCGTCACTCTTGGGTCAAAACCCGCCTGCCACAACCGTCTCGGTTGCTGCTTCCCCCTCCTGGAGTCAGGTCAAATGAATGGGCTGCCGCCAGGTTGCTGCCGTCTGAAGAAAGGGCAGCTCACTTCTTTTTTCCGCTAGCAGCGACATGCCGCTATCGGGAAAAAAAACTCTAGTGGTCTCCATAGACCACCATTGTATGGAGGCAGATTTTGAGGCAAAATCCGCCTCCTTGCCCCCGTGTGAACTAGCTCTAAGACTAGAATGAGGCAATACCTAGCCAGCAGCAGCCTTCTCCCCTTCCTTCTTCATACAGTTCTGTATGTGATGTGAATACAGAGAGAATCTTATGTAAACAGTCTTATTGATAACAATTAGGAGGAGAGCAGCCTAATAAGTGGCAAACTAAACAGATCTTCTTATTTAGATATAACAGTTTCTTATATACACCTGTACTTTTCATTTATGAAAAGTTGTTTTATAACTGGAGGTATGCTTTAAATTTGAATATAATATTGAATAAGGTGGTAAGGTGGCCATTTGCTGAATATCAACAACTTAAAGAGGACCTATCAAGCACATGCGGTTTTATATACAACTAGAAAGCTGAATTCAGCGCACTGTCAGCTTTCCTATTATGTGCCCTGGGGCTGGAGATATTGGTGCCATTCACACCGATTTCTACCCACTGTCAGAAGGGTGTTCCTGACAGTCTAGCTGGGCAGTGAGGCTGTCCATAGACGTACTGAGGGAGGCATTTCTTAGAGTCATTTCTGGGCGGTGAGGAACGCCCACTCTGACAGTATAAGACTGTTAGAGTACTGTCGGGGTGGTGGGGGGTTGTTTCCTCACAGAGATGATACAAGACTGTCAAGAATGCCCTTCTGACAGTGGGGAGAGATCAGTGCCGAAATATCTCCAGCCCCGAGGCACATAACGGGAAAGCCAACAGTGCGCTGAATTCAGCGGTATATAAAACTGCATGTGCATGAGCACATGAAAGGTCCTCCTTAAGAGGCTAACCAGAAAACATTTTACTAACTAAAATTGCGTAGATTCTGTTTAGTAGGGCAAATTATGGCGCAAAAAATAATCCCCCAACAGGTTGGAAAGCTTCAATACACACTAAAGTCTGCCGATGGCTGTGATGCACAGCTGTTTGCGGTATTTTTTATACCCAGCTGTCTGCCAATAGTATGCAACGTATGGTCAGCTATAGAGCAAAGATGGGACTGTGTACATGAAGTATTAGGGTATATTCAGAGTTTTTTGCAGGTTGATTCTGAGATGGATCCTTTCTCATAATTCTCCTCAGTAAACACCCTCCCATTCGTTTCAATGGGAGGGGGATGGCAGATTTTTTTCCTCTGACTTTTTTTTTTATTTTTTAAAAAAAACTAGAGGGGAAAAAAAAGTCATTCCCTATCTCCTACAACTGAACGGGAGGCAGAAAAAATTCTTATGCAAAAACTGCGACAAAAACCACTAGCGGTTTTAGGGGACACAGCTAGACAACAACTTACATTACAGAATTTATTTGCTTTTTCTAATAGTGAAATTATAGGAAGCAGGAAAGTGATATAAACACACAGGGTTGTCTGTAATATATGCTTTACGAATAATTACATAAAGTATATGCTGTGAAATGTTTCCCTATAGGAATAGGTATAGAAGGAGCTGCTTCTACCATACATGTTACACAAGTCAATTGAGCCTTTTAGTACCAGATGCGGAAGTTGACATAAGCTAATTAAAGTTCATTATCTAAAACCAAATAAGCAAAATCATCTCTGGCAGGAACCACGTCTGTGGCTTTGTTTATTAAGACATGCATGTACTGTCATTTAGTATAATATTAGCAGGAATATTACTTACTAATGTTTTCTATGAATTACACCTCATAAACCTATTCCAGATGCCAATTTAGAATTGTAAATCGGTTCAAGAAGTATTGTCAACTTTTCTCAAAAGAAAAATCACTTGGAAAGATAAGTTGTTCATAATTTATTTATTTTTTTTGAAGTCTGAAGAGGACCTTTTACAACCTCCACAAATCCCAACTCTTTGCATCCTTTTCTATTTGGCTAGATAGGTCATCAGTATGAAAAATCCAGTTAGGGTTGCAAAACCTTTAAGGCCAGGGTCCTACGTGGCGAAAATTCAGCAGTTTGCTCATGGCGGAAACACAAAAAATGCTGTGGGAAAAATCGTGGCGACAACGCATCGCAGTTCTTCCTGCAGTGCTTTCGATAGAAAATTTGCAGAGGTTTCCTTTGCGGACTTTGTTTTAATTATACATATGGGGAAACCACCGGTGTTTGTTTTTTTGTAGATTGTGAGCCCCATATAGGGCTCACAATGTACATTTTCCCCTATCAGTATGTCTTTTTTTCGGAATATGGGTTGGAAATCCATGCAAACACGGGGAGAACATACAAACTCCTTGCAGATGGTTTTTTGCCCTTGGCGGGATTTGAACACCAGGACTTCAGCGCAGCGCCGGCATTTCTGTAGGTATAATTGACATGCTGTGATTTCCAAAACAGTGACGTGTCTACAGCACAGTTTTTACCGCAAAGTGGGAATGGGATTTGCTCTGCCTGTAAAACGCCACAATTGTTTCTGGGGTGTTTCTGCCACAGGCAAATCACGCAGTTTACACTACATGGGGCCCCAGTCTAGAGGAGTATTTCCATCTTGGGTTCTGTCTACAGTACTAGTTTGTATAAATTCAAGAGGTTTCCTAAACACATTGCTTTAGAAGTGCTGCTTCATATGCCTGTCATTTGAAATTATTCCTCCCATTGTTTATAAATTGTTGTCTAGGTTCCCTGCCTGTATCTCTCCTTATCTACGCTTAAAGGATGATCTGATTTGTGGAGGAGAGGGGGTTCTCTGTATTACTTTTAGGTTAAGGCCCCACGGGCTGGAACTGCCGTGCTAAAGCGCTGCGGGAACAACCGCGGCGTGAACGCATTGCGGTTCTTCCCGCAGTGCTTTGAACAGAGAGTTTACGGAGTTTTCCTCCGCGGGCTTTCTGTTACAATTATATCTATGGGAAAGCTGCCGGCGTTTCCGTAGAAATAATTGATGAGCTGCGATTTTCAAAACCACGACAGTTTCGGAAATCGCAGTGTGTCCGTGCTCCTCCTTTTTTTTTTTTTTTTCCACAAAGTGGGCATAGGATTCGCATGAATCCCATGCACTTTGCAAGTACTGTAAAACTCCACAATTTTTCCAACGCTGCTTCCTCCGTGGCCAAATCACGGTGTTTCCAGCCCATGGGGCCCCGGCCTTAAAGCTACTTTCTACTGCTTTTCCGTCTAGGCAATCCATTCAAGTAATTGCAGTTTGTTTATAACGGATTGGACAGAGTCTTTTATCTCTCTACGTGAAAACAAAGATAACATTGAGTTTACTGCAAGTCTGTTGTCCATCCTGGCAGAATTCAACCCTGTGTAATATAATATAAATTTACTCTGCATATTATTTCACCTGCATTAAAATAAATGTCTGGTAATCTTAAAAATCTCATGGCAATGGCTATACCTACTGAGGTTCTTTATAGTGTCCTGTTCATCAAACAGTCTAAGCCGCCCACCAGCTTGTTGAAGAATACAGGAAGGGAAGAAAAACTGCTGAAGAGGAAGATGGGAAAAATCCCTTTAAGCTGTTCTCTTGTGTTAACTCGTATCCATCACACTGAAAAGACAGCACAAGCAACTTGTAAAAGCAAGATTGATGCATAGTAGAAGTGAATAAGAGAAGCTGTACGTCTGTAGTACTATACAATGTACGGAACCATCTGATTCTGGCTGTTTAAATTCTATAGTACATTGTCTGGCAGCAGTACCAAACAGCTGATCAGTGTAGGTCTGTTTGTTAGGCTAAGGCCCCACGTTGTGGAAAGGCAGCTTTTTGTTGCAGATTTTGCTGTGGTTTTTTGAGCTAAAGCCAGCAGTGGATTGAGCAGAAGGAAGAAGTATTAGAACTTTCTATTTATTTTCCATTCTGTTTCTAGCCATTTTTGTCTTTGGCTCAAAAAAACCGCAGTAAAATCTGCAACAAAAAGCTGCGTTTCCACAACGTGGGGTCTCAGCCTTTACCTTTTTCTTGCCGAGGACGTAGTCTCTACGTCCTTCCAGGGTGGCACTTCTGTTGCGGAGGACATAGCTAATACGTACTACCTACTAATGCCAATATCTCAGGACTGGATGCAGTTATCTTTATGATTTAAGATTAAGACTCTTATCTTTAAAATGATACCAAGGTCTTCATGATAGAATTTATAGTTTTGGAGTGATTCACTGTTGAAAATGCTATTTAGCATTGAGATCCAACTGCAGATCTCAATTCCCGACAGCATTTCAACAGTGAATCATTCCATATCTGTAAGTGCTATCATGAAAATGAATCTTAAACCATCAAGATATCTGCATGCAGTCCTGAGATATAGGGCTCTAAAGTGTCCCCCCTCTCCTGTCTAAGGAAGCATCTTATGAACTGTAACAGGAAGGGCGGGGGGATGAGGAGCCCTGCAGTGTGCATAGAGGTAAGGAAGCATTCTTGTCTCTGTGCATAACCTGTATATGACCCCAGGAAGGGGGTAGTAGGGGCTTTCAGTCCCTGTTACCCCCCCCTCCTGTCAATCAGAGTGCATTCTATACTTTTGCGCTCTGGTTGTCAAATACAGGTATAATGTAATTCCCCCATGAGCTTTACTAATGGGGTATTCTTATGTAATACCCTCTAAACATAAACAGGAAGTTTATTGGTGCTGTGACCCAGACGTATATAATTGTCCAGGTCGCAGCACCAAAAAAAAAAAAAAAAAGTCGCACCAAACACACAGCACATACACAAAGTCGTGAATAAAGTTTACATTTCACCCAATCCCTGTCCTGTCTATACCTGAGCTTTCTAGAGTAAAATACATCGCTAGTGATGTTCGTTACATGCTAAAATAATAGTAATAAAGATTATCACTAGAGATGAATGTATAGATTGCTAAAATTTTTATAGGGGAATGAAAAATAACATTTTTATGTAAAGTCCTATTAAATTTGCATGCACAAAATGGGATGGCGCATTTCTGCGATTTTGGCGATTCTTTAACACCTGCCCCTGTAAATATATACATGTGTGGTATGTATGAACTCATCACATATTGCAATTTTTTGGAAAGTATATTTTATTTGCATAAAGGGATTGCTTGAGAAGCACTTAAGTGACAAATTAGAATTTTTGTGCAATTTTTGCTTATGATCTATGTTTGCTGCAACGTTGCATGAAGGTGGTTGTATATATTAATTATTAAATTGTGTTTTTATATACAGTATGCTGTGTACTCTGAAAAAAAGTTAGATTTTGGTATCGCAGTCACAGTTTGCTAGGTGCAGTATAGCTTTTTAAGATATTAGTTAATAAGGGAGCGTTCACACTACCGTCGGTGTCCGACATGTAGTGTCCGCTCAAAATCTGTCACGGACATTAGGAGCGGACACTAGCTGTGTCCGTGACACCTGTCATTCATCTCAATGGGCATCGGGTGCGTTCTTTTGCACTCCGTGCCCGTCCTTCCCTGTCCGCAAGTGAAGATGTCCGACTTCTCAAGCGGACAGAAGAACCCTGCATGCATGCAGGGTTCTTCTGTCCGCTTGAGAAGTCGGACATCTTCACTTGCGGACAGGGAAGGACGGGCACGGAGTGCAAAAGAACGCACCCGATGCCCATTGAGATGAATGACAGGTGTCACGGACACAGCTAGTGTCCGCTCCTAATGTCCGTGACAGATTTGGAGCGGACACTACATGTCGGACACCGACGGTAGTGTGAACTCCCCTCTACAGCAAAATCCTACCTGTGCTCTGTATCAGTGTTTTTGGGAGTCCGAGCTCTTGTTGTAGTTGATGTTTGCGGTACATACACTCACCGGCCACTTTATTAGGTACACCATGCTAGTAACGGGTTGGACCCCCTTTTGCCTTCAGAACTGCCTCAATTCTTCGTGGCATAGATTCAACAAGGTGCTGGAAGCATTCCTCAGAGATTTTGGTCCATATTGACATGATGGCATCACACAGTTGCCGCAGATTTGTCGGCTGCACATCCATGATGCGAATCTCCCGTTCCACCACATCCCAAAGATGCTCTATTGGATTGAGATCTGGTGACTGTGGAGGCCATTGGAGTACAGTGAACTCATTGTCATGTTCAAGAAACCAGTCTGAGATGATTCCAGCTTTATGACATGGCGCATTATCCTGCTGAAAGTAGCCATCAGATGTTGGGTACATTGTGGTCATAAAGGGATGGACATGGTCAGCAACAATACTCAGGTAGGCTTTGGCGTTGCAACGATGCTCAATTGGTACCAAGGGGCCCAAAGAGTGCCAAGAAAATATTCCCCACACCATGACACCACCACCAGCCTGAACCGTTGATACAAGGCAGGATGGATCCATGCTTTCATGTTGTTGACGCCAAATTCTGACCCTACCATCCGAATGTCGCAGCAGAAATCGAGACTCATCAGACCAGGCAACGTTTTTCCAATCTTCAATTGTCCAATTTCGATGAGCTTGTGCAAATTGTAGCCTCAGTTTCCTGTTCTTAGCTGAAAGGAGTGGCACCCGGTGTGGTCTTCTGCTGCTGTAGCCCATCTGCCTGAAAGTTCGACGTACTGTGCGTTCAGAGATGCTCTTCTGGCTACCTTGGTTGTAACGAGTGGCTATTTGAGTCACTGTTGCCTTTCTATCAGCTCGAACCAGTCTGGTCATTCTCCTCTGACCTCTGGCATCAACAACGCATTTCCGCCCACAGAACTGCCGCTCACTGGATGTTTTTTCTTTTTCGGACCATTCTCTGTAAACCCTAGAGATGGTTGTGCGTGAAAATCCCAGTAGATCAGCAGTTTCTGAAATACTCAGACCAGCCCTTCTGGCACCAACAACCATGCCACGTTCAAAGGCACTCAAATCACCTTTCTTCCCCATACTGATGCTCGGTTTGAACTGCAGGAGATTGTCTTGACCATGTCTACATGCCTAAATGCACTGAGTTGCCGCCATGTGATTGGCTGATTAGAAATTAAGTGTTAACGAGCAGTTGGACAGGTGTACCTAATAAAGTGGCCGGTGAGTGTATAGTATATATACACATTGTATACACCTTAAGCTATCATTTTAAATGTATTTTGTATATGAATCTGAGATTGAACATGAGGTTTAGGTGCAAATATGTGCATTTTTTCAAAAAATTATTTGTTTGTCACAAAGTTGCATGAAGGTGGATGTGGCTATAAATGACCCATTGAGACTTTTGTAATCTTCAGGTTGTCTACTTTCAAAAAATATATAGGGTTTAGGATTTCACTTACTTTTCATGGTGTGCAATCACTACATTTTATAGGATGACACTTTTTTAACATTTCCAGCTTCAAAGCAGATTCTTGTTCCTTCCAGTTCTAGTGATTTTCTGAAGACACGAGCATGCGGGTGTAGGCCATAGTGATATGAATGAACTCTGCACATGTTGAACTCTTATTTTTAGGAGGATTGGTGGATATAATTTTTTGTTTGATTTCCGCTTTTATCAATATACATTTACTTACATTTTTCATAAAACATTCACTTTAAATCAAAATTGCATGAAGGTGCCTGTTCGTATACAATACCCAGTGGTATTCTGACAATGCTGCAGGTGTCTACTTTAACCCCTTAGCGACCTTTGACGTACTATTACGTCATGGACGCGAGGTACTTCGCGCACCATGAAGTAATTGTACGTCATGGTGATTCCGCCCGCTCACTAGCTGAGCGGGCGGAATCGGAACTGGGTGATGGCTGTTACTGACAGCTATCACCCTTTTCCATAACCTCCGGTCGATACTTTTACCGATCGGAGGTTTTAACCCTTTGATTGCGATGGTCAAACATGACCACCGCAAACAAAGGGTGCCGCGATCTCTCCCCCCCCCGCCGGCACCCCCCGCGGTGAGATGGGGGGGTGCCGGTATCTGTAATACGTAGTCTGGGGTCTGGTTAGTGACCCCAGACAGCCCTGAGCACTCACTTACCTGGTGATGCTCCCAGCGTCTTCTGGAAGTGAGTCTGTGCCGTCCGCACAGCTCACTTCCTGTTTCTCGAGTGAGACACGTGCAGGCTGTCACTGCAGCCTGTGTCTCAGTCTAGAGTAGAGAATCAGTGATGCAATCATCACTGATCCATGTGTCCCATAGGGACACAAGAACAAGTAAAAAAAAAGTGTAAAAAAAAAAATAAAGTATTTGAAAACAATTAATAAAGTTATAAAGTCCCAAAAATCCCTTTTTTCTATAAAAAATGAATTATGTAAAAAAAAAACACAAAAAATTAATAAAAACAATACATATTTGGTATTGTCGTGTCCGTAACAACCTGTACAACAAAACTGAAACAATATTTAATGTACACAGTGAACGGCGGTAAAAAATAACGGAAAAAACCCGCCGGAAGTAGTGATTTTTCGCCATCTCACCTTACAAAATGTGCTATAAAAAGTGATCAAAAAGTCATATGCACCCCAAATTAGTACCAATAAAATGCACAGGTTGTCCCGCAAAAAATTAGCCCTCAACAAACACTGTCAAGCGAAAAATAAAAATGTTACGCCTCTCAGAAGATGGCGATGCAAAAATCACTGATTTATGTCCCCAAATCTGTTTTTGTTCTGCAGACTTAGTATCGCATAAAAAAATAACATAAATGAGGTATCGTCGTAACCGTACCGACCCGCAGAATAAAGGTCACATGTTACTTATACTGTACGCTGCATGGCGAAAAATGTAAAAGGTAAAACTCAATACCAGAATTGATTTTTTCTCTTTTAAATCCAGCAAAAAAAGAGTTAATAAAATGTAATCAGTAAGTTTTAGGCACCCCAAGATGGTGTCATTACAAAATACATCGTATCCCGCAAACAACAAGCCCTTATATGGCCACATCAGCAGAAAAATAAAGAAAATATAGCCTCTACCAATGTGAAGACAAAAACCCGCAAAATCGCCAAATCATTAGAACACAACTGGGTGCGGCAGGCAGGGAATGTATAAGCTGTGCAAGCGAATATCAGGGGACACCCCGGATTTAGAGCTTACGAGGGAAAATATACCAGAAGTGACCCCCAAAGTGACCCCAGTGTGACTTCCCCAATCATAGGAGCTACTGGGGGTACAGTAGGGAATTTAGTGTCTGCAATGTCCTCTGCACCGCTTATACATTCCCTCTTCGCCATCCGCTGTGCAGTCACGTCCGGGATACTAATACTCACTACACCCCCTGATAAATTCTTTTAGGGGTGCAGTTTTCAAATTGCGCTCACTCCTTTGGGGAATCCACTTTTCTGGTACCCTACAGGCTCTACAAACATGACATGGCGTCTAGATACCAAACATCTGAATCTGTACTCCAAAAGCCGCATCGCGCTCCTTCCCTTCTGCCCCCTGCTGTGTGCCAAAACTGCAGTTTATGCCACATGTATGACACATGTATGACACTGGTGTAACCGGGGTAATGTCATATGTGAGTATAAACTGATATTAGGGCACATGTATGACACTGGTGTACCCCGGATAACGTACGTAATGTCATATGTGGGTATAAACTGATATTAGGGCCCAGCCAGACACAGAAGGGAAGAAGGTTATTTGGTTTTTGGAGCACAGACTTAGACGGTTTGGTTTTTGGATGCCATGGCACTTTTGCAGAGACTCTAAAATTTCACCTACAAAATGGGGTCACTTCTTGGGGAATTCCAATTTACTGGCACCTCCAGGGCTCTGCAAAAACAACATGGCACCCAGAAAGTCCCTCTAAATCTGTACCCCAAAAGCTATAAAGCGCAGTGCTCCTTCCCTTCTGAGCCCTGCTGTGCGCCCAAGCAGCAGTTTATACCCACATATATAATTTTTTTGCCCCTCGGGATCGCCCACTTAATAGTTTTAGGAGTGCAGGTCTCTGAAAATACAAAGTGGGTGCAATGCATTGGATACCAAAATGGCATATTTCTTTAAAAATTTCAAATTTTGGGAAGCATTTTTAGTCTCAAAATCATAATACCACTTGATACATTCCTTGATGGGTGTAGTTTCTAAAATGGGGTCACTTTTGAGGGGTTTCTATTGTATTGATACTTTAGGGGCTCAGCAAATGCGACATGGCACCTCAAAACTATTCCAGCAATATATGCCCTCCAAAATCCAAATAGCGCTCTTTCCATTCTGAGCCCCAACATGTACCCATACAGCAGATTATGATCCCATATGGGGTATTGCCGTGTTCAGGGGAAATTGTGGGGGGCTCTTAATTCTCTAAGTACTTGCAAAAATTAAAAATATGGCGCTAAATGGACGATTTATTGGAAAAAAAGTAATTTTTCATTTTCACATCTCAATGGTAAAAAAATCTGTGAAACACCTGTAGGGTCCAAGTGCTCACTAAACCCCTTGATAAATTCCTTGAGGGGTCTAGTTTTCAAAATGGGGTCGTTTTTGGGGGGGGGGGGGGGGGTTTCCATTGTTCTAGCACTTCAGGGGCTCTCCAAATGCAACATGGTGCCTGAAACAGATTTCAGCTAAATTTGCCCTCCAAAATCCCAATAGCGATCCTTCAGCTCTGGACTTTACAGTGTGCCCATACATCACTTTACATCCACATGTGGGGCATTTCTGTAGTTGGGGCAAAGTGCTTGACAATTTGTGGGGTGCATTTTCTTTTTTAACCCCTTGTGGAAATGCATAATTTGGGGTTAAAGCTACATTTTATAGCAAAAAATGTCACTTTTCCTTTTGTTGGGCCAATTCTGTTACACTCCTGTAGGGTCAAAGGGCTCACTAAACTCCTTGGTAAATTCCTTGAGGGGTATAGTTTCCAAAATGGGGTGACATTTTGGGGGTTTCCACTGTTTTGACACATTGGGGGCTCTGCAAAAGGGACATGGTGCCTGAAAAGTATTCTAGTAAAATCTGGCCTACAAAATCCAATTAGCGCTCCATCCGTTCTGAGAGCGACCGTGTGCCCGTACATTAGGGTAACAGCACATACGGGGTATTGTCGTGTTCAGGAGAAATTGTGGAACAAAATTTGGGGTGCAGTTTCTCCTTTAACCCTTTGTGAAGATGAAAAATTTGGGGCTACAGTGACATTTTATTATAAAAAAAGTAATTTTTCATTTTCACATCTCAATGGTAAAAAAATCTGTGAAACACCTGTAGGGTCCAAGTGCTCACTATACCCCTTGATAAATTCCTTGAGGGGTCTAGTTTCCAAAATGGGGTGACATTTTGGGGTTTTCCACTGTTTTGGCACCTTGGGGGCTTTGCAATCGGGGCATGGTGCCTGAAAAATATTCTAGCAAAATCTGGCCTACAAAATCCAATTAGTGCTCCATCTGTTCTGAGAGCGACCGTGTGCCCGTACATTAGGGTACCAGCACATATGGGGTATTGTCGTGTTCGGGAGAAATTGTGTAACAAAATGTGGGGTGCAGTTTCTCCTTTAACCCTTTGTGAAGATGAAAAATTTGGGGCTACAGTGACATTTTATTATAAAAAAAGTAATTTTTCATTTTCACATCTCAATGGTAAAAAAATCTGTGAAACACCTGTAGGGTCCAAGTGCTCACTATACCCCTTGATAAATTCCTTGAGGGGTCTAGTTTCCAAAATGGGGTGACATTTTGGGGTTTTCCACTGTTTTGGCACCTTGGGGGCTTTGCAATCGGGGCATGGCGCCTGAAAAATATTCTAGCAAAATCTGGCCTACAAAATCCAATTAGTGCTCCATCTGTTCTGAGAGCGACCGTGTGCCCGTACATTAGGGTACCAGCACATATGGGGTATTGTCGTGTTCGGGAGAAATTGTGTAACAAAATGTGGGGTGCAGTTTCTCCTTTAAACCTTAGTAAATGTGTAAATTCTAGGGCTAAATGAATATATTAGTGACAGAAATTGAAAAATGTAAATTTGACTTCCATTTTGTTTTAATTGTTGTGAAATGCTGAAAGGGTTAAGAAACTTTCTAACTGCTGTTTTAGATTCTTTCAGGAGTGCAGTTTTTAGAATGGGGTGACTTTTGGGGGGTTTTATTAGAGAGGCCTTTCAAGTTCCCTTCAGAACTGAACTGGTCCCTTGAAAAATGTGTTTTGGAAATTTTCTTGAAAATTTGGAAAATTACTGCTTGACTTGTAAGCCTTATAATATCTGAAAAAAATGAAAGGGTGCTTAAAATTTGATTGCTACATAAATCAGAGACATGGTTAATTATATTTATGAAAAAATTCGGGTAGTATGACTTTCTATTTGAAAGGCTTGCAATTTCAAAGTTTGAAAACTGCATTTTTTTCAAAATTTTCACCAAATTTCCTATTTTTTCATAATTAAAGACAAAACATATCGACGAAAATTTACTACTGACATGAAGTACAATGTGTTACGAAAAAACAATCTCAGAATCACTTGTGTAAGTTAAAGCGTCTCAAAGTTATCGCCATTTAAAGTGACACATGTCAGATTTGAAAAAAGAGGCCTGGTCCTTAAGTCACTTTTGGGCTGTGTCTCTAAGGGGTTAAAGAGGACTTCTGATCAGTTGGGACACGTGCGGTTTTATATACCACTAGAAAGCTGACAGTGCGGTGAATTCAGCGTACTGTCGGCGTTCACAATTTGTGAAAGCCCCATAGACGAGTACTATCAGGAGGAGAGGGAGGCGTTCCTCCCCACTCACACTGTACAACGCAATAGGCGCTTCTGTGAAGAAGGGCGTCCCTGACTGACAGTCAGGAACGCCCTTCTGACTGTAAAGATCTACGGTACCGGCACTGATAGCTCTTCACCTGGGGCACAGATCGTGACAGCCGACAGTGCACTGAATTCAGCGCACTGCCGGCTTTCTAGCGGTATATAAAACCGCATGTACCCCAACTGATGAAAGGTCCTCTTTAAGAAAATATATAGGTATGGGGGTGTTGGATGATTTTTTAAATTTTGCAATTTAGGTTTGATTTGTCATCTCAAAACTGTGATAATTGCTCTGGCTATTGGAGGTGCAAATTTTCCAAAGACCCTTGGCAGTGAAAGGGTTAATGGTTGCAGTACAAAGCATAAACCTTGGCATATACAGGCATGTTTAAATACAAGTAGTAGTGGTTGGAGTCTCTTAACTAACACTAACATGCTTGCTGAATACTATGGGCAACTGAATAGTCTGCAGAGAGTACACAGCATGATGGCAGCAGTCGCAGCACACAACATATGAGACAGACTGTAGTGGCTGCAATAACAACAGTTTCAACAGGCTCTGAGCAACTTGCATAATTGAACTTGGCAAAGCAACTTGGGCTGGCACTCCCTAAATCTCTGGGGTCACAAACATAAGTAATTTCTAGGAGTTTTCTTAAGTCCACAATACAGTCACTCTCATGAAAGTGGTCTGGACCTAATCCAAAGCTCCTAAGACCCTTCCAGTCAAGGGGCCTGCCTTGAGTCTGGCAGTACTATGACAAGCTGCACTCCAGTTTCAGGTCAAGATTGTGGTTTACCGCCCACAGTTCCTTGTTGTAAACTGAGAAACCTTGATTCATCATTCTGGCAGATTGCTATTGCATGTCTCATCATTCACTGTTGCTGTGTTCATGGATCATCTGATTGGAAGGATGGTGCATATTGATCCATTATGTATTTTAAGTGAAATTGGACATCACATCCCAAACCTACAGTGGCAAACAGTTATTAGAAGGCATTTGCACAACATTGGGCTATGAGACAAATGTCCAACTACATCTGTTCCAATGCTCTCCCTGCTGTTAATGGCTACCAGGGTGCACAGCAACGCATCACGGTTATTCCTGCATCGTTTTTCACAGAAAGACCTGGACTTTCTGCTTCTGGTATATCTATAGGGAAATCGCTGACATTTCCGTATGTATAATTGAAAGTGATTTCTAAAATGGCAACATTTTTGGAAATTGCAGCATGTCCGCTGCACATATTTTTTCACAATATGTGGATATAATTCCTTGCAAAATGACTTTTTTTTCCCGTGGCGTTTTTGCCATGGCCAAATTGCAGGTTAGGCCCTGGTCTAAAGATGAGTTCTGCTTTTGTGCAAGGACACAATAATAGCTGGAGATTGGTCTGTGGGCCATGTGCGCAACACCATGAAAAGGACTGCACATGGGAACTCCCTGCCCCTTCTTTGTTCTGGCGCTGTTCTGGTACATATAACTCTGTCAGCAGCAAAGCAAGTCTGGGGAGTCAAGAGTGGTAAGCAATCATGAATTCTGGGCATACCTGGCTGTTACCAAAGTAATGGGTGCTTCAATCAATGTTTGGGTCTCTGCGTCACCCTCTGCTTGCACACTGTAGCGCAGGAGGCGTGTTCAGTTATTATTCCTTGCTTTTGGTTTTTGTTGTTCTGTCTGGACACTGCCCTATTCCTTCATCTCTGAATTGATTTTCCACCACACCCATCTATTACACCTTGTTTCCCTCTGATTCTCAAATAGTTTATCTTAGCCTTATGTGTGTGATTGACAACCTATCTTCATGTCAAGCCTGAGGCAGGTTCTGGACTTGTTATAAACAGGTGATCAGCCCACACATTTGCTGGCTATTGTGATTCTGTCCTCACTAGCTGTTCTCTTTGCTATTGTATTGTATTTACTTACTTCTGACCCTTGGCTTTTCTTGTCACTACTCTTTTGGATTACAATTTGGTACTGTTTTGTCTCACTGGTCTCTCCTCTTCTGTGTTGTGTTCTCTTGTCTGTGTACTGAGTTTACACTGATTTAGAGAAGGGACTGTCTCCCAGTTGTCCCGTCATTAGGACAGTGGAGGCAAGTAAGTAGGAACAGGGGCTGGGTCAAGATAATGACTCACTGTCTCTCTCTTCCCCTTCTCCCAGGTTTCAGCAGCAGCTCTGGGAAATTGCTTAACTGGAAATTCCCTTACAACATGTTTTTCAAGCAAATTACACCAGTATTCTGGCACATTTTGCTTAGTAAATCTCTCTATAAGTGTATTGTTGCTATAAGGTAATAAATTACAGAAATTGCTGATTCTTTCCTAATTGCTGCAGGGAATCATCAGGTTGCAACACTCAAGATATTTGCAAAGTCTATGTTCCTGTATGCAGCTATGAAGAATACTTCACTAGTTGCTACCCCAAGCGTCTGATGGAAAAATGGTAACCCAGGATTGGAAATATTTTTAGGGTTTTCCCTGCTGTATTAAAGTTAGTAATCTCTCTACTAGGCTTTAAAAACATAACATGAATTTACTTAGTCCATCTCCTTTCCCTTTAGGAATTGAGTGCATATTCCCTGTTAGTCTTCTGTAGAGTTATCTTTCAAAGAATCTGTAAATAATTTAACTTGAAACTTAAGCTGTAACCTTGAGTGTGTTCGTGGAAAGCAATGCTGTTCAAGAAAATGAAGTAACAGCTCCTATTATATTGCATGCTACTTACTGCAGTCACCAACAGTAGGTGACCAAGTAGCCTGGGCCTACTGTCCTGGCAGATGCAGTCACGGAGCTACCTGTAAGAGATCACGGACAGGCCTATTTTCTGTTCACTTTGGATAAAGTGATTTGTCTTCCCTTTCTGTATGTTTTTGCTAAGAGAAATTGTGTCAGAGAGAAGAACCATTGCTTTAGTATCAAGTGGGGGAAAACAAAATATTCCCTCTGCCATTTCTTCCTGTACTTAGAGGGAATCTACCATCTCCAAAATCCCTTCTAAACTAATTTTGTACTTTTGTAGAGGCTGTTACTGACAAAGTGAGTAGTGTAGAGAATGATGGTAGTAACACATAAAAGTTGGGGCAGGGTTAACAAAAGATTGAAAAAGTAAATGGTACAATGAGGGTCAATTTTCAACTTACTTGACTGTGTATAAATAGAGTAAAGTCTCAGAAGCAAAGAGGTACACCAATTTGTGAAAAACTGCATCTAAAAATTATGGAACTATTTCAGAAAAATGTTTCTCAACATGAAATTGCAAAGACATTAATATCCTACCATCTATATTACATACTATCATTAAAAGATTCAGAGACTCTGAAGATATTGTGTACATGAGGGACAAAGCCCAAGGTCAATATTGGATGCTTGTGATCTATGTGCCATCAGGCTCCACTGCATTAAAAACAGGAATGAATTGGTAATGTAAGGTTCTGCTCCCCAGGCCTCACTCCCGGGGCCTGTGATTAGGCCCTTGTGGTTACGTGGAGCGCACCTTTGTAATGATTTCATCGTGCCCCATGTGATCGCTGAGGCTCAATCAGAGGCCCCAGCGGTGATGTCTGGGGAGCAGGATCTCATTCGCAAAGAAGAAGAGCCAGGAAGACACCAGAGTATAATAATAGTACCATCTCTAGATAGATAGATAGAAGGGGGGTCTTGAAAGCATATAATAATGTGTGGGGGCCACTATGAGCATATAATACTCTGTGGGAGCCACTGTGGAGCATACAATATTGTTTGGGGGCCACTGTAGTCATATAACACTGTGTGTGAGTCACTGCAGAATATATAATACTGTGTGGGGCCACTGCAGATCTTATAATACTGTGTGGGGCCCATGCGAAGCATATAATGCTGTGTGGGGGCTACTGTGGAACTTATAATACTGTGTGGGGCCACTGCAGATCTTATAATACTGTGTGCGGGCCACTGTGGAGCATATAATACTGTGTGGGGCCACTGCAGAACTTATAATACTGTGTGGGACCAATGTGGAGCATATAATGCTGTGTGTGGGCAACTGTGGAGCATATAATACTGTGTGGGGGCCACTGTGGAGCACATAATGCTGTGTGTGGGGCCACTGCGGAGCAGATAATGTTGAGTGGGGGTGACTGTGGGCATATAATTCTGTGTGGGACCACTGTGGAGCATACAATACTGTGTGGAGGCCACTGTGGAGTGGCACTAATAACAGTATTAGGCCCTGTTCACACGATGGAATCTGGCACTGATTTTGCAGTGGATTTCGAACCTAAATCAGCAGCAGATTCCTCCCTGATTTTGCTTCCTATTGAAACTAATTGGAGCAGGAAGCTGGAAAAAAAAGCATCCTGCTGGATCTTGCCATAGATTCTGCAGTTGATTCGGAGGCCCCGGCTTGAGACTCCCCACTGGTTAGACTCATTCATTTGGTCCTAATCAGTGGTGGAAAATGTGCAACAGAATACTGATAAGGGCTTGTTGACATCTGCGCCACGGGTCTCCGTTATGCAGGTTTCCGTTTCCTGCCCAAAACTGGACAGAAGACGGAAACCTGCAGTCATTTTTCAAACCTATTCATTTGAATGGGTTTGAAAAGTGTCCAGCCGTGAGCGCCGGTGAGCGTTTTGTGCTCTCCGTGGCAAAACCTGTTTTTTCTTAACCAGACACAAAGTCAGACATGCAGGGCTTTGTGTCTGGCTAAAAAAAAAAAAAAACCTTTTCGCCGCGGAGAGCACAAAACGCTCACCGGCGCTCATGGCTGGACACGGTCTTCCAGATTTCCGTCTTCTGCTGGCATAAGACGGAAACCTGAAAACGTAGAACATGTGAACCCAGCATGACCCGCACCATGAGCCGGGGGAAGAAAATAAAGAAAAATCCGAGGGAAATGTTCACCTCAAATTCCTATTTACTTTCCGATGTCCAAACAGATTGAATCTACTTCTACTGGAGAGGACTGTAACACAGTCCATTCCATACGTCTCTCTCAGAAAAAAAACACCCAATTTTATTTTTTTTTATTTTTTTTGCTGCAGTATGCATGAGTTACTCCAAAAGGGGCCCAGTGTGGCTCTGTTGCCCAAGGGCCCACACAATCCTGGAGCCGGCCCTGATTATTATTATTACTACTAAAGTAATCCTAGTGTAATATACTTGAATGCTACAATGCTTGATGTATAAGGCTGCAGATTTCTAGCTAGATGCACAGATTGTAATTTAAGTGAACATTCAGAATGCTACAGCCAAAGATGAGTCATTGTGCACAATAGCTCCACTGCCAAAGGACATCAGTCCATCAAAGATACCAAGCAATCCTGGTGTGGACTAATCGCTTGTTTACTCTGCATCTGTTCCATGGAACACTTTATAGAAACATCAGAAGAGATTTGGGGACTCTGAGAGTATTTTTTATGTAATAGGACACAGAGGGCAACTGCAGGAGAGCAAAGCAAAGAGCAGTGAAACTCAGTTGGCAAGACTCTGTTGCTAGGTGCACAAACCTGCTCTATATGCAGTGTGATCATTCTGCAGCCCGTTACCTGAATAAGTCTTTTCTGTTGCCATGGTTTCATTGCAGAGCCTGTGCCCTCTCAGAAAGGAAACAATTATGCTCAATTTTATATTCACTTCTTTAATCATTTTCATCAGCTTGAACAACAGAGACTCGGATATGTGCGGCTATATCATTCGCAGCCTGCTGCCAAAGCCTGTCTTTGCACATTTCATGGATTTTGGGCTTTAATTAATATGTTAATTGCAGCTCCCTTTTCTTTATAATGTTACATTTCATAAGGAAGAAGAGTTGTAAAAAGGACACACTGTATATATGAAAAATAGTTCTATCAACTTGATAGATCTTTGTGAAAATGTGAAGCATTTCAGGAAATTTATTCTAAAAAGTTCCTTTAAGGCTGAGGCCCCACGTTGCAGCTTTTTTTGTTGCAGATTTTGCTGCGGTTTTTTGGGGGGCAAAGTCAGGAGTGGATATAACAGAAGGGAAACGTCTAAGAGCTGCCTTTATTTTTCCATTCCCTTTCAAAATAGTCCTTGCTTAAGCTCAAAAAACGCAGCAAAATCTGCAACAAAAAAGGGGCGTATGCGCGATATGGGACCTCAACTGAAGGTGTGTTCAAACTATTTTGGAGTTCTGCCTCAAAAATAGCTTCTGGTCGGGATGCCACATTGTGAATATGCAGCGTTTTGGCCGTGGTGGAAACACTGCAGTAAAAAATGCTGCGTATCACAGTACCTGCATAGTGAATGGGATTCTGACTAATCCCATCCACACTTTGCAGAAAAAAATCTGCAGCGGAAATGCTCTGATTTCAAAAACCGTTGCATTTTTTTAAGTTGCAGCATGTGGATTATACCTATGGAAAAACTGCCATTTTCTGTATAGGTATAATTGAAGTAGAAAGTCCGCAGAGGAAAAATCTGCAGACCTTGGGTGCATTCACACTACGGATACGGTGACTGATTCTGAACATTAAAACACATTCAGAATCACCGAGTATAAAGCAGATCCCATTCATTTCAATGGTAGCCGGCATACGAGTGCTCCCCATTGAAATGAATGAGCTGCTTTTTACTCTACGAGCGCTCCCATTGAAGTGAATGGAAAGTGCTTGCGTGTACAGCTCGCCGTGTGAAGGGGCCTGGCGCTCGGCTCAGTCTGAGCCGAACACGCGAGCGCTTCCCATTCACTTCAATGGGAGCGCTCGTAGAGTAAAAAGCAGCTCATTCATTTCAATGGGGAGCACTCGTATGCCGGCTACCATTGAAATGAATGGGATCTGCTTTATACTTGGTGATTCTGAATGTGTTTTAACGTTCAGAATCAGTCACTGTATCCGTAGTGTGAATGCACCGTTTCTGTGAAAATGCTGCATTTCCTGCTGTGGTCTTTTCCGCAACGTTTTTTTGGCTGCAGCTTGCTAGATGGCGCCTTAAACTCAAAGTAGAATAGAAAACACCTTGAATTCATTGGGAGTTAGCTAGATTCTTTTTTCAGCTACCTGGAAAAAGTAGTATCATGCTCTATCTTGAGGGAAAAAAAGGTCAAAATCCCACTGATCTTTACTAATCTTGATTGGAGATATGCTAGACAGGTAATAAACATACATGCTACACAGCATATCAGAATATTGATATATACACTGCTACATAGGGGTTGCTAACCTGATTTGGCCAGGTATTCTACATATGGTCACCTCCTTAAAGTAGCTTAGTGAGGCTGAGGCCCCACATTGCGGAATTGCTGCTATTTTGTTGCAGATTTAGCTGTGTTTTTGGAGCCAAAGCCAGGAGTGGATTGAGCAGAAGGTAGTATAAGTACTTCCTATATATTTCTCAGGGATGGTTGTATACTAATGCCGGCAGGGGGCTGCCCACAGTTCACGGGACCTAGTAGCAGGGCCAACCTTTATGGTCCCGCGAACTACGGTTTTTACCGTACATCGCCTGTTTGTACAACGCTGCATCTAACCCCCTCCTAATGAACTTTAGGACAGGGAAACGCATTGAGGTTATTTATTAAACATCCTATGATTTAAGGAGGAAATGCTATTGGGGATGATCCATTCGGTATTTGAGCAGTTACGGGACTGACAGGGCTCAATTCATTAGACTGAATGACAGGGACATCCAATTTGTAATTATATCCTCCACTCAGGTACCATATGTAGCAACAATGTGCATTGGTTAGTCATTAATGCTGTGGTAGCCTTTGGTACCAACAGGGTTAACAGGTGTACTGGCAGCGCCGCACCTCCCATGAGGCGACCTGAAGCGACCACTTCAGGCGGCGCTATGTCAGGACCCCAGGGAGGGCGGCATTTTGATTACCTAAGCCAGTCCAGGACAAGCTGTCCTGGACTGGCTTTGCACCGAGCGGTGGTTTGGGGAGGCCACTGGAGCAACGACGAAAGGGGTAGGTTCACCCCTGGTACCAGGGACTGGACCTCAAATATCTAGAAACAGGGTCCAGACCTGTTTGTTTTTAGCGACTATCAAAAAACCTGAGATGGCCTATCATTCACTGACAAAAGGAATATAAATAGAAAGATGCAAATAGACATACATGGGTTTTATAATGGAAAGCAGTTTCAAAAACGGATGTGTATCACCATTATTCCCTGCCATGGACTTGCACAGACGGTCATAGCCAGTTTTCAAAGACTAGCCTATGAAAAACTTCATAGTCCTGTGAATAAGTTCCCCTTTAAAATAGTTAGTTTTATATTCCCTTTTTAGTTTTAAAATGAACAGTGAAAAACATGACAAAACATAAAGACATCCTCACAAGGTACTAATAACCTGATTCTAATGTTAGGAGAAATAGAAGATTTCCTTTACACCTAGTGACAGACAGCAAGAGGGTTCACTGTGAATTACTACTCTTGTTACCAAGCAATTGCCACACATTTGTTTTTATAGGTCAAAAATATAAAAATATTTTTTATCTCTAAAATCAGACAGGGAAAAATGCATTGAAAAAACAGCCAATTTGCTGTAAGTCAATATGCACACTGTCAGAAGGTACGGCCAGTGTTTTATAAATTATTGCAATGTCAAGTGGTAAGCTTTATCTTTACATACTGGATGAACAAAGATCAAATATTGTTATGTTAACATATGTTATGAAATAGAAAATACGCCAAAGTGTAATTTGATCATTATAGATTTACTGCAGAATTAACTTATGTTGGAATAGGTTCCAGAACTTTTGGCTCTAAACCAAAGTGATGAAAGCCCAGAGGTAAGTACATTTGCTTAATACACATCTTGTTAATGCTTTTATTGGTTTCTACTGACCTTTGGACAACTGGATTACTGTATTATTTTTATACCCTGTATTATTTGCTTACACACAAGGAAAGTCTCAGTATATGAATTACACCTACTGAAATGCAGGCATTTTCCGTATTGGTATAATCAGGGTAAAACTGAAGACTTTCTTTGAAAAACGTTGCAGAAAATAATGCAATGCGTTTCCACTTTTCTTTTTCAGCAGCGGTTTTTTATGTGTCGTACTAAGTGGGGCATTAGCTTTAAAGGGGCTCTATCAGCAAAATTATGCTGTATGAGCCCCACATATGCGTGAATAGCCTTTAAAAAGGCTACTCAGGCACCGCAAATGTTATTTTACCCCCCCCCCCCGTTTTAAGATAAAAACATATTTGTAAATCATACCTTATCGTGCACAGTGGGCGGTCCTCCACGGTCTAACGTCATCTTGCTGTCACGCCTTCCTCTTCTTTCTTCTTCCAGCGATGCCCTCCTGTCCTCGCTCTTCCCCGCCTTCATCTTTTTTTCTTCCGGAATGAAGAAGTTCAGTATGAAAAAGTTCCAGAATGAAGAAGTTCAGTACGCTTGCTTATTTCTAAGGGGTACTTAGAACCACAACAGAAATGGTGCCGACGCGTGCGCAGTAGCGCTCCGGAGGGAACGGTACTGCGCACGCGCGGGATTTGAACACAACCCCACATGTACATGATACAGAATATTAAATGGTACCTTTACGGAGTACAATTTGTTCTTCAAAAATTAAGGCCCCACATGTCTCTGAATATGGGAAAATAAAAAAGCTATGGATAGGATGTGTAGAGAATGTCATGGGTGGCACAGGCAGTAGATTCTTGACAAAGTTCATCTTCCCACTTCCACTTGAATAAGACTTCAAATTAGTTTTTCTCCATCTCTAGAAAAATGACATACATAATAAATATATCACAGTATGAAGGATTGATTAATAAATATATGTTATTTATCACTGTGTTCTGTAATGCATTGGTAACAGTCGAATATGCCAGAGGAAAGTGGTAGACAACCGTTTACATGACCAAATGTAGTATGGAGAAAAAATAGCATTCCTTTTATAAAGTCTGAATGGCCACTGATTGTAACGTGAACTTCATGTTACGGATGAATGCCAGCTGAAAAAGCCAACACAACACATCACAATTCGAACAGGAAGAATGACAATGAGAAAGAAACTTACACTCATCATTTACAATAAAAGAAAGAATCTTGCAAAACTTTCAAAAGAGAATGAGAAATAAACAATGTTACAGGCTGACCCGTGACCACATGATATAGTGATCCTAAAAATAAAATTCATTATCCTGGCACCCCTTGGGTGACTATGTTAAGCAGCGAATGATGGCAATTAGCAATTATCTAGTGATTATGGGTGATGAAATGCTATGGTATGCAGAGATGCACTGGTAGTCTTATTAAAGCAAACTCATATTTAAGACCATTAGGATTTGCTCTATACAATCTTATTGTAGTTGTAACAATAAAAGGGAATATTTTAACTGAATAATTAGCAAATCCCAGCAAACAATATTTAGGCTAAGGCCCCATGTAGGAAACGTAGCTAAGAAGATAGTTGTAGGCATATCACAACTTAAAGGGGTTGTCTGGGATATTTTGAAATCCCTACACTAATCTAAACACCTTCTCCCCTCCTACTTTCTAAATAATATTAGTAATAAAAAAAAAAATGTATATTTATCCATTTTCTGATTATCTGGTGATGATCCGTTTCCCCATTTCCAGATCCTCACTTCTACTTTCCCCCCCATCCACTCCATTATATTTACCATCTATGGCCTCATCCAGCGAGACGGCTCCTCCCTCTGTAGTGATGTGGCAGGGTATGCGCTCTTCACTGTGCATGCCACTGCTGGTAATTTACCACTACTGTGCATCGCTGAAGAAGGACTGAGTCAGTACAGGAGGATGTGTGAAGGGTAACTATATACTGTGGGTCGGGGGTTGGGCTGAGTAGATAGGGAAGGACAGGATAGCTAGAGAGAGAGGGAGGGGGTGTATGGGAGGGGAGTGAGGAAGGAGGGGGGAGCAAGATAAGGGGGGAGTGAGGAAGGTACATAACAGGAAACAGAACCATGTAAACTATAGCAGGAGATACCAGCAGCTCACAGAATCACCCAGAAATCCAAAACACGCTAAAAAGAATATGGGTGCATTTATTAACTCATTAGTAGCCCTAACAGACACATTTTAAAAAGAAGATGGCAGATACCACTACAGAGTTGAAAAAGGCCCTAAGACCCCATAGTATAATAACAGTTTTGGTATGGACCAGCTCAGTGCCATCTGGAATGCTGTAAAGGTATGGAGCCAAGCTTCACTTTTCTGGGTAAGTGGCCTAGGGACAGGTAGCTTGCCTGCCAGCATGCCATATTCCAGTAACCCACCAGGAATTTTTCCAGTGGCATACATGGACAATCTGTCCCTAGAAAAAGGGAGGGGGCAGACTGATCCTTATTGTATATGCCCACAACTTCAGAGACAAACATAAACTGTGTTCCAGCCTTAGGCTGGGGCCCCACGGGACGTAAACGCCGCGATTTGCCCGCAGCGGAGACGCTGCGGGTAAAATCGTGGCGTTGTACACTGCAGGCAAAGAGGATAGGATCCATGTGAATCCCAACCCCACTTTGCGGAAAAGATCGTGGTGCGGACACACTGCCATTTGCAATGCCGTTGCGGCTTTGCAAATCGCAGCATGTCAATTATATCTACGGAAACGCCGGCGGCTTTCCCGTAGATATAATGAGAAAGTCCGCAGAGGAAAGCTCTGTGAACTTTCTCTTAAAAGCGCTGTGGAAAGAACCGCAATGCGTTCACGCAGCGGTTATTCCCTCAACGCTTTAGTGCTGTGGATACGGCCCATGGGGCCTTAGCCTTAATGTGTTTATTAGCAGCGGAAAAACTGATAGGACATTATTTATGAGGGCTTCTGTAGTCATAGAACAGACTGCCGTTCTTTGGCAATATCCTGCAAGTAAGTTCCCATTGAAAATTCAGGTACCCTTTCCGCATCTGCATGATTTTACTTTCCTTTAGGGATTTTGCCTTTCCTTCAGGGAAGGCAAGGATGGTTTACTTCTGTCCCTGTCTGTGTATACTGCTATGAAATGCCATGATTCAGGTCCCCTCTGACTTGGCAGTCACATCATCCACTGGGGACCAGAAACTGTAAGAACTCCTGGGTCCTAGAGACCCTAGATTAGCTCTGCATTCCTTCTGTAACTGGAGCTAAATACTGTATAATTAGTTACATAGGAAATCAACCCCCCAAATGTGAATACAAAGGTCCTAGCCCTGTCCCCAGCAACATAACACTAAATAACTAGTGTCACACTGGGATGTCTAGGGCCTACCAGTGGAATTGTTTCTAGGGTCCCACCACCCACAGCCAGGACCCCTGCAGATCAGCTGTACTGAGACAGCACATCTACAGATAATAACATATCGGGAGCCATACTGCTCACCTGTCATACAATATGCACCACTGCACTACTTAAACTCACCACTACACCCTGTATGGCAATTGAACAACGCGGCTCCTGGAAATGTTGCCATTGCTTGTAGCCGCACATGCAGGACTTTATGTCCGTCCTAAAAAAATGGCTTCCCCGCGGAGAGACTGTATACGGACACTGGCGGTTTGCTTTAAAATCTCATTCAAATGAATGAGTTTTAAAACTGACCGCCGGGAAGCCATACCCTATCCAGTTTCTCTGGGGAATAAGACGGAGAACCGGCGGGCGGACACTGGCGCCGACTTACTCTATTTTGGTAAAGACAGGTTGAGTAGAGTATGGAGGCCAGACAGTAATGGGTTCAGAAGACAATTAGCAGAGATATAGTGGATTAGGCAAGAGTAGACAAAGTGTCGTGGAAGTTTAGAGTATGGGAACGGAACACTCCTGCCGTCTTCTGTTCTTGTTCTCCTATCTGGCATTGCAGGAATTAGAGGAAGAAGAGGAAACTGATCATAAATAATCAGTCTGGTGGTTGTTTATTAACTACTCCCAGTGTTATAGATTTTTTTTTTTTTTACCATGGCAGACTGCTGGGCCAGGTGGATTTTTTATTTATGTAACTTTGGGGAATGTCTGATGTTTTAAATTTATAATTTATAATCAAATTTTTGTGAGAGACAAATTGGCTAAAATATAAATGGCAGTTCAGCTCATTTTATTTTTTTTCTTGCTATTACAGTGTTCATAAAATGGGAAAATTATTTTTATATCTTTCTATTTAGGGTATTTCGAACCCAGAATAAGGCTGGGGCCCCACTTTTCCAATTGCAACGTTTTACAGGACTTGCAAAGTGGATGGGATTCATGCGAATCCCATCCTCACTTTGCGGAAAAAATTGCAGCGCGGATACGCTGCGATTTCCAAAACCGTAGTGTTTTTGAAAATTGCAGCATGTCAATTATATCTACGGAAATGCCGGCAGCTTCCCCGTAGATATAAATGTAACAGAAAGTCAGCGGAGGAAAACTCTGTGAACTCTCTGTTCAAAGCTCTGACGGAAGAACCGTGATGCGTCAACGCTGCAGTTGTTCCCGCAGCACTTTAGCACGGCATTTCTGTCCCGTGGGGCCTTAGCTTAAAGGCTGTTTATTTATTTTTATTTGAAATCGAGAAAAAAGGGGTGATTCAAACTTTTTTTTTCAGAATTTTTAAAATAACTTTTAACCTTTTTTTATATGTGCTTTATTACCCCCAGAATAACAGATTATGTGAGAAGTAGAGGAACAGCAGAAAGCAATAAGGCATTTTAAAGTAGAGTAAAAGATCATTGGGTAGTACTCTGAAGAATCTGAGATCACAAAATAGTTCTCAATAAGGTCCTGTTCACACGGGCACAGAAGGGGCGGATTATGGCGCGGAATCCACATCATGATCCGCCCCCTCACAATGGTGGTCTATGGAGACCGATAGCTTTATCTTTCCCGCTAGCGGCAACAAGAAGCGACATGACCTTTCTTGAGGCGGATTCCGCCTCAGGAAGGCAATAGAAGTGAATGGGAGACGGAAACCGCGTCGCGGTTTTTTACAGCCCATTCACTTTTCGGGAGGGAAAAACTGCTCCAGAAAATGCTCCAAAAAGCGTCTCAAGGTCCAAAAACCGCTGTCATGTGACTTGTTGAAGAGAGTGAAAAGCATTAGAAAAAACACAGAGGGTAGACAAATATTACTATTGTTGGGGATGTTTTTCAGACAATATAATGAGTGATATAAAATCACAAAAGTACACCAAATACATAACAGTTGTAAATTTGGCAATTCTCAGTGTCCTCCTCTACTGTTCCTGAAGTAATCACATCCAAATAGAAAGGGATCATATGCCAGGTGGCGCCATGTGGGATGTAATTAGCATAATAACAATAATCCCATTGGAATTGTTTCATCACCCGGCAATTCTGTGTACAACAACTGCAATGTACTGTTTACAAATATTATGAAACCTTATTTCAGGGAAAGAATACAAGAATAGAAATATAGATCTTATCTTGAATTACACACAACCAAAGGAGATAAACATTTTGCAAAGGAGGCATCAATAAATCCAACTGTGATTTCCTGTTTCTATAAATAAGGTATAGGAGTTTATCACCTGACCACCACCTTAATGCACTGCATCATACATTACTGCTTTGGCAGGATGCATTTTTTGCCCAGTGGCGTAACCATATAGTTCAGAGATACCACAGACACAAGGGCTCTGTCATTACCATCTGCAGTGGGTCAGGAAATCACCTTCCTGGCCAATTAAGGATTGAATTATCGAAAAAAAATTAAAACAAGCTGAAAATCGCATAAAATTACTAACCTGTCCATTTCTTCTCCAATGGTTCTTCAACATATGACAATGATCTATTACTGGTATTTAGCTTGGTGATGGGAGTCACGATGCCAGTAATAGGGTATCTGTGATCCTATTGGCCTCTTGATATAATATTTTGACTTAGACATTTCTGCTGCAACCTTTACCTTAAATTATATCTTAATAATGTATGGCTCATCTACAGGCCATGCCATACATTTCTAAAAGAAGATGGTCTGATCTCTGAGAGTGGGAATTGGTGTCTATTTCCAGGGACAGCAAGAATCCTGAAAATAGTTATGTTTAAGGAGAAATAACTTAAAGGGATGTTTCAAGAGATTTTTAATTATTTAAATTTGCTGCTATTGGGGCAATAAACACAACAAACAGTACCTGCCACTTCCTGAGCCTTCACTTCAGGTGACAGGAGCTCCATTCTTCTGTATACAGGTCCTCTGGGTGACGTCACCAGTGATGTCTCATTTGTACAAGGGGACTGCTGTAGTCAATCAGAGGCCTCAGCATGTGAGTGCTGTGATGTGGCGATTGTGAAGAGGTGACCACTAAGACCTGTGATTGGCTGCAGTGGTCATCAGGTATAAATAGCTAGGGAAACCTGTATATATATAAACACATAAAAAGTTTCATTACCTTGTGTCATTTCCTGACGCAAACTTCTAATTGTAAATATTCTAACCCTACACACACTAGCCAGTAAAGTCAGTGAGTCTTCTCTAGCAGCTGTCCTTGTAAATGCCATAGTAAGAAGCTGCTAGTTAATAAGTATTTGCTGGCCAGTAAAACAATAGTTCATCCCTGTACCTCGTCCAGTGTGCTCCAATTTTACTGGTTCTGATCCATCCAGCTGTGGCTTCACTTTCTGTTACCAAGTGAGCCAAAGGGAATGTGCCAAGCGTGACGTGTTTTGAGGCCAGCCTTGTCTCTCATAGCAGCTGCTGAGCCTATTCCCCATTTCTTTTTCCTATTCATTTAAGCATTGACTTCTTGGTTCTCCAAATTACATTGCCATTAGTGTATGTGAGATACAGGGGGAAAAACACATTATTAGTGATACTGTGTACTGGGTACTGTGTTCAGTGGGTCTTAAAGAGATTTGAGTTCTGAGGAATGTTGTACTAGCTTGGCTGAGTATTTTATGATAATGGATAATAATAATAATAATAATTAATAATAATAATAATATACTATGGTGTACTTATAAAGCAGTTATAAGAGGTAACACAGTTTTCTGCCACTGATGAACAACCCCCTTTAAGTTGCTTCTTCTAGAGGGCTATGGATAATATATTCAGATATAAAGCTAAATTCTACCTGACAGATACAGCAGGTAGGTAAGGGTAATAATCACCTGAAACTTGGCAAAAGACTATATGTTTGAAAACCCAAGCATTATAATCAGTCTATTTGCCTCAAGGAATTGTTAAAGGGGTTTTTCAGGTTGAAAATATTGATGACCTTTCCTAAGGATACGTCACCAATTTTAGATTAGTGGAGGTCTCACACCAGGTAGCCTCATTTTTCATCTGTTCTCAACATTGGATACAGAATAAAGCAGGATGCAGACAGCTCTGTTCTCCTTGTAGTGGCCAGACCAGATACTGCAGATCAGCTCTCATTTATGGGACCTAAGCTGCAATGTAACATATTACAGAGACAAAAAACAGACATGGATCTCAGATCCCAATTTTATACATTGATCTTATGCTTCCCAGCAAAATCTACAAAAATGAATGCTGGGATTTTAGTATACATATTAATCAAGGTGTTTAAGCCCACTAGCCACTTCTCAACAACCTCTCTATAGTGGGTTTCTACTCTACTAGGTGCAACGCCACACAGCGACTAACACCACCGCAATACAGTGCCCACAGGGGAAGTGACCCAGCAACACCCTTTTCATCAGGCTAAGCCCCCAGGTGGGCCAAACCACCCACAGGCACAGAACCAGAGGAGCAGCATATACCATTCAGCACTGCACCATATGAACAGATCTCAAAAAGTTCTCCATGCCATAAGCTGCAGTGACTCAGTTTTGCCACTACACAGAGAACAGACCTGCTTACATTATCATTCTCTTTGTATCAGTTTCTGAGAGCAACTAATCAATGGGGAGGCCAGGTATCAGACCCCAACCATTCTGATATTAGTGTCCTATCTTTAGGATGTATTTAGTGCATATTATAAAAATTTATATAACTTAAAGGAAACTGACACAAAACCATTTATGGCTCAGGCCCCACGTTGCGGAAACGCAGCTTTTTTTGTTGCAGATTTTGCTGTGGTTTTTTTGAGCCAAAGCCAAGAATGACTACAAACGTAATGGGAAGTATATAGGAAGTTGTTATTCTACTGCCTCAGCTTAATCCACTCCCCTAAAGAGATATACACTCACCGGCCACTTTATTAGGTACACCTGTCCAACTGCTCGTTAACACTTAATTTCTCATCAGCCAATCACATGGCGGCAACTCAGTGCATTTAGGCATGTAGACATGGTCAAGACAATCTCCTGCAGTTCAAACCGAGCATCAGTATGGGGAAGAAAGGTGATTTGAGTGCCTTTGAACATGGCATGGTTGTTGGTGCCAGAAGGGCTGGTCTGAGTATTTCAGAAACTGCTGATCTACTGGGATTTTCACGCACAACCATCTCTAGGGTTTACAGAGAATGGTCCGAAAAAGAAAAAACATCCAGTGAGTGGCAGTTCTGTGGGCGGAAATGCGTTGTTGATGCCAGAGGTCAGAGGAGAATGGCCAGACTGGTTCGAGCTGATAGAAAGGCAACAGTGACTCAAATAGCCACCCGTTACAACCAAGGTAGCCAGAAGAGCATCTCTGAACGCACAGTACGTCGAACTTTGAGGCAGATGGGCTACAGCAGCAGAAGACCACACCGGGTGCCACTCCTTTCAGCTAAGAACAGGAAACTGAGGCTACAATTTGCACAAGCTCATCGAAATTGGACAATTGAAGATTGGAAAAACGTTGCCTGGTCTGATGAGTCTCGATTTCTGCTGTGACATTCGGATGTTAGGGTCAGAATTTGGCGTCAACAACATGAAAGCATGGATCCATCCTGCCTTGTATCAACGGTTCAGGCTGGTGGTGGTGGTGTGGGGAATATTTTCTTGGCACTCTTTGGGCCCCTTGGTACCAATTGAGCATCGTTGCAACGCCAAAGCCTACCTGAGTATTGTTGCTGACCATGTCCATCCCTTTATGACCACAATGTACCCAACATCTGTTGGCTACTTTCAGCAGGTTAATGCGCCATGTCATAAAGCTGGAATCATCTCAGACTGGTTTCTTGAACATGACAATGAGTTCACTGTACTCCAATGGCCTCCACAGTCACCAGATCTCAATCCAATAGAGCATCTTTGGGATGTGGTGGAACGGGAGATTCGCATCATGGATGTGCAGCCGACAAATCTGCGGCAACTGTGTGATGCCATCATGTCAATATGGACCAAAATCTCTGAGGAATGCTTCCAGCACCTTGTTGAATCTATGCCACGAAGAATTGAGGCAGTTCTGAAGGCAAAAGAGGGTCCAACCCGTTACTAGCATGGTGTACCTAATAAAGTGGCCGGTGAGTGTAGATGCTTTTTCTCAGAACTAGTGGATCAGTAGATTAAATTAAAGGGACTCTATCACTGGGAAAAGTCAATTTTAGTTAAGCACATCCTTGCATAGCCTTTAGAAAGGCCATTTCACATGTACCTTTTGTCTGGAATTTGCCTCAGTAGTTTTTGAATAAGTCCGTTTTTATTCATATGCTAATTAACCTTCTCTGTGCACTTCGGAAGTGTCTGTATGCACTCTCTGCTATTCTCTATGTGTATGAGAGCAGAGAGGCTGCTGCTGATGACTCATCTCCCTGATCTCATACACATAGAGAATAGCAGAGAGGGTGCACACAGACACTTCCGGAGTGCACGGAGAAGGCTAATTGGCATATGTATAAAAACAGACTTACTCAAAAACTACTGAGGCAATTTACATACAAAAGGTACACGTGAAATGGCCTTTCTAAAGGCTATGCATGTATGTGTTTAGCTAAAAATGACTTTTTCCAATAATAGAGCCCCTTTAATCTGCTGAAGGAGGTTAATTGTGTAATAGTGAAAGGGAAAGCTCCTAGCCCTGATGGTCTGACTAATGAATATTTGGAGACATCTAGTGATATTTTGGTTCCTTACATGATTCAGATATTCAAGTATTTGTTTAAACCTTTCTCTGCCAGCCATGGATCTATACATCCTCCCAGCGATTTGCTCTGAATCTGTAAGGGCTATCATCTTTCAAATGAATCCAAGATCTTCTTCATAGTTCTAATGTATCCTGAGATATGGGGTTCTAAAATGTCCTCCTCCCTCCTATCTCAGGAAGCATCATAACAGCTGCTGTAGGAGGAGGAGAGACAAGGAGCAGCCCTGCAGACTGCACAGAGATGATAAATGATCATCATCATATGTGACCCAGTGGTGTAACTAGGAATGGTGGGGCCCCAAGGTGAACATTTGACTTGCCCCCCTCCCCCCGACCCCTACACAAACCACATTCTGGCGCATACTATTATGCCCTATAGTGGCCCCTACACAGACACGTTTATGCACAATAGTGGCCCCTGTATACAGTATTATGGCCCATAATGGCCCCTGCAAACACTGTTATGGCCCATAGTTGCCCCTGCACACATTGTTATGGCCCATAGTGGCCCCTGCACATACAAGTATGCCCCATAGTGGCACCTACACACACTATTATGCTCCATAGTGGTCCCTGCACACAGTATTATGCCCATAGTGGCCCCTGCACAGTATTATGCCTCATATTGGCCCCTGCACACATAATTATGCCCCATAGTGGCCCCTGCACAGTATTATGAACACCCATGAACCATTATTATACTCTGGGTTCTTTTCAGGTGTGACGATGCAGTGCTCAGAGCACAGGGGAACACCCCTTGTGCTTCTTGAGCTCGATTTGCATATCAAGAATTACAAATTTATTCAAAAATGGCTGCCAAGAAATAAGGAGAAAAAGTGTGCCTAGAATAGCCTTTCTAAAGGCTATTGGAATATATGCTTATTTAAAAATGCATTTCTACAATGATAGAATCCCTTTAAGAGTAATGCATCTCCCATGGAAATGCAGGAAGCCACAATTATAACAATCCCTTAGGGTGTAAAACCATCATCCTGAAGGGTACCGACCATTATCCCTGTTAAATGGAGATCTTAAAGTATTTGCCAGTAGGTAATTGCAGGCCTGATAGACAGACCAAGGACGCTTTGAGAAAACTTATAGATCTGATTGAAATTGCTAGAAACAGGAGCTATCCCAGTGTATTTCTGTCACTCAATGATGAAAAGGCCTTTGACAGAGTACAATGAGATTATATGCATTCAGTTCCTGCGAAACATGGCTTTCAGTTTGATGTTGAATGTGATGCTGGCTATTTACGTCTTAACAACACGGCTATAGTTTACTATGATAGTTACATATACTTAGTACAATTGAAAAAAGACATATGTCCATCAAGTTCAAGCAGGGGATGGGATGTGGCACGATTCTCTTTAGAGAGCTTATATTTTATTAAATGGCACACAAGACGGCTGTCCTGTTTAACTGTTGATCTTTAACCCCAATAATGCCCATAATAATCGCCCTAACAGATTACGTTAATATAACTGTCATTCCAGCAAAAAATAGGCAATATTTGACAACGTTATACACAGACAACATTATCGTCTCTTTAGTCTTGGTGGACTGTTTGAGTGATTGCACATTGAGTATAGCAGGCTTCTTTTCTGTATGCAGTTTGTATTGGAACTACCGACACAATTTAAAACACTTTTTTCCTGTGCTTTGCACCTCTTTGAGGGGAAGGATTGTAGTACCTAGACGCTTTAACAACTTAGTGACCAATGATGTACTTGTATGTCCTTGGTCACATGGGGATGTATGGAGAGAGCTCAGGAGCTCAGCTCTATCCATATAGGGTAGATGTCGGCTGAGTAATACAGCCAGGATGCACTGCTAACAGCAGCGATCGGTGCCTGTCAAATGGAACCGCGGCGTCTAAACTGCGCAGGTGCCACCATTTTCCACTGATTGCTGCCCTCCTGAACATCATGAGAGGGTGGCGATCAGTTGCCATGACAGCCGGCAGCGTGCAACAGAAATTAGGGCAATTTGCTATGAGCGATCAGACCCCTAGGTTTCAAGGTCCCTAGAGGGTCTGATCATAAAAATAAAAGAAGAAAAAAAAAAGTTTTTAAAAGTATAAAAAAATTTTTTTAAAAAAAGTTCAAATCACCCCCTTTCTGTAGATCAGATATAAAAGTAAATAAACAAAAGTAAACATAAACACATTAGGTATCCCCACGCTCCAAAATGCCCAAACTATTAAAATATTTGGTACTATTCCGTTATCGGGCCAGCAGCAGCGCAGTTCAGCAGCAGCTTTCGGGACAGCAGTTCAGCAGCGGGAATTACAATGACATCCGAGGACTGCTGGCCCGATGCTTGTGCCCAGTAACCAGTACATCGATGACCCCCCTCCCCCATCCTTCTCCTCCTGCCAGTGCTGCCCCCCAGCTCTCCTTACATCTTCCCCGTACCCTCTCCCCGCCACACGACTAGGCCTCACCTCAGCGCTAGTACCGAGACCGAAAGGAAAGACACCGGGGCTCAATCCAGGCCCTGACAAGAAACACGCCGACTATAGGAACGGTGAGCTACAGCGAGCCGGAGGGACAAACTTTCTGCAGCGTCCGGCGGCTATCTAGTAGCATTCATTGCTCAAGATTTACGGTGAGGCCTATTACAGGGAGAGGGTACGGGGCAGATGTAAGAAGAGCTGGGGGGCAGCACTGGAAGGAAGAGGAGGATGAGGGCATCGATCGATGTACTGCCTACTACACACAAGCACGGCCTCTATCATCGGGCCAGCATCGGCTTAGTCATGTGGCGGGGAGAGGGTACGGGGTAGATGTAAGGAGAGCTGGGGGGCAGCACTGGAAGGAGGAGGAGATGGAGGGGGGGTCATTGATGTACTGGCTACTGGGCACAAGCATCGGGCCAGCAGTCCTCGGATGTCATTGTAATTCCCGCTGCTGAACTGAACTGCTGTCCCGAAAGCTGGTGCTGAAATGCGCTGCTGCTGGCCCGATAACGGAATAGTACCAAATATTTATCCCATACAGTGAACGGCGTAGCGGTGAAAAAAATCTAAATAGCCAAATAGGTTTGTTTTTTCAGCACTTTGCTTCCTATAAAAAAATTGAATAAAAAGTGATCAAGCCAAATGGTATCACTAAAAACATCTTGTCCTGCATAAAAAGACGCCGCATCCAGCTACATACTTGTAAATATGAAAAAGTTACAAGTGTCATAATATGGCAACACAATTTTTTCCCTATTTTCAAAGTTTTTCATTTTTTAAAAGGTATCAAAACATTGCAAATATTATATAAATTTGGTATTACTGTGTTCATACTGACCCATAGAAAACACGACATTTTTACCAGACAGTGAACGCTGTAAAAATTAAACTCATATAAGGGTGCATTCACACTGAGTATACGCTGACTGATTCTGAACGTTAAAACACATTCAGAATCAGCGCGTACAAAGCAGATCCCATTCATTTCAATGGGAGCCAGCATACGTGCGCTCCCCATAGAAATGAATGGGCTGTTTTTTCCCTATTGGTTTCAATGTGATACGCGCGTATGCCGGCTCCCATAGAAATGAATGGGATCTGCTTTGTACGCGCTGATTCTGAACGTGCTTTATGTTCCCAGTACATTGCATAGCATATTGAATGGTGCCATTACAAAGTACAATTTCTTTTGCAAACAATAAGCCATCATTTGAGTCTGTGAACTGAAAAATGAAAAAGTTATGGCTCTTGGAATGTGGGGAGTGAAAAATGAAAAGTCAAAAAAAGAAAAATGGCTGGGCCCTTAAAGGGGCTCTATCAGCAAAATCATGCTGCTAGAGCCCCACATATGCGTGAATAGCCTTTAAAAAGGCTATTCAGGCACCGGTAAAGTTATATTAAACTCCCCCCCCCCATCCTCCGGTCCCGTCCTTCTCCGGCGCTCGCGAATTGACTTTGAAAAAAAAAAATGACCTGGGCGCATGCGCAGTAGCATGCGGCTTCTACTACGGCTACTGCGCTTGCGCCCTGGTCATTTTTTTTTTTCAAAGTCCGTTCGCGAGCGCCGGAGGAGGACGGGATCGGAGGAAGAAGAGGCGTGGATGAAGTTGAAGACACACCCTGAATGCCCGCCCAGCGTGCACGTTCGGTAAGTAGAGCACATTCTTTTTTGGGGATCGGGTACTTTAACCCACCTACGAACGCGATCTGTCATTGAGGAATAGAAACAGGACATTCATGGCGGAGGCCGCCTCAGTTTCCAATCCAAAAGCCGGGTAGCCGCAACTGAAATCCAGTGCACTGCACCGGCATCCAGCCACACACTCCACTCCAGATTAGGCCCAATGAATGGGCCTAGTCCGGAGGAGGGAGTGTTTTCAGGCCGAATCGCGAGGCGACTCGGCCTGAAGAATGAGCACCTCATTTCTTTTTTCCGTTAGCCATAAGACACAGCTCCCGGAAAAAACTCCTGAGCAGCTCCCATTGGTTTCAATGGGAACTGTCTTTTTGGTCAGGATGTTGAGGCAGATACGACCTCAAAATCCTGACCAAAAAACTCCATGTGAATTTACCCTAAGAGGCTGCTGACTAAATGGAGTTAAAAGCAGAAATGAACACATCTGTAAGTAACTTAAATTACTTTAATATTTTACTTTTATTATAATTTGGATAATAGCTAGCAATATTAGACTTTACTTCAGTGCACAGTATGTTATATGTATGCACTACTGGAAAAGTTCCAGGATGAACACCACTGTGACAGATGTGAGCATGTTGCTCACGTATAAGCTTAAGTTAAAGATCTGGAATAGCAGAATGCAACACAGAGTGATTAACAATCTTGAAAGGAGCATGCTGCTCACTGAGCAAGCAGAGGGTTACATATGGAGGTTGGTGGGCTGGAGAGACATCAGGAAGACCGGGCAAGGAGCTTAAAAAAAAAGCTACAGTGACAGTCAGTAGCTATTGCTCGTTACAATATTTTAGCAAAGGACACTAGCTGAACCATCAGTAATCCGTTAAAATTTCCATTCATTTCAATGGGATTTTATCTTGTGTCTATTAGTGTCCGTTTATGTCCGTTAACACCCAATCCGTGAGAAGTTCGTTTTTTTTCCAGGGGACAAAAAATCCTACATGCAGGACTTTTGTATCCGTTTCAAAGAACGGATTCTTGACAGACGGCAAGTGTCCGTTATTTTTTTAACATTGAAGTCTATGGGCAACTGACTTATAACGCGCAGTAACTAAGAGCCTTTCTTTTCTGCGCATGGATCAGTTAAAAAAACTGACACATTAACATCAGTTAGTGTCCATTAATGTCTCTTATGATAGGTGTCCATTCTTTTTTTTTTTTTTTTTTTTAACAACTTCACAACGGAATCCAACGGTAGTGTGAACCCTACCTAAAAAAGACATAATATACAGAATATATATTATCGAAAAAAGGCCTCACTTACCCAATACCAGATGATACATGGCTGTTCAGGAAATAGAGAGTCTCCCATTGTAAGGGAGCCTGTACACGGAGTTTAGGCTCACTCATTCGGCGCAAAAATCAGATCCCATTGACTTGAATGGGTGCAAGCATACGCACGCTCCCCATTGAATTAAATGGGAGGCTTTTTTACCTATTGCTTTCAATGTGATACGCGTGTATCACATTGAAAACAATAGGTAAAAAAGCCTCCCATTGATTTCAATGGGGAGCGCTCGTATGCCAGAACCCATTCAAGTCAATGGGATCTGTTTTTACACCGCTCACTCCGAACAAGTTTACGGTCAGAATGAGCGGAGCGTAAACTCGTGTGAAGGCTCCCTAAGATGTGATAGAAAAAGCACCTGTGCAAAATGCTAATGCAACACTCACTCAAACACCTACAATCCATTGGGGGGTGGATGCCAGCACATCAAATACATACAAAGGAAACTTATACATGACATTGTCAGATGATAATGTGAAATGCCAAAGAGCAGCCTATTCTGCAAGGCCATGTATCATCTGGTATAGCCACAGGAAGAACCAGCACTGTAAACCCACTCTCGAGGAAAACAAACAGACCCTACACGTTTATTTAATAACAGTATGTCATCAAGAATCAATAGAAAAGCATAGTAAAAGGTGCTGTTAATAAATAATAGTGGATACAAAACACATTATAGCATGCCCCCAGATGATATCACCATAACATGCCTCATTTGGAGGCCAAGCCCTATATAGCTGATCACTGCAGAACCAATGAGGCCCAGCTGCGTCATGGCCCAAGTCCGCCCCCCCAACCCACGTGGTGTCAGGCATCACCAGCCATATCGCAAGCCCATGACTCCGCCACTCAATCACAAGCCAGGTGGCGTGCCTTATTACCAAGGGAACAGAGAACGCTGTCAGTGTCAGCACGCTCTCTGACCAGATACAAAGATAAACACATACAAAACAGCGAGATCAGCGAAAGAATACTGAGATTAGTCGTGAATATACTGGTAATATCCCTTTGTAGCCATCTCTAGTGACAGTATCTCATAAAAAGTAAAGAAAAAAGGGGAATAGATGTAATCATAATGAACATGCTCTGTTTAGGTTCAAAATAGCAGCATAAGTCAAAAAACAAAATCATAATGAGATCACGCAAAGTATGGAATAGAAGCGGCCATATATGCTTTTTATCTTTTCCCGATCATTATTGACAAGCAGGGATTAACAATTACAATAAAGAGAAACAGCAAAGTACATTGAATACTCTTGATACTGGATGAGCATTTTTTGGTGTAGTTTGGTGTTTCTATTTATTGTGCTCGGTAATCCCTGCTTGTCAATAATGATCGGGAAGGGATAATAAGCGTATATGGTTTTGGACGTGTATGTGTCCATGATATGATCATGCTATCCCACTTCTATTCCATATCTTGCGTGATCTCATTATGATTTTTTCTTACTTATGCTGCTATTTTGAACCTAAACAGAGCATCTCCATTATGATTACATCTATTCCCCTTTTTTCCTCCCTTTTTTTATCTGAGGTATATTCATTAGAGATGTCTACAAAGGAATATCACCAGTATATTTATGACTAATCTCAGTATTCTTTTGCTGATCTCGCTGTTTCGTTTGTGTTTATCTTTGTATCTGGTCAGAGAGCGTGCTGACACTGACAGCGTTCTCAGCTCCCATAGTAATAACGCACACCACCTGGCTAGTGATTTGATGGCGGAGTCATGTGTGCATGACGCGATGCCTTACACCACGTGGGTGTGGAGGCGGATTAGGGCTATGACATAACTTGGCCTCATATACCCTTATGAAAGGAAGGAGGAACGTATTTTATTGGTTACTTTATACACTGTAATATAAAAGAGGCAAATGTGGGTGAAGATTGTGAGGATGTGGAATTGCATAAGGATATGACCACTTATGGAAACACTTTTTTGGGATAATCTATAGACCCCCAATTATAACTGAGGAGATATAGGATCAATTGTATAGGGAAATTCAGTGAGCGGCAACACCGGGTACAGTGGTCTCTTTTTTTCAGAGATTTTAACAACCTGAATATTGGGTCATGGTTCTGGGTGATCTAGAAAGGGGCGGAAATTCATCAACTTATTGCTGGACAATTTTATGGTCCAGCCTTAGAAGATCCAACTAGAGGGGATGCTCTGCTGGATCTTTTTTTTTTTTTTAAATGTAGATTGTGAGCCCCACATAGAGCTCACAATGTACATTTTCCCCTATCATATGTCTTTTTTTGGAACATGGGATGGAAATCCATGCAAACACGGGGAGAACATACAAACTCCTTGCAGATGGTTTTTTGCCCCTGGCGGGATTTGAACACCAGGACTCCAGAGCTGCAAGGCTGCAGTGCTAACCACTGAGCCACCGTGTGGCCCCTTTTTTTTTTTTTTTTTTTTTAATGTAGATTGTGAGCCCCACATAGAGCTCACAATGCACATTGTTCCCTATCAGTATGTCTTTGTAATATGGGATGGAAATCCATGCAAACACGGGGAGAACATACAAACTCCTTGCAGATGGTTTTCTGCCCTTGGTGGGATTTGAACACCAGGACTCCAGCGCTGCAAGGCTGCAGTGCTAACCACTGAGCCACCGTGAGGCCCAAGCTCTGCTGGATCTTATCATTTCTAATAATATGGGTCTTGTTGGAAATTTCACTGTTGCCGAAAACCTGCCTTACCTGTCTTAAAGAAACCTGCCCCACATGGCTCACAGCTACAGTGATAAAGAGTGATAAACAATAGAGATGAGCGAACACTAAAATGTTCGAGGTTCGAAATTCGATTCGAACAGCCGCTCAATGTTCGTGTGTTCGAACGGGTTTCGAACCCCATTATAGTCTATGGGGAACAGATACTCGTTAAGGGGGAAACCCAAATCCGTGTCTGGAGGGTCACCAAGTCCACTATGACACCCCAGGAAATGATGCCAACACCTCTGGAATGACACTGGGACAGCAGGGGAAGCATGTCTGGGGGCATCTAACACACCAAAGACCCTCTATTACCCCAACATCACAGCCTAACAACTACACACTTTACACACTCAATACCACCTCTCTGACAGTAGGAAAACACCTTGAAACATGTGTATTTGGCACTTGCAGTGAGGAGAGCTTGTCACCAGCAGTGAATTTGGCCCTTGTAGTAAGTTGAGGTTGGCACAAACATTTGTTTTGAAAATCAGGGTGGATTGAGCCTCTAACCAGCAGAGTTTGGGCAAATTCATGGTGGAGGGAGCCTCTAAACACCCCAGTTTGGGCAAATTCATGGTGGAGGGAGCCTCTAAAAACCCCAGTTTGGACCAATTCATGGTGGAGGGAGCCTCTAACCAGCCCAGTTTGGGCAAATTCATGGTGGAGGGAGCCTCTAAAAAACCCAGTTTGGACCAATTCATGGTGGAGGGAGCCTCTAACCAGCCCAGTTTAGGCAAATTCATGGTGGAGGGAGCCTCTAACCAGCCCAGTTTGGACCAATTAATGGTGGAGGGAGCCTCTAACCAGCCCAGTTTGGACCAATTAATGGTGGAGGGAGCCTCTAACCAGCCCAGTTTGAACCAATTCATGGTGGAGGGAGCCTCTAAACAGCCCAGTTTGGGCAAATTCATGGTGGAGGGAGCCTCTAAAAAACCCAGTTTGGACCAATTCATGGTGGAGGGAGCCTCTAACCAGCCCAGTTTGGACCAATTAATGGTGGAGGGAGCCTCTAACCAGCCCAGTTTGGACCAATTCATGGTGGAGGGAGCCTCTAAACAGCCAAGTTTTGGGAAATTCATGGTGGAGGGAGCCTCTAACCAGCCCAGTTTGGACCAATTCATGGTGGAGGGAGCCTCTAAACAGCCAAGTTTTGGGAAATTCATGGTGGAGGGAGCCTCTAACCAGCCCAGTTTGGACCAATTCATGGTGGAGGGAGCCTCTAAAAAACCCAGTTTGGACCAATTCATGGTGGAGGGAGCCTCTAAACAGCCCAGTTTGGGCAAATTCATGGTGGAGGGAGCCTCTAACCAGCCCAGTTTGGACCAATTAATGGTGGAGGGAGCCTCTAAACAGCCCAGTTTGGGCAAATTCATGGTGGAGGGAGCCTCTAACCAGCCCAGTTTGGACCAATTCATGGTGGAGGGAGCCTCTAACCAGCCCAGTTTGGGCAAATTCATGGTGGAGGGAGCCTCTAAAAAACCCAGTTTGGACCAATTCATGGTGGAGGGAGCCTCTAACCAGCCCAGTTTGGGCAAATTCATGGTGGAGGGAGCCTCTAACCAGCCCAGTTTGGACCAATTAATGGTGGAGGGAGCCTCTAACCAGCCCAGTTTGGACCAATTCATGGTGGAGGGAGCCTCTAACCAGCCCAGTTTGGACCAATTAATGGTGGAGGGAGCCTCTAAACAGCCAAGTTTTGGGAAATTCATGGTGGAGGGAGCCTCTAACCAGCCCAGTTTGGACCAATTCATGGTGGAGGGAGCCTCTAAACAGCCCAGTTTGGGCAAATTCATGGTGGAGGGAGCCTCTAAAAAACCCAGTTTGGACCAATTCATGGTGGAGGGAGCCTCTAATTAGCCCAGTTTGGACCAATTAATTGTGGAGGGAGCCTCTAACCAGCCCAGTTTGGACCAATTAATGGTGGAGGGAGCCTCTAAACAGCCCAGTTTGGGCAAATTCATGGTGGAGGGAGCCTCTAACCAGCCCAGTTTGGACCAATTAATGGTGGAGGGAGCCTCTAACCAGCCCAGTTTGGACCAATTAATGGTGGAGGGAGCCTCTAACCACCCCAGTTTGGACCAATTCATGGTGGAGGGAGCCTCTAACCAGCCCAGTTTGGACCAATTCATGGTGGAGGGAGCCTCTAAAAAACCCAGTTTGGACCAATTCATGGTGGAGGGAGCCTCTAAACAGCCCAGTTTGGGCAAATTCATGGTGGAGGGAGCCTCTAAAAAACCCAGTTTGGACCAATTCATGGTGGAGGGAGCCTCTAACCAGCCCAGTTTGGACCAATTAATGGTGGAGGGAGCCTCTAAACAGCCAAGTTTGGACCAATTCATGGTGGAGGGAGCCTCTAAAAACCCCAGTTTGGACCAATTCATGGTGGAGGGAGCCTCTAACCAGCCCAGTTTGGACCAATTAATGGTGGAGGGAGCCTCTAACCAGCCCAGTTTGGACCAATTAATGGTGGAGGGAGCCTCTAACCACCCCAGTTTGGACCAATTCATGGTGGAGGGAGCCTCTAAACAGCCAAGTTTGGACCAATTCATGGTGAAGGGAGCCTCTAAAAACCCGTTTGGACCAATTCATGGTGGAGGGAGCCTCTAACCAGCCCAGTTTGGGCAAATTCATGGTGGAGGGAGCCTCTAAACAGCCCAGTTTGGGCAAATTCATGGTGGAGGGAGCCTCTAACCAGCCCAGTTTGGACCAATTAATGGTGGAGGGAGCCTCTAACCAGCCCAGTTTGGACCAATTAATGGTGGAGGGAGCCTCTAACCACCCCAGTTTGGACCAATTCATGGTGGAGGGAGCCTCTAAACAGCCAAGTTTGGACCAATTCATGGTGGAGGGAGCCTCTAAAAACCCCAGTTTGGACCAATTCATGGTGGAGGGAGCCTCTAACCAGCCCAGTTTGGACCAATTAATGGTGGAGGGAGCCTCTAAACAGCCAAGTTTTGGGAAATTCATGGTGGAGGGAGCCTCTAACCAGCCCAGTTTGGACCAATTCATGGTGGAGGGAGCCTCTAAAAAACCCAGTTTGGACCAATTCATGGTGGAGGGAGCCTCTAACCAGCCCAGTTTGGACCAATTCATGGTGGAGGGAGCCTCTAAACAGCCCAGTTTGGGCAAATTCATGGTGGAGGGAGCCTCTAAAAAACCCAGTTTGGACCAATTCATGGTGGAGGGAGCCTCTAATTAGCCCAGTTTGGACCAATTAATTGTGGAGGGAGCCTCTAACCAGCCCAGTTTGGACCAATTAATGGTGGAGGGAGCCTCTAAACAGCCCAGTTTGGGCAAATTCATGGTGGAGGGAGCCTCTAACCAGCCCAGTTTGGACCAATTAATGGTGGAGGGAGCCTCTAACCAGCCCAGTTTGGACCAATTAATGGTGGAGGGAGCCTCTAACCACCCCAGTTTGGACCAATTCATGGTGGAGGGAGCCTCTAACCAGCCCAGTTTGGACCAATTCATGGTGGAGGGAGCCTCTAAAAAACCCAGTTTGGACCAATTCATGGTGGAGGGAGCCTCTAAACAGCCCAGTTTGGGCAAATTCATGGTGGAGGGAGCCTCTAAAAAACCCAGTTTGGACCAATTCATGGTGGAGGGAGCCTCTAACCAGCCCAGTTTGGACCAATTAATGGTGGAGGGAGCCTCTAAACAGCCAAGTTTGGACCAATTCATGGTGGAGGGAGCCTCTAAAAACCCCAGTTTGGACCAATTCATGGTGGAGGGAGCCTCTAACCAGCCCAGTTTGGACCAATTAATGGTGGAGGGAGCCTCTAACCAGCCCAGTTTGGACCAATTAATGGTGGAGGGAGCCTCTAACCACCCCAGTTTGGACCAATTCATGGTGGAGGGAGCCTCTAAACAGCCAAGTTTGGACCAATTCATGGTGAAGGGAGCCTCTAAAAACCCGTTTGGACCAATTCATGGTGGAGGGAGCCTCTAACCAGCCCAGTTTGGGCAAATTCATGGTGGAGGGAGCCTCTAAACAGCCCAGTTTGGGCAAATTCATGGTGGAGGGAGCCTCTAACCAGCCCAGTTTGGACCAATTAATGGTGGAGGGAGCCTCTAACCAGCCCAGTTTGGACCAATTAATGGTGGAGGGAGCCTCTAACCACCCCAGTTTGGACCAATTCATGGTGGAGGGAGCCTCTAAACAGCCAAGTTTGGACCAATTCATGGTGGAGGGAGCCTCTAAAAACCCCAGTTTGGACCAATTCATGGTGGAGGGAGCCTCTAACCAGCCCAGTTTGGACCAATTAATGGTGGAGGGAGCCTCTAAACAGCCAAGTTTTGGGAAATTCATGGTGGAGGGAGCCTCTAACCAGCCCAGTTTGGACCAATTCATGGTGGAGGGAGCCTCTAAAAAACCCAGTTTGGACCAATTCATGGTGGAGGGAGCCTCTAAACAGCCCAGTTTGGGCAAATTCATGGTGGAGGGAGCCTCTAACCAGCCCAGTTTGGACCAATTAATGGTGGAGGGAGCCTCTAAACAGCCCAGTTTGGGCAAATTCATGGTGGAGGGAGCCTCTAACCAGCCCAGTTTGGACCAATTCATGGTGGAGGGAGCCTCTAACCAGCCCAGTTTGGGCAAATTCATGGTGGAGGGAGCCTCTAAAAAACCCAGTTTGGACCAATTCATGGTGGAGGGAGCCTCTAACCAGCCCAGTTTGGGCAAATTCATGGTGGAGGGAGCCTCTAACCAGCCCAGTTTGGACCAATTAATGGTGGAGGGAGCCTCTAACCAGCCCAGTTTGGACCAATTCATGGTGGAGGGAGCCTCTAACCAGCCCAGTTTGGACCAATTAATGGTGGAGGGAGCCTCTAAACAGCCAAGTTTTGGGAAATTCATGGTGGAGGGAGCCTCTAACCAGCCCAGTTTGGACCAATTCATGGTGGAGGGAGCCTCTAAACAGCCCAGTTTGGGCAAATTCATGGTGGAGGGAGCCTCTAAAAAACCCAGTTTGGACCAATTCATGGTGGAGGGAGCCTCTAATTAGCCCAGTTTGGACCAATTAATTGTGGAGGGAGCCTCTAACCAGCCCAGTTTGGACCAATTAATGGTGGAGGGAGCCTCTAAACAGCCCAGTTTGGGCAAATTCATGGTGGAGGGAGCCTCTAACCAGCCCAGTTTGGACCAATTAATGGTGGAGGGAGCCTCTAACCAGCCCAGTTTGGACCAATTAATGGTGGAGGGAGCCTCTAACCACCCCAGTTTGGACCAATTCATGGTGGAGGGAGCCTCTAACCAGCCCAGTTTGGACCAATTCATGGTGGAGGGAGCCTCTAAAAAACCCAGTTTGGACCAATTCATGGTGGAGGGAGCCTCTAACCAGCCCAGTTTGGACCAATTAATGGTGGAGGGAGCCTCTAAACAGCCAAGTTTGGACCAATTCATGGTGGAGGGAGCCTCTAAAAACCCCAGTTTGGACCAATTCATGGTGGAGGGAGCCTCTAAACAGCCCAGTTTGGGCAAATTCATGGTGGAGGGAGCCTCTAAAAAACCCAGTTTGGACCAATTCATGGTGGAGGGAGCCTCTAACCAGCCCAGTTTGGACCAATTAATGGTGGAGGGAGCCTCTAAACAGCCAAGTTTGGACCAATTCATGGTGGAGGGAGCCTCTAAAAACCCCAGTTTGGACCAATTCATGGTGGAGGGAGCCTCTAACCAGCCCAGTTTGGACCAATTAATGGTGGAGGGAGCCTCTAACCAGCCCAGTTTGGACCAATTAATGGTGGAGGGAGCCTCTAACCACCCCAGTTTGGACCAATTCATGGTGGAGGGAGCCTCTAAACAGCCAAGTTTGGACCAATTCATGGTGAAGGGAGCCTCTAAAAACCCGTTTGGACCAATTCATGGTGGAGGGAGCCTCTAACCAGCCCAGTTTGGGCAAATTCATGGTGGAGGGAGCCTCTAAACAGCCCAGTTTGGGCAAATTCATGGTGGAGGGAGCCTCTAACCAGCCCAGTTTGGACCAATTAATGGTGGAGGGAGCCTCTAACCAGCCCAGTTTGGACCAATTAATGGTGGAGGGAGCCTCTAACCACCCCAGTTTGGACCAATTCATGGTGGAGGGAGCCTCTAAACAGCCAAGTTTGGACCAATTCATGGTGGAGGGAGCCTCTAAAAACCCCAGTTTGGACCAATTCATGGTGGAGGGAGCCTCTAACCAGCCCAGTTTGGACCAATTAATGGTGGAGGGAGCCTCTAAACAGCCAAGTTTTGGGAAATTCATGGTGGAGGGAGCCTCTAACCAGCCCAGTTTGGACCAATTCATGGTGGAGGGAGCCTCTAACCAGCCCAGTTTGGACCAATTCATGGTGGAGGGAGCCTCTAACCAGCCCAGTTTGGACCAATTAATGGTGGAGGGAGCCTCTAACCACCCCAGTTTGGACCAATTCATGGTGGAGGGAGCCTCTAAAAAACCCAGTTTGGACCAATTCATGGTGGAGGGAGCCTCTAAACAGCCCAGTTTGGGCAAATTCATGGTGGAGGGAGCCTCTAAACAGCCCAGTTTGGGCAAATTCATGGTGGAGGGAGCCTCTAACCAGCCCAGTTTGGACCAATTAATGGTGGAGGGAGCCTCTAACCAGCCCAGTTTGGACCAATTCATGGTGGAGGGAGCCTCTAAACAGCCCAGTTTGGGCAAATTCATGGTGGAAGGAGCCTCTAACCAGCAGAGTTGTGGGAAAGCAGGGTGGAGGGAGCCTCTAACCAGCAGAGTTGGTGGAAATCAGGGTGGAGGGAGCCTCTAACCAGCAGAGTTGGGGGAAATCATGTTGGAGGGAGCCTAGTATTAGCAGAATTGTGCAACGCTTATGGTGGATGAGTATGAGGATGCGGAGGAATTGGAGAGGTTGAGTACAGACATGGAGTTTCATGTTGGGGTGCTTTACACAGGTGGGCACAAAAATGAAGGCTCTATCCAGTGGTGGTTCATTTTTATCAAAGTGAGCCGGTCGGCACTCTCAGCTGACAGACGGGTGCGCTTGTCAGTGATGATGCCACCGGCTGCACTGAACACCCTCTCAGATAGGACGCTGGCGGCAGGACAGGACAGCACCTCCAAGGCATATAGGGCAAGTTCAAGCCACAGGTCCAACTTCGACACCCAATACGTGTAGGGCGCAGAGGGGTCGGAGAGGACAGGGCTGTGGTCGGAAAGGTATTCCCGCAACATGCGCCTATACTTCTCACGCCTGGTGACACTAGGACCCTCCGTGGCGGCACTTTGGCGAGGGGGTGCCATCAAGGTGTCCCAGACCTTAGACAGTGTGCCCCTCGTTTGTGTGGACCGGTGAGAACTTGGTTGCCTACTGGAGGAACTGCCCTCCCTGCCGCCAACGTCACATGCTGGAAACATCTCCATCATATTCTGCACCAATTGCCTGTGGCAAGCATTGATGCGATTGGCCCTCCCCTCTACCGGAATAAAAGACGAGATGTTGTTTTTATACCGGGGGTCAAGGATAGCAAAGATCCAGTACTGGTTGTCCTCCATGATTTTGACAATACGCTTGTCGGTTGTAAAGCACCCCAACATGAACTCAGCCATGTCTGCCACAGTGTTAGTTGGCATGACTCCTCTGGCCCCACCGGAAAGTTCAATCTCCATTTCCTCCTCATCCTCCATGTCTACCCATCCGCGCTGCAACAATGGGACGATTCGAAGTTGCCCGGAAGCCTCCTGTATCACCATCACATCATCGGACAACTCTTCTTCCTCCTCCTCCTCCTCCTCCTCCTCCTCCATTAAACGCAGTGAAGCGGACAGATGTGTGGACCTACTCTCCAGCTGTGACGGATCGGATGCTATCCCTAACTCCTCTGTGTGATCTGAGTTATCCCTGATGTCAATCAGGGATTCTCTCAGAACACACAAGAGCGGGATTGTAAGGCTCACCATCGCATCCTCAGAGCTCACCCTCCTTGTGGACTCCTCAAAGACCCGTAGGATGTCACAAAGGTCTCTCATCCATGGCCACTCATGGATGTGAAACTGAGGCAGCTGACTTTGTGGCACCCTAGGGTTTTGTAGCTGGTATTCCATCAAAGGTCTCTGCTGCTCAACCACTCTATTCAACATCTGAAACGTTGATTTCCAGCGTGTGGGGACGTCGCACAAAAGCCGGTGTTGTGGCACATGCAGGCGTTGCTGGAGAGATTTTAAGCTAGCAGCGGCTACTGTCGACTTGCGAAAGTGGGCGCACATGCGCCGCACTTTCACCAGTAGCTCTGGAACATTGGGGTAGCTCTTTAGGAAACGTTGCACCACTAGGTTGAAGACGTGGGCCAGGCATGGAACATGTTGGAGTCCGGCAAGCTCCAGAGCTGCTACCAGGTTCCGGCCGTTATCACAAACGACCATGCCTGGGCCCAGGTGCAGCGGCTCAAACCATATTGCCGTCTCATCGAGGAGGGCATCCCTCACCTCGGAGGCAGTGTGCTGTCTGTCCCCCAAGCTGATCAGCTTCAGCACAGCCTGCTGACGTCTACCAACGCCAGTGCTGCAACGTTTCCAACTCGTAGCTGGGGTCAATCTAACAGCGGAGGAGGAGGCGGTGGCGGAGGAGGAGGCGGAGGAGGAGGCGGTAGAGGAGGAGGAGGAGGGGGGTGTTCTTCTCGTGTCCCTGCCAGGAATGTTAGGCGGGGAGACGAGGTACACCGGGCCAGTTTGGGAAGCAGTCCCAGCCTCAACTACATTTACCCAGTGTGCCGTCAGTGAAATGTAGCGTCCCTGTCCGCATGCACTTGTCCACGCGTCGGTGGTCAAGTGGACCTTTGTGCAAAGCGCGGAACTAAGGGCCCGCCTGATGTTGAGTGACACGTGCTGGTGCAAGGCGGGGACGGCACACCGGGAGAAGTAGTGACGGCTAGGGACGGCATAGCGAGGTGCCGCAGTTGCCATCAGGTCCAGGAAGGCGGGAGTTTCAACAAGCCGGAACGCCAACATCTCCTGGGCCAGCAGTTTAGCGATGTTGGCGTTCAAGGCTTGCGCGTGTGGGTGGTTAGCAGTGTATTTCTGCCGCCGCTCCAATGTCTGAGAGATGGTGGGTTGTTGTAAAGAAACGCCTGATGGTGCCTTTGATGGTGCAGGAGAAGGAGATAAGACAGGACCAGGGGAGGATGAGGTAGAAGTCAACAAAGTGGCGGAGGCAGATGAAGTGGTGTCCTGGCTCGTCCTCTGGAGTGCATCGCCAGCACAGTCAGCAGTGGCAGTGGCAGAGGCAGAGGCAGAGGCAGTGGCAGTGGCGTGAACGGCAGGCGGCCTTTGTCCTGCCGTTGCTGCCTGCCACTGATTCCAGTGCTTGGATTCCAAATGACGGCGCATTGAAGTGGTGGACAGGTTGCTCTTCTCAGAGCCCCTAATCAATTTCGAGAGGCAAATTGTGCAGACAACACTATATCTGTCCTCGGCGCATTCCTTGAAAAAACTCCACACCTTCGAGAAACGTGCCCTCGAGGTGGGAGTTTTTCGGGGCTGGGTACGAACTGGAACATCTTGGGAGATTCCGGGTGTGGCCTGGCTTCGCCTAAGCTGCTGACCTCTGCCTCTGCCTCTAGCTACCCTTTTTGGTGCTGCACCTGCCTCAACATCCACACTACTTTCCCCGCTTGACATCCCCCCTGTCCAGGTCGGGTCAGTGTCCTCATCATCCACCACTTCCTCTTCCAACTCCTGTCTCATCTCCTCCTCCCGCACAATGCGCCAGTCAACTGGATGCCCTGACGGCAACTGCGTCACATCATCGTCGATGAGGGTGGGTTGCTGGTCATCCACCACCAAATCGAACGGAGATGGAGGAGACTCTAGTGTTTGAGCATCTGGACACAGATGCTCCTCTGTTAGGTTCGTGGAATCGTGACGTGGAGAGGCAGGTTGAGGGACAATGAAAGGAGCGGAGAACAGCTCTGGGGAGCAGGGACAGTTTGGGTTATTGTTCTGTAAAGCTTCGGAATTTTGGGAGGAAGGAAGACAAGACTGTTGGGTAATAGGAGGAGAGGAGGCAGAGTCTGACTGGCTGCTGGACAATGTGCTGTAAGCGTTCTCTGACAGCCATTGCAAGACCTGTTCCTGGTTCTCGGGCCTACTAAGGTTTGTACCCTGCAGTTTAGTTAATGTGGCAAGCAACCCTGGCACTGTGGAGTGGCGCAATGCTTGCTGCCCCACAGGAGTAGGCACGGGACGCCCTGTGGCTTCACTGCTACCTTGCTCCCCAGAACCATTCCCCCGACCTCGCCCACGGCCTCGTCCACGTCCCTTTCCGGGAGCCTTGCGCATTTTGAATTCCTAGTTAGAAATTGGCACTGTATACCAGTAGTAAAAATTGTGGGTGCACGTAACCCCAATATATTCTTTGAATTCCCAGTCAGACACTGGCACTATATGGCAGTAGCAAGAAATGAGGGTATTTGTATTCCCAATATACTCTTTGAATTCCCAGTCAGACAATGGCACTGTATACCAGTAGTAAAAATTGTGGGTGCACGTAACCCCAATATATTCTTTGAATTCCCAGTCAGACACTGGCACTATATGGCAGTAGCAAGAAATGAGGGTATTTGTATTCCCAATATACTCTTTGAATTCCCAGTCAGACAATGGCACTGTATACCAGTAGTAAAAATTGTGGGTGCACGTAACCCCAATATATTCTTTGAATTACCAGTCAGAAACTGGCACTATATGGCAGTAGCAAGAAATGAGGGTATTTATAACCCCAATATATTCTTTGAATTCCCAGTCAGACAATGGCACTGTATACCAGTAGTAAAAATTGTGGGTGCACGTAACCCCAATATATTCTTTGAATTACCAGTCAGAAACTGGCACTATATGGCAGTAGCAAGAAATGAGGGTATTTGTATTCCCAATATACTCTTTGAATTCCCAGTCAGACAATGGCACTGTATACCAGTAGTAAAAATTGTGGGTGCACGTAACCCCAATATATTCTTTGAATTACCAGTCAGAAACTGGCACTATATGGCAGTAGCAAGAAATGAGGGTATTTATAACCCCAATATATTCTTTGAATTCCCAGTCAGACAATGGCACTGTATACCAGTAGTAAAAATTGTGGGTGCACGTAACCCCAATATATTCTTTGAATTCCCAGTCAGAAACTGGCACTATATGGCAGTAGCAAGAAATGAGGGTATTTGTATTCCCAATATACTCTTTGAATTCCCAGTCAGACAATGGCACTGTATACCAGTAGTAAAAATTGTGGGTGCACGTAACCCCAATATATTCTTTGAATTACCAGTCAGAAACTGGCACTATATGGCAGTAGCAAGAAATGAGGGTATTTATAACCCCAATATATTCTTTGAATTCCCAGTCAGACAATGGCACTGTATACCAGTAGTAAAAATTGTGGGTGCACGTAACCCCAATATATTCTTTGAATTCCCAGTCAGAAACTGGCACTATATGGCAGTAGCAAGAAATGAGGGTATTTGTATTCCCAATATATTCTTTGAATTCCCAGTCAGACAATGGCACTGTATACCAGTAGTAAAAATTGTGGGTGCACGTAACCCCAATATATTCTTTGAATTACCAGTCAGAAACTGGCACTATATGGCAGTAGCAAGAAATGAGGGTATTTATAACCCCAATATATTCTTTGAATTCCCAGTCAGACAATGGCACTGTATACCAGTAGTAAAAATTGTGGGTGCACGTAACCCCAATATATTCTTTGAATTCCCAGTCAGACACTGGCACTATATGGCAGTAGCAAGAAATGAGGGTATTTGTATTCCCAATATACTCTTTGAATTCCCAGTCAGACAATGGCACTGTATACCAGTAGTAAAAATTGTGGGTGCACGTAACCCCAATATATTCTTTGAATTACCAGTCAGAAACTGGCACTATATGGCAGTAGCAAGAAATGAGGGTATTTATAACCCCAATATATTCTTTGAATTCCCAGTCAGACAATGGCACTGTATACCAGTAGTAAAAATTGTGGGTGCACGTAACCCCAATATATTCTTTGAATTACCAGTCAGAAACTGGCACTATATGGCAGTAGCAAGAAATGAGGGTATTTGTATTCCCAATATACTCTTTGAATTCCCAGTCAGACAATGGCACTGTATACCAGTAGTAAAAATTGTGGGTGCACGTAACCCCAATATATTCTTTGAATTACCAGTCAGAAACTGGCACTATATGGCAGTAGCAAGAAATGAGGGTATTTATAACCCCAATATATTCTTTGAATTCCCAGTCAGACAATGGCACTGTATACCAGTAGTAAAAATTGTGGGTGCACGTAACCCCAATATATTCTTTGAATTCCCAGTCAGAAACTGGCACTATATGGCAGTAGCAAGAAATGAGGGTATTTGTATTCCCAATATACTCTTTGAATTCCCAGTCAGACAATGGCACTGTATACCAGTAGTAAAAATTGTGGGTGCACGTAACCCCAATATATTCTTTGAATTACCAGTCAGAAACTGGCACTATATGGCAGTAGCAAGAAATGAGGGTATTTATAACCCCAATATATTCTTTGAATTCCCAGTCAGACAATGGCACTGTATACCAGTAGTAAAAATTGTGGGTGCACGTAACCCCAATATATTCTTTGAATTCCCAGTCAGACACTGGCACTATATGGCAGTAGCAAGAAATGAGGGTATTTGTATTCCCAATATACTCTTTGAATTCCCAGTCAGACAATGGCACTGTATACCAGTAGTAAAAATTGTGGGTGCACGTAACCCCAATATATTCTTTGAATTACCAGTCAGAAACTGGCACTATATGGCAGTAGCAAGAAATGAGGGTATTTATAACCCCAATATATTCTTTGAATTCCCAGTCAGACAATGGCACTGTATACCAGTAGTAAAAATTGTGGGTGCACGTAACCCCAATATATTCTTTGAATTACCAGTCAGAAACTGGCACTATATGGCAGTAGCAAGAAATGAGGGTATTTGTATTCCCAATATACTCTTTGAATTCCCAGTCAGACAATGGCACTGTATACCAGTAGTAAAAATTGTGGGTGCACGTAACCCCAATATATTCTTTGAATTACCAGTCAGAAACTGGCACTATATGGCAGTAGCAAGAAATGAGGGTATTTATAACCCCAATATATTCTTTGAATTCCCAGTCAGACAATGGCACTGTATACCAGTAGTAAAAATTGTGGGTGCACGTAACCCCAATATATTCTTTGAATTCCCAGTCAGAAACTGGCACTATATGGCAGTAGCAAGAAATGAGGGTATTTGTATTCCCAATATACTCTTTGAATTCCCAGTCAGACAATGGCACTGTATACCAGTAGTAAAAATTGTGGGTGCACGTAACCCCAATATATTCTTTGAATTACCAGTCAGAAACTGGCACTATATGGCAGTAGCAAGAAATGAGGGTATTTATAACCCCAATATATTCTTTGAATTCCCAGTCAGACAATGGCACTGTATACCAGTAGTAAAAATTGTGGGTGCACGTAACCCCAATATATTCTTTGAATTCCCAGTCAGAAACTGGCACTATATGGCAGTAGCAAGAAATGAGGGTATTTGTATTCCCAATATATTCTTTGAATTCCCAGTCAGACAATGGCACTGTATACCAGTAGTAAAAATTGTGGGTGCACGTAACCCCAATATATTCTTTGAATTACCAGTCAGAAACTGGCACTATATGGCAGTAGCAAGAAATGAGGGTATTTATAACCCCAATATATTCTTTGAATTCCCAGTCAGACAATGGCACTGTATACCAGTAGTAAAAATTGTGGGTGCACGTAACCCCAATATATTCTTTGAATTCCCAGTCAGAAACTGGCACTATATGGCAGTAGCAAGAAATGAGGGTATTTGTATTCCCAATATACTCTTTGAATTCCCAGTCAGACAATGGCACTGTATACCAGTAGTAAAAATTGTGGGTGCACGTAACCCCAATATATTCTTTGAATTACCAGTCAGAAACTGGCACTATATGGCAGTAGCAAGAAATGAGGGTATTTGTATTCCCAATATATTCTTTGAATTCCCAGTCAGACAATGGCACTGTATACCAGTAGTAAAAATTGTGGGTGTATATAGCCCCAATTCTATTGCTAGGGGACTTGCAGGGTATTTCTGGGGTGAAGGTGGGGGGGCACACCGTTGGAACGGGTATCGGGGTATATATCGGGTATACGGGAATACACTGACAGTGTATTCCATTCAGGATCCTGGGAAAGCTGGGTTGCGGCGATTGAGCCCGTCAGTGCCACGTTACACTGACAAGCTTCTCCCTGGAATTTAGCTCTTACAAGAGCTGTTGGTTGTCTTCTCCTTCCTATCCTAGCCTGTCCCTGCCTACCCAGAATCTAAGCCCTAGCTAGCTGGACGGAAACCTCCGTCCTCGGTGAATTGCAAGCTCAGAATGACGCGAAGCTGGGCGGCGCTGTTCTTTTAAATTAGAGGTCACATGTTTTCGGCAGCCAATGGGTTTTGCCTACTTTTTTCAACGTCACCGGTGTCGTAGTTCCTGTCCCACCTACCCTGCGCTGTTATTGGAGCAAAAAAGGCGCCAGGGAAGGTGGGAGGGGAATCGAGTAATGGCGCACTTTACCACGCGGTGTTCGATTCGATTCGAACATGCCGAACAGCCTAATATCCGATCGAACATGAGTTCGATAGAACACTGTTCGCTCATCTCTAATAAACAATAAATGAGCATTCAAAAAACATAAATCTGAAGGGTCAGCTGTAGGCTTTGAGAATTGTGCTTAATAAAATCTGTAAAAGGCAAATAAAATCAGCCAACCTGCATAATGAAAGGCAAGTGGCTAAGGAAAGCAAAATTCACCCCCCAAAATTCCTTAAGGCTAAGGCCCTATGTAGCGAGAAAAGTCACAGAAAGTCTGCAGTTTTCCTCTGTGAACTTTCTGCTTCAATTACATCTATACAGAAAATACTAGCGTTTCCGTAGATATAATTGACATGCTACGATTTAAAAAAAATGCATTTTTCAAAATTGCACCAGGTTCACTGCATATATTAGGCACTGGAAAATGTTGGTACTGTAAATTGCTGAGTTTATGCTACATGAGGCCACCAGACAAAAGGGGGTATTGCCATCTCAATTATCCAATCTATACTGCTAGCTTTGGTAAATTAAAGAGTTTCCTAAATACATTGCTTTAGCAATACTGCTTTGTTTTCCTGCTATGTTAGATTATTCCTCCCATTGTTTACACACCATTTCCTTGGTCCCATCCTTTCCTGTAATAACAGGTTGGAGAGATGAGTCAAAGCTCTCTGGAAAAGGGGGCTTCATTCTCTCTTGTAGGGCTATGTGTCAGGACAATCAGTTCAGTGAATTGCAGTTTGCTGACAAAGGCTCGTCTACTGATCCACTTGGGGACCCAAGAAATGGAAACCCTATCCACTAAAAAAGTGGTTACCCATGGACCCCATTATAATCTATAGCAGTAGTTCACAACCTTACTAATGCTGAACCTTTAATACAGTTCCACATACTGCTGCTTTCTACACAGTAGCTGCTTTTAGCACAATAGCTGTTCTCTACACATGTGTGACTGGTCCACATAAGTACATTATGGTGTCAACCCTGCCACATGCACTGCGTACAAATACAGGTGATTGTGATGGGGTTGGCGCTGTGATGTCATCACGTCGGGCACTCAAATGTGGGCATATCTGCACGTGGGCAGACCCACCTGGAGACAGATAGAGGCAGGGCCGATTTTAAACAAACTGTGGCCCTGGGAAAAATTAAAAGCTGAGCCCCAAAATTTGTATATACCAACAACGCCATCATATTTCCAGTGGAAGCCCCTTTAATAACTCCCCCTTTCTGCTTCCAAAACAGTAACCACTTTTGTACTGCCTAAAAGATTTTCACACCCCCTCATCAGTTATTATAGCACCTCATCCTACTAATATCATAAATGTGAACGTTTGTGTGTTTGGATGTCTGTTCCACTATCACAGCCAAACGCCTGTACGGCCGGGATATCTGGATATTTAGCCAGAAGGAAAGATAGGCCACCTCCCGAGGCGTGCACTCCCCTGACAGCCCCACTGGGACCGGCAAAATCATACTCTGGCTCCGCTGTAGGGCCTCTGATAGACTCTTCGCAGGTCTGTCCGCGGCGCTCCCATTGGTGCGCGGCAGGCTCTGGGCGGGCCTGTGGAGAAGTGGCGTGACCCGATACGTCCAAGCCAGTCTGTGGGTGGGCCACTTTCCGCTCTCCAACACGGCCAACATGGAGGCTACTTGCGACTCCGGAGCGCCACATCCATGCTACCCGCTCTGCCTGCCCAGGCCACTGTCTCGCCGGCGGCAGCAACTGTGCAACCTCCCTCCGGACGCCACATGGCTGCGCAGCGGCACTCAGTGACAGATACCGCCTGCATCGGCTTGACCAGAGCGGTAAGTACAATGGGACACTGTAGGGTGCGGGTAGGGGAAAAGGAGAGATTGCTTCTGGGGGGGTTTAAGGGTGGAAGGCGGGTGGGGGCCGCGGGAGAGTCAGTGGGGTGCCGCAGGACAAAGGGGCTGATGAGAGAGAGCTGGGACTGCAGCACAAGAGATGGGGGGGGGGAGTCTGCGAGGTTGGGATCGCCACGGGGGTGCTGCGGTGGAAGGGGGCCCAGCCCATGCAAGACAGAGGGGGGACGGGGGCGCCAGGGTATGAAGGAGCGTAAGCCCCGAGAATCGAAGGGGTCAGGTGCGCGGGCGGGGGGAGGGGGGGGCAGACGCAGCCGGTAGGTAGAGAGACTGCAGTGCCCAGTGAGGGGCAATGGGGGCCGCAGGCACGCAGGGGTTGGCACGTGTGCGCACCAGGAATCAGAAGCGACAGCAATTGCATCCATATAAGCGGCTCAGCGCCCGCAGACGAAGTCGCGGGCAGATGCTAGTTATAAGTAATAGTCCCTGCTTATAAAGATTGCTCCATATCAGTAATAGTTCCCCCTGATCAGTAATACCCCCCCTCATAAATAATAGTTCACCTTATAAAATAATAATCAACATTATCAATAATGTTAACACAAAAACATTTTCTCCACTCATGGTTAGTTGAAGCCATTTACTGTGAAACGTCTGTGTTTTGTCTTTTTAAATCATAATGACAACCAAAAACATTATAATAACCCTGTTCAAAAGTTCACATACCCTGGTGATTTTGGCCTGATAACATGCCCAGAAGTTGTCTACGGATCTATGGTAAAAGGTAGCTGAACTGTATAAAACAGGAAAAGGATACAAAAAGATATCCAAGGAATTGATAATGCCAGTCAGCAGTCTCCAAACTGTGATTAACAAATGGAAACTCAGGTGCTCTGTTAAAACCAAACCACGCTCAGGTAGACCAACTAAAATTTCAGCCACAACTGCCCAGAAAATTGTTCGGGATGCAAAAAAAAATCCACACATAAAATCAGCTGAAATACAGGACTCTCTGAAAACTATCAGTGTGGCTGTTTCAAGATGCACAACAAGGACACACTTGAAGAAAAATGGGCTACGTGGTCGAGTTGCCAGAAGAAAGCCATTACTGCACAAATGCCACAAAGAATCTCGCCTTCAATATGCCAAACATCAGAGAGACAAGCCTCAAAACTTCTGGAACAAGGTAAGTTGGAGTGATGAGACAAAAATATAACTTTTTGGCCATAAGCGTTACATTTGGAGAGGTGTCAACAAGGCCTATGATGAATGGGACACCATTCCTACTGTAAAGCACAGAGGTGGGTCACTGATGATGTGAGGATGTGTGAGCATCAAAGGCGCAGGAAACTTGGTCATAGTTGATGGAAAGATTAATTCAGCATGTTATCAGCAAATACTGGAGGTAAATTTGCGCTCATCAGCCAGGAAGCTGTGCATGGGACGTACTTGGACGTCCCTACATGACAACAATCCAAAACATAAGGTCAAGTCGGCAATTGCTGGCTTCACTGCAGTAAATAGATGAACTGTAAAGGAAGCAGTTTGGGCACTCCTCTGCAAAATGCCAGGTGCTGCTGCATCAATCTTCAGGCAGCATCCTGCAAGAATTTTAAGGGAGCTGGAAGGAAAAATGCTACAGGTAGTGTTTTTCCATCTGGCTGAGGCACAGATCCGGTGCCATACAGTGACAGAGCTGATGCCTCTTGTGGAAGAACTGATACCATAGAAAACTATGAGGTCCATTCTGGCATCAGTTTCCCTCCGGCTTGTGTGCAGCACGCCAGAGGGAAACTAATAGTGATGCCGCGCATATGTGAACACACCCTTATTAAGCTGTATTGCTCCTTATTGTCAATCTGACTAATTGTTTACCTTAGCTTTTTGCAGTATTCAAATTCACACAGAGCTCTATGGAGAAGTAAGAGATGGATTTGGAGGCTGCTGTCGGTTGATTAATTGATTTATTGCATAATTCTGTGTACTGGTAGTCTCTTATTTACAACCTAGCAGTGTTAAAAAGAGTGCAGAATGGGAGAGTGTAACAGAATTATTTTAGTGTCTTTTGTAGCATACTCCCCTTCATAGAATAATATGTAGAAAGTAACTCAGCCTGAAACGTAGAGAAGAAAACATTTTTTTTTTTTTTTTAAATAAGATATACAGCTGTATTACAAGGTTTTATATATTACCCTGTACTATTCATTTATGAGTATTGTTTTCATACTGGAGGTGCTGTTTAAATATTTGTAAGATAAAGTAGTAATCATGGATGTAGTAGTCCCATGATAAAAACGCTACATTCAGCTTCTTCCCTTTGTGAAATGGAACATACAAAGAGCAGTAGTTTGTAACTGTAAAAAGTATTATGTTTACTGCATCTTTTAATCAAGTTCATAAAGAAATTGCCTGGCTGCGTAAAACTCTGTAGAAATGTAGCAAAAAGGATTTAAAAAGGAGAAAGTACTTTAACCTACATATGCTTGAATTGATACTGAGATATACTGAATTAGTTTGGTGAGCTTAGCCACATACTGTATCTCTAAGTAAATACTCTTTTTCCAAAAAGATAAAGCATCTATGTCACAGTCTCCCACCACTGCTGTGCTATTTGCTTATCGGGTTCTTACTAGTTCCATCTCCACACACAAGAAATGATGCTCAGTATGTCAGTGACTTGGGCAGGTCACCGCTGTGGGCAGTAATTGGTTGAAAAAGCATATCTTGTACGTCAAGATGAGATCAGAAAGTAAAGACCATCAATGGCCTTATGAACGGCAGAGGAGGCGAGTTTAGTCCACCAGATAACTCCATTTAAGGTTGAAATGTTTCTGGGGTAAAATACATTAAAGATCATTTATGGACAAAATTTTGAATTTGAATCTTACTACAACCACTTACTAGGACCAATTGGTTCTCTCTCATACCATACACTTTACCAAATACTCTTGTAAGGATATGATGGGTGACGAAGCTCTATTGGTACGTTCGCACAGTAGAAAATGAAGAGGAATATGAGATGGACATCGACCGCAGATTCCTCTTCATTCTGCCCAGGCTCTCTATCAGCATTCTTTCAATGATCAAGCCCAGATGAATGGGCCTAATTAGCAAGGACTCTCGAGCTGTGTGGAGAACAAGTAGGGAAATTATTTTGATCTGGCAGCAGTTTCACAAATTTTATCAACATTGGGATGTGTAAATGAAAAATTACTATAATGTCATTTTTATCCCATAGCTTTCATTTTCACAAGGTATTAAAGGAGAAAACACATGCCAGAGTTTGTTAAACAGTTGCTTCTGAACACGGCAATACCCCATATGGGGTTGTAATATGCTGTATGGGTACATGGTAAGGCTCAGGATGGAAAGAGCGCTATTTGGTGTTTAGAGGGAAGATTTTGCTGGAATAGTCTTCAGGTGCCATGTCACATTTGCAGGGCCTCTAGAGTACCATCACAATGGAAACCCCCAAACAGTGAGCACATTTTGGAAACTACACCCCTTATATAATTTATCAAGGGGTATAGTGAGCATTTTCATGCCACAGCTGTTTCACAGGTTTTATTAAAAATTGAGGCGTAAAAAAATGAAAAATTATTTTTTCCAATAGAACATCCATTTAGTTCCAATTTTTTCATTTTTACAAAGGGTTAATGAAGAAAAAACACACCACAGTTTATTAAACAATTTCTCCTGAACGCGGTAAAACCCCCATATATTTGCTCGTAAGCTGCTGTATGGGTACCTGGTGGATCTCAGAATGGAAAAAGCCCTATTTGGCTTTTGATAGGCAGATTTTGCTGGAATAATTTTCAGGTACCATGTCACCTTTACAGAGCCCCTCACGTACCATCACAATAGAACCTCTCCAAAAGTGATCCAGTTTTAGAAACTACACCACTCAAGGAATTTCTCAAAAGGTATTATCATTTTGAGCCCAAGAGTGCTTCCCAAAAATTATTGTACAAAATGAAAATTTAAATTTTTATAGAAAAATTTGTTGTGCCCACTTTGTGCTATCAGTGACACGCACTCCTAAAACTATGCCGTGTACAAAAAAGTTGTATATAAGGATATAAACTGCTAAGCACACAGAAGACAATGAGCAGTGCACTTTTTACATCAAAAAGTTTTATTACAGGTTTTCAAAAAAAAAAAAACTAAACAACCAAAACATAAAGGTATAAACATGGAAAAGAGGGGAGAACCCCCAAATAACAACTGTTAACAGAGGATAGTGGTTAAGGGAGAAGCTCCTGATACAGAAGGATGATATACACCAAAAGTTTGGACACTCCTAGGTTCTTCAAAGTAGCCCCCTTTTGCTTTGATTACTGCTTTGCATACTATTGGCATTCTCTTGATGAGCTTCAAGAGGTAGTCACCGGAAATGGCCTTCCAACAGTCTTGAAGAAGTTTCCAGAGATGCTTAGCACTTGTTGGCCCTTTTGCCTTCACTCTGCGGTCCAGCTCTCCTCAAACCATCTAGATTGGGTTCAGGTTAGTGACTTTGGAGGCCAGGCCATCTGGCGTAGCACCCCATCACTCTCCTTCTTGGTCAAATAGCCCTTACACAGCCTAGAGGTGTGTTTGGGGTGATTGTCCTGTTGAAAAATAAATGATGGTCCAACTAAATGCAAACCGGATGGAATAGCATGCCGCTGCAAGATGCTGTGGTAGCCATGCTAATTCAGTATGCCTTCAATTTTGAATGAATCCCCAACAGTGTCACCAGCAAAGCACCCCACACCTCCTCCTCCATGCTTCACGGTGGGAACCAGGCATGTAGAGTCCATCCGTTCACCTTTTCTGCGTGACACAAAGACATAGTGGTTGGAACCAAAGATCTCAAATTTAGACTCGTCAGACCAAAGCACAGATTTCCACTGGTCTAATGTCCATTCCTTGTGTTCTTTAGCCCAAACAAGTCTCTTTTGCTTGTGTCTGTCCTTAGCAGTGGTTTTCTAGCAGCTATTTTACCATTAAGGCCTGCTGCTCAAAGTCTCCTCTTAACATTTGTTATAGAGATGTGTCTGCTGCTAGAACTCTGTGTGGCATTGACCTGGTCTCTAATCTGAGCTGCTGTTAACCTGCGATTTCTAAGGCTGGTGACTTGGATGAACTTATCCTCCGCCGCAGAGGTGACTCTTGGTCTTCCTTTCCTGGGTTGGTCCTCATGTGAGCCAGTTTCTTTGTAGCGCTTGATGGTTTTTGCAACTGCACTTGGGGACACTTTCAAAGTTTTCCCAATTTTTCGGACTGACTGACCTTCATTTCTTAAAGTAATGATGGCCACTAATTTTTCTTTACTTAGCTGCTTTTTTCTTGCCATAATACAAATTCTAACAGTCTATTCAGTAGGACTATCAGCTGTGTATCCACCTGACTTCTGCACAACACAACTGATGGTCCCAACCCCATTTATAAGGCAAGAAATCCCACTTATTAAACCTGACAGGGCACACCTGTGAAGTGAAGACCATTTCCAGTGACTACCTCTTGAAGCTCATCAAGAGAATACCAAGAGTGTGCAAAGCAGGAATCAAAGCAAAAGGTGGCTACTCTGAAGAACCTAGAATATAAGACATATTTTCTGTTGTTTCACACTTTTTTGTTAAGTATATAATTCCATATGTGTTAATTCATAGTTTTGGTGCCTTCAGTGTGAATCTACAATTTTCATAGTCATGAAAATACAGAAAACTTTGAATGAGAAGGTGTGTCCAAACTTTTGGTCTGTACTGTAAATGCATGGAAGGGTAAGCATATCATTGCTCAGGATAATAAATGCAGTAAAGATGAACAACATACTCCCTCGTCTACTACATTTATTTCAGATAATTCTTTGTACCCCCCCCCCTCCCCCCAAGTGCTTCCTTACCTAGCTCTCTACACTACTAACTAAATTTGTTTGGCCAAGAATTGCTGAGCATGTCTTCTGTATTACATGGCAACAGTAGCTGCACAGCTTCTTGACTGCTTCCTGGATTACACACCATCACCTGAACACTGGGACAGACAGATTATTTACAGAAGACGCTCACTTTACAAATCCATTCAAGTGAATGGGTTTGAAAACTGACCGCCGGGTTTCCGTCTCCGGTCCAGTTTCTCTTGACAGAAGTAAACCCGAAAGCGGAGACTAGGCGCAAGTGTGCCCTTCACCCTTTTCATATACATAGATATATGATTACCCGGACAATGCCTTTAAAGGTATCCTATCATTAAAATGCATTTTTTTCTGACTAACATGTAGAAACAGCCTTCAACGGAGTAAAGGAGCATACTGCGCATGCTCGCGTAAGTGGCCACAAAAAAATGGCTGTCCACACGTGCAGTCGACTCTGTCCGAGGCCCGACGACAGAGCCGACTTGCGCATACGTAGAAGTTTGACCCCCAGCTCTGAAAGAATATGCGTGAAGACATCGTTCCACAAGAAGATAGAGGCGTCGCTGGAGAGTTCTCTCGCAGCATTGGAGACGCCCCCAGTGCTGTTTGAGAGCTGGGGACCGCCTCCAGTGCTGCGAGAGAACTAATTTGCATATTGAAGAAAACCTGGATTTCTTCTGAACGGCGGTGTGGAGAAGACATCTAAAGGTAGAAGAATAGCCTTTCTTAACTCTATACCTAAAAATTGCATTTTAGTCATAGGATCCCTTTAAGGCTGAGGCCCCATGTTGTGGAAATGCAGCTGTTCTTGCTGAAGATTTTGATGCCGTTTTTTGAGTCAAAGCCAAGAGTGTCTTGAGCAGAAGTGTAAGTACTTACTGTATATTTCCCATTCCTTTTGTAGGCAATCTTGGCTATGGCCCAAAACACCGACCACCCCACTCTCTCCCCTCCCCCCATACTTATTATAAAGTTTCAGAACACTGAAAATCAGTAAACTCTGTCCATGTTATAGCATACGCATATATGGCGCCAATAGGTGGTGAGTAGTGATGGACCCAGGCAGATGCCAGTGCCCGCACCTCGCAGAGCAGCTGTACGAGCACCGGCCACAGAACACAAGCTGCTGAGGTAAATGACCGCAGCACTACTTCCAATGGCTGCTGCACAACTTTTCCTTCCATCCAGCTGTGCCTTCACTTTCTTTTACCGAGGAGCCAATGGCGAGGTGGCGGGCGTGGTAAGCGGCGGGCCGTCCCTCAGTGCAGCTGCTGACAGGGAGCGCTCATCCTCCAGCCCCATACACGGCTATTATTAACAATGGATGTGTACGGTGCGCGGCGATCAGCAGTAGGCATATGATGCAGCAGCACGGTACCGTAAAGCGAGGAAGGGGATGCGGCGGCGACTACTACAGTGCTCCGGTGTTATCAGCCGGGATGCTAAATGGAGAGTGAATGGAGCCTGGCAGCATGAAGCGGCAGCTGCTGTAGGGAGGACGCTGGAGACAGCACCCTAGATCCCGCTGCCTGAGGGAGAGGGGATCGCAGGTCAGTACCTTCCCTTCCCGCACAATAGCTGCATTCCTATTCCAGCTTTGCCATTGACACCCCCTCTTTTAACCCTTCATGTGCGCGCCTCTCCCGCAGCTAGTCATTCATTCTGTATCTGTAGCACTGGTGATCTATGTGCTCAGCTGCAGGAGATACAGGGTTAATATTCTGCTCCCACTGCCTATGTACAGATGACAGGATTCCTCCCCTGTTCTGTGCCATAGACCTGAGGATCCTATCATAAGATAATAGCAATTGATGGGCATCTTCATCCCTAACCCTGGTGCTGTCAGTATACCAAGGTGGTCCCTACTGTTTATATCACAATACGCTTGTTGCGATGTATCCGATAAAGAGAACAATTGGAACTGTGTATTTTTCCAAAAGGGTCCATTGACTAATTTGGGTCATCTTTATGTGTATTATGTTTAATGTATAGTTGGAACACTCTGTATTTATCCCGTATAAAATAAAAATATATTATAATGGCAAAATTGTGTTCAGAAACATGGTCTTGTTACATAGAATGGTGAGATATGGCCTCATGTCTTGCAGAATTGTCTTTAGTTACCAGATATTCCATGCAAGTTTGTGCTGCCATCTGGTATAAGATCACATTGAGTGGACAGCATTGCTGTTGAGCCTCAAGGCTCTATCTAAGGCTAGGTTCACATTTGTAGGAGAATTCGTCTAAAATTGGTGGAGAGAAAAGTCCTGCATGAAGGACTCTCCTCTCCACTGGTTTCAGTATAAAACCTGAAGAAATCTGGTGGACCATTACAGTTTATGGGGTTCTCCGTGTTTCAGGTCCCCATGTGGATCCAAACGATGGAGAGGCTGAACTCTTGTGTGAACCTAGCATAAGATCTTCAATGAGACTGTACGGTGGAAGAACTTGAACCCTTACTCACCGAGAAGGCTCCGACTCTTTAGGTTACATATTGTTCATTGAAAGTCTTTTGATTGTATGACCGAGAGACTCCTAAGTGGGTTCCTATGTGCCATCTATATTACTGTTTCCTAGGGCATTCTGGACAACAGATATATCAGTACATTGAAGTCTGGTTATTGGCTATCCAGCTGCTGTGACCAGAGCTGTGAAGTCAGTAGGCCAAACCACGGTACCAACTCTTTTATTTTTTCACAAGTCCTACTTTGACCGCAATTTTAACTTTTTTCCAACTTCAACCAAAACTGGCCCTGACTCCGACTCCAAAGCCCTGGCTGTAATTTCCATCAGTGATGGATCTGTGGTTTAGGATTCAGATCCTGCACCTCCGTTGCTGTATCAACTTCCACATTCTCACAAGGCTTTGCTATTTCCTAATATGGCGGCATCTTTAGAGGAGTGGCTGTCAGTGTTGACAGGATCCATGGAGACTATAAAGACGAGGGGTACCCTGATATCATAGTGTCCCTATGAACACCCATTTTATTTAACCCAATATTATAGTCACCAATATACTGCTCTATGTACCATATACCACTATGTACATTTATTTATTTTATAGGGTTCACAATCTACATTCCCTATCAGTATGACTTTGGAGTCCCCATATTATTATGCTCCAGTGTACAACCCAATATCATAGTGATTCAATATACAGGATCCTGCTAAGTTTTACACTGAGTACGATAAGGACAAAAAAAATCGTCATTGAGATAAAATTGTGACTCTGGTTTAGGTTAGAATTGCTCCGCCTTAGTTGGAATTTCACTATAAGGGTAAGTTCACACAGGGTTTTTTAGACGGGAACTTGAGGTGGAGGCCGCCTCAGGTTCTGGTCCCAAATATGGGTAGTTGCGACTGAATGCTGATGCACTGCATCAGCATCTAGTCGCGCACTCCGCTCCGGATTAGGCCCAATGAATGGGCCTAGTCTGGAGGAGGGAGTGTCTTCAGGCCAAATCACAAGGCGAATCGGGCCGGAAGAATGAGCATCTGGCTTCTTTTTCCAGGAGCCATAACAAGCAGGCTCCCGGAAAAAACACCTAACCGGCTCCCATTGAAATCAAGTCTTTTTGGTCAGATTTTTGAGGCAGATATTGTGTTCATAACACAAGTGCAGAAATGGATCTATAAAACTGGACTTTTTTGTTGCAAACAGTTCTGAGAATTTTTCATACCCAGAGACAATGCCCCAGAACCAGTTTAATTCAGATGCTCCTTCTGAATACACAGCCATTATTACTATTTTTTTTTTTTGCTTTATAGAAGAGGTCCCCAACCTCTGCTGACATCAGGGACTGGCATCTTCCAAATTGTGGGGCACATGTGCTGAATGCCAGCATCGCGATTAAAGAAACAGAAAATTAAATTATACACTTGATAAAGAAGTGTTGTACCTTGAAACACGTAGTGTATTTGACCGCAATAAAAAAGTTGATTTTCCATATTCTGTTGGCAAACACCAATCTTCTTTCCAAATATTTGGATTGGTCCTTCCTTGGAGCATCGTGATTAAGTAACTTCTGGCTGCACCAATATCATGCACTGTAGGTCATTTTTGGACACTGGCACAGGAGAGGGGGCCATTAAAGGCCCTGCAAATAAAACCTAGCAAAGACAGACAACATGTAAGATTGCAAGAATCAGGTTGACTTTCTCTACAGAACAGCTCTGAAACTCCATCTATTCCAGCATTCAAATGGGCTCTTCACACCTTCGACCTCTATAGAGTGCCATCCTAGCCTTTTGGGACAACTGCCAACTATCGTTGTACAAGAAGATGCATATTTCATTTGAAACAAAAATTTATTTTCTCTGGTGGCTGGATACAGAGAATCTATCTGCAGGAGTTCTTTGGACAGTAAAATATCATGTTCTCCTAACCACAGATACAAGCTTGTGAGCTTGGGGAGCCCTGTTGAGGGAAAATTTCTGGCAAGGGAGAAAAGCCACATCAAACTACAAGTAATTGATGACTATCAGATTAGCCTTTCTAAATGCTTAAAACTTATTTCAGAAAGAGGACTGCTGTGAGAAAGTGAAGGGTGTGGTGTGGGAGGACAGGTATGTTCCAGCCAGGCAGCTAAAGGGTGTTTGGTAAAGACCCACACCAGGGAGGTCAGCTGACTAATTAAGGCTTAATATTAGGTTGTGTGTCAGAACTAGGAAGTGTGCCACCACACTAACAAAGCTGAGGGTTCCTGTGTGAACTGAACCTACAAACCAGGTACTGTGCCTTCGTTTGATGTACCAAGAGCGAGAGTCTGGCAGCCAGGCTCCTCTATAGTCAGGGAACAATTTCTGTTATAGTTAGTTCTCAGCCGAGAAGGCTTTTGTTTTGTTTGCTTATGCCTTTACAAAGGCAGTTTATGCACTACAAGTGAAATAAACGCTGAACTTGTGTGCAAGCCAGTCTCTGTGTCCCCGTTTCTTGCAGTGCTACCAAGCATCTACCTGAGCGGTTCCCCACAGTGCGTACAACAGACCTCTTTGCATCAAGACAGAACAGCCAATGCATTCATTTCTTTTCTCTGAACTACCAGAATCATTGGGCCTGGTACTTCTATCTCCAATCAATGTTCATATCTCCTCCTTGGACTCTCCCTCTCAAAAGCAATCTTCTACATCATCTTCTGTACATCACAGATCTAGAGGCTCCGACTTCCAGAATGGAATTTCAGAGGGGGATTCTTAGTAGGAGAGGGCTCTCAGAGGAAGTGGTTTCCACCCTGTTGTCAAGTAGAAAGGAGGTGACCTCAAAAATCTACTTTCATATCTGGCAGACTTTTCCAACATCTACAGGTCTCAATTTAGAACTTTTAAGGAACCCAAATATTTCCTGGATCTTAAATCTTCTTCAGGCAGGCCTAGAAAAGAATCTCTGAACCAGTACCTTTAAGCTAAGGCCCCACATGGCATCCTGCAGGAAAAAAAGCGCTGTGGGAAAAGCTGTGGCAGCAATGCATTGCGGTTCTTCCCGCAGAGTTTTCCTCTGCAAATTTTCTGCTTCAATTATACCTATAGGGAAACTAGCGGTGTTTCTGTATAGGTATAATTGAAATGCTACGATTTCTAAAACCGCAATGATTTTGGAAATCGTCATTTGTCCACAGTGAATATTTTATCGCAAAGTAGAAATGGATTCGCCATGTTTACACCACGTGGGGCCTGGCCTTAAGGTACAGGTAGCGGCCCTTAACTCCTTTTATGTTGTCAGACGAACCAAACATCCCTGGATTAAGGCGTTTTTCATAGCCTCCTCTCATATCTCTCCTAAATTAAGGTAAACTCTACCTCCATGACATCTGAATAAGGTGTTAAGAACTCTCATTGGTCCTAGGAGATACAAAAGTGAGACGCTACATCTAATATTTGGATAAAAATATATACATAAATCTTTATTAGTGACTTGGATACATGGGTATTAAAAAGAAGTTTCAAGTTATAATGTCAAAAATTCATCATAATATGAGGCAATATTAATATCAAATAAGTTGTTGATGATTAAAAGTAGCCAGGTTGAGAGCAATTTCGTTAATCAAGTAACGTGAGTGTATCACTTGGTAAGTGTCCCATATAAGGCCGGGGCCCCATGTGGCGGAAAATAGGAAATCCCTTCCAAACATTGTGGAAAAATACCATGGCGGTTTTGGAAATTGCAGCATGAATATAATTGAAGCAGAAAGTCTTTCTATGAAAAGCTCTGTGGATAAAACCGTGATGCGTTGTCACCGCAGTTTTTCCCGCAGCACTTTTTTGCTGCGATCCTCTACATGGGGCCTTATAAGTGTATAAGGCACATGGATTGAGCAAACAGACATGTGCTCACTAATTATCCCTAATTCTGTCCTTATATGGAAATATGACATAAACAAATATAATAACAAATAGGAAAAATGCAAGAGAAGCCAGTGATGAGTTGTACCAATAAACTGCCAATGGGGTAAAGAAAGGACCATGTGCCAAGAAGTACTTAGCTTAACATTATGCCGACAGAATTACTAACTGCTCTCAACCTGGCTACTTTTATTCATCAACAATTTATTTAGGCTTTAATCTGGCCTCTTATTATGATGAATTTTTGTCATTATAACTTTAGAATTCTCCCAGGGTTTTTGGCAAATTGGCCTCGCTTGGATCTGGTCAGTGGGACAAGAAAGGTTGGGGACCGCCGCTTTACAGGACAGAGATAGTATAGTAGGCAAGATGAAACTCTTTAGTTTGAAATTATTTCATAGGATTATACTGAAATCCTAACACATTGCATTTTGGGACCTTAAGGGTGAATTCACACTGAGTAAACGCTAGCTTATTCTGAACGTAAAACACGTTCAGAATAAGCGGCGTCTAAAGCAGCTCCATTCATTTCTATGGGAGCGGGGATACGAGCGCTCCCCATAGAAATGAATGGGCTGCTTCTTTCACTCCGTGCAGTCCCATTGAAGTGAATGGGGAGTGCCGGCGTGTACGCTCCGGCATGAGCAGAGCTTGCCGTATACGCCGGCACTCCCCATTCACTTCAATGGGACTGCACGGAGTGAAAGAAGCAGACCATTCATTTCTATGGGGAGCGCTCGTATCCCCGCTCCCATAGAAATGAATGGAGCTGCTTTAGACGCCGCTTATTCTGAACGTGTTTTACGTTCAGAATAAGCTAGCGTTTACTCAGTGTGAATTCACCCTAAGGGAGCCTGCACACGGAGTTACGCTCCGCTCATTCTTAACGTAAAACTCATTCAGAATGAGCACGTAAAAACAAGATCCCATTGATTTCTATGGGTGCTGGCATACGTGCGTTAGCCATTCAAATCAATGGGAGGCTTTTTTCCCCTATTGCTTTCAATGTGATACGCGTGTATGCTGGCACCCATAGAAATCAATGGGATCTGGTCTTTACGCACTCAATCTGAACGAGTTTTAAGTTCAGAATGAGCAGAGTGTAACTCCGTGTGCAGGCTCCCTAATACTCATAACCAATTTAGACAATGTTCACATCACCTTTGTGATGTATGTTTAGCATATATGCCAAGAAAGCTTCTTACGTACATCCTCCTTGAGTCGTTATGTTACCATGAGGGAGACTAAAATTGTCCCTTAACCCTCTTTACATAAGTATAACTTACACTAAAAGAAGGTAAGTTATAGCATAGTATAGTATTCTATTCCATACCGTGGGAAAAGAAAAAATGAACCAGTAAAAACATGTAACTATAACTATAAACTTTTTTGTTTTTTTACCGTAAGACACGTTTGGTAAAAGATGTCAATGTGTGGCATCTGTGTAAGTTATCCTTTAAAGACATACATCTGGACGTTTATGTTAGAGACATAAACATGATCCTTAAGGCATATATCTCATGGCTTATTTTCATCCTGGATTGCTTGAGCCAAAATATTTGCGAAATCCTCATGGATTCTGCCTTCCTTTGTTTTTACTGATAAATTGCCCCTCAGTTCATATCTGCATCAGGGAAAGAGTTGATAGGTGATAAGTATTTGACTTGGAATATCTCCTGTAAGGTTTCAATCACACATAGTTTTATCATGGTGTCCATGCTGTTTATCTCGAACAATAGTTCTTATCCCTATCCCTGATAAGGAGGAGAAGTGCACAGAGCAGTGAGGTGCTTACCTAATTGCTTTTCCCCCACTGCTTGGAATCTTTATTAGGATGTCTACCCTTTAAGCTAAGGCCCTATTGTTCTCTGTTATCAGCCATCATCAAAAGACAGAGCACACATGACCCATATTGACTAATAGAACCTCGCAGGTCCTTCATTCTTAATAGCCTAACTGGCCGCATTATCAGAGGATTGCATTCAGCATACATCCCAACTTTCAAAGGATAGAAAGAGGGACAAAATATTTGTCACTCTGTGCGCAGGGTGGCAAATTTAGCCCCGCCACTTTGATTCCTCCCATTCTTTGTGTCCTCCTTTCGCCACAGTCACCCTAACATGAAATGTCCCCATACTATAATGTCCAATTTCTCCCAAAGTTTAATGTCTCTCTTCAGGTGCACCCACAGTATAATGTCCCTCTCCAGTTGACCTCACCTTATTATGTCACTCTCCTGATACTAAACACACATACCCCCCCCCCCCACACACACACACAAATTCACACTTTATTCCATTCCCTGCTGTTGTGTTCTGCGGTTTCTGGTTCCAGAGGCTTCAGGACTGGTGTAAGAGATGTCGCCACATCGTATGTAATACTCATGGACCTGAGAGAGGTGCAGAATAGTGAAGTAGAGAGCGGAAGACTCTCTGCTTCACCATTGTATGCAACTCATCTGTGTCCTCCCAGGAGCAGATGAGTTAAAACAGCATACCACCCAGTGACTGAGCCAGCGGGACAGCACCTGGAATCTTGGACAGTCTCACTGAATCTGGGGTAGTTGGGAAGTATTCACGTACTATTGTTCTCTGTTATCAACCATAATCACAAGACAGCAATCAAATAACCCGTACACACACGCTGCTAGACTTTATCAGAAGATTATATCCAGAGGAGAGATTTATTAATTTATAGTCAATATTGCAACAAGCATTTCCTATATTATACCAGTAGAAAATCGGCCTTCATCTGATGCAGCCTCTAGAATTTACTAGTTTTTACTTTTTACCTCGTTTTCTCACAATAACAAGTTGTGTACTTTACTACATAATGCTACGTGGGAAGATACAGGGGAGTGGTTGTCTATTCCAGCCAGTCAGATTAATACTTTAATTTACAAAGGGGCTTTAGACAGATGGCAGCTGTCACCAGACTGCCTACCATTGATTTCAAAGGGTTTTTCAAGGCGGAATCCACCTGAAGATAGGTCACGTCACTTTTTTTTTCCTCTAGTTGAAAAAATCGGGAAAAAAACAGCTTCTAACTCCTGTTGAAATTAATGGGAGGCGTTTTTTGAGGTGGATTTTGCCTTAACGAGGTATTCCCAACTCGCCTGTTCACCAACCTCTAGGCTTTGTGCTCTGTTCACTTCCTGGTTTGCTCGGTGAATTGGTGGGTGGGGTTTCACTTGCTCTGCTTAACTGTCTTTATAGCGGTACATGTTCGCAGTCAGTAATGAGGGATGGTTGTAAATAAATTAGCATAGTATCACTGGAAGATGTACAATATGAAGCTGATGTAGCAGAGCTGTATTTGATAGGTGATGAGAATTCCAAAATGACATGCTACAGGAACAAGAGTCAGCTTGCAATAAACTCAGTTTTAGGTCTCCCTTTCTCAGCCCTTATCAGCAAAATTCAATTAGCCGACCTGATAACTGGAAGAGCAGGAGATAAACAGCTCAGAAATACAAGTTGCTCAGAGAACTCCGCTCCCCCTCTACTCCTGAGGCGGAGGGGAACGGAGTGCTCCCCCTGTCCTGGGCGGAGAGAGTGTGCAGCGCACACTCAGCTCTGCTACATCTCCGGTGTAGCAGAGCTCAGCACACGGCCAGCTCTGCTTCATTTTCGGTGTAGCAGTGCTGGCTATGCGCTCAGCTCGGCTGCATCTCTGGTGTAGTAGTACTGGCCATGCGCTCAGCTTAGCTGCATCTCCGGTGTAGCAGTGCTGAGCACACGGCCAACACTGCTACATCTCGGCATAGGAATGCATTGACCAGCGTTGATTGGCCGAATGCCATACAGAGTACAGCATTCGGCCAATCAACGCTGGTTCTGCCGGAGGAGGCGGAGTCTAAGATCAGTCCACAGCAGTCTCCATTCTGGTCTGATATTAGACTCCGCCTCCTCACAGACGAACCTCCTGCAGAACCAGCGTTGATTGGCTGAATGCTGTACTCTGTATGGCATTCGGCCAATCAACGCTGGTCAATGCATTCCTATGGGAAAAAGTCAGCTCATGCATATCGCAAGCTGACAGGGATCCCGACCAGATAGAGCCCCAAAGAGCTGTGTGAGTGACATTCCCACCTAAATAAAGGTAATTCCTAGCTAACCCTGCCTGTACATCTATCTCTGTCTCACAGTCACATAGTTCACAGTCTCATATGAACCGGATATTAAATCCACTATTCGTATATATTGGAGGTCACCTGATTTAGCCAGCCAATTACTTTTTCCGATTTTTTTTTTTGATGCCTCCATTGTCGTAGTTCCTGTCCCACCTCCCCTGTGCAGTTATTGGTGCAAAAAAAGCGCCAGGGAAGGTGGGAGGGGAATCGAATTTTTGAGTTTGTGAGTTGTGAGTTTGTCAACTGGTGTTCGACTCGAATCGAACATCTCGAACAGCCTGATATCCGATCGAACATGTACTCGATCGAATGCTATTCGCTTATCTCTAGTAAAGTCCTATCAGTAGGATATATTTAGGTCACTGCTCAGACCCAACTGATCCTTGGAACGCAAGAAGCATCAAAGAGATCTGAGCCTTTCTTTCCCTTTTTATTGGCAAGGCACACAGATATCAGATGTCCACCAATCATAATATTGTACTATGGAAATGTGTCTTTAATCCTTTGTATATTGCGATCAGTGATGGACCACTGATACAATTTCATTTTGTTTCTGACCCTGCTGAGCTTGTTGGTATGTGTTTGGTGCTCCCTTAGCAGCTGTTTCCTTTACCTCATCAATAGATGATCCAAAGGGGTTAGAGACTTGTCCCTAGATTTATTGATTGAGCAACTTTTTTTACTATGTTTTTAACGTTAAAGTCTGCATCAAATTATGAAGAAGTATAAATACATAGAGTTCTTGTTCTTTTGTTGTTTTTCCTATAGCCCTCCCTATAGGACTTCTAAAACATTTCACATTTTCAAGTTGTTAGAAGCTTGAGATAGGCAGTCTGAAAATGTGCCAGGTTTATCACAGTTGTTTTTCTTGGAAGACAAATCTGACCATCCCATCTGGGAAAAATGATGTGTCTGCGGACCGTGTTTTCTGGTCTGAACTCGGCTGTATGAATTGAACTGACTGCCTCATAGTGAGTTCGATGCCGTAATCTTCCGAACACCAAAGCACTACTGTAATACTTCAAGCTTTGTCAGTTGGGTACAGCAGTGATCCAGCCATTTGGGAACTCGCTGCGTCTTAACTCACTGTGATGCAATAAGTTCCTTTCACACACCAAGTTCTTTTTTTTTTTTTTTTTTTTTGTTTAATCATATTCACACACCAAGTTCAAGCTTGCAAATGACCTACATGTGAATCCGGCCTTAGAAAGAATATTGCCCCTCTTCCCATATACGTCATAATGTCAAATAAAAAAAGAAAATAAGAAAGCTAGGCTGCACTCACCACTATGTGAAGTATTCCCTATTGGCAGAACTTAGGAGGGCACAACTGGGAGGTCAGTACACTAGACAATGGACTGTTTCATGGAGATGCGTTTTCTTGGATCTGAAGCTCATCTTCACGAAACAATCCATTGTTTAGTGCATTGGCCTCCCTGTTGTCCTGCCAGCAAAGAATACTTCACAGATTGAAGAGTGCCACCTGGCTTTTTTTTCTTCTCAGATTGGAATAGTTAACAACTGAGGTCATCTGAACATCTCAAGTGTTGCAGTAAAGTTACAGTGCTCAACTTTCACCCCCTCTTCTGTGTGCCGAGGACTTGCGTTGAGATGTCACATATTTACTCATGAGCAGTGCCTGGGATGTTTCCCTTTTCTTCTATAATTTTATATCATGGTGGCGGAAAAGAGATATTGATAGGGCTCAGGAGCTGAAGATTCTCATATATGGCAGGTGCCGGCTATATTATGTCAGTATTGATATAAACTGTTAACCACTTAGATGCCACTGTCATTTTTAACTGCACCATCTAAGCCGTTCTTGCGAATGGATGCCGACATATTGGATTTGAGCAGCACCTCCTTCATGGTTGTAAGGCAGCACCAAATGCTTGCCATGGAAGCCAGAAACTTATCAAAGACTCAGGTCTGTTATCATAGAACTTTTATTACACCCTGCCGCATTACCAAACCTGTTGCCAATTTTATGATTAGTTTGGGAATTGTCTCTTAAGATTTTGATCTATGGTGACAGAGTACCAGCACATGGCTGCTATCAAATTTATCTGCTGTTCTACGACATCAAGGGGGTCTGCTGAATTTAAATTTGTTCACTAAGGAGGACCTTACAGTTCATTTATTTTATTGTGGTGTTTATGAAACCAGCAGTAATGAGAATAGCAAGACCCAGGGAGGCAAGGGGGTTCAGGACTTTAACACTTGCAGCATTATAGTCCTGCGTCTAAATCCAACCAATCAGGATCTCAGGTCTCCTCCTACACTCCAAAACCCAATGATGGGTTGAAAGGCTTGAAACTGGCCCTACTATGTGTGTTTTTGCAATGAAAGTGACTGATGCAAGGGAAAGGGACTGATGTGAGGGATGACAATCTCTGTAGAGTGCTGCTCAATATGTTGGTTTTCTATAAGCTACTGAGAATAAATAAAACAGGCTGAGTGTCTGGTATTGATAGACCTAATATGTGCTATAATTATATCACACTCTCTAAACACTTGTCACTGTGTCGCTCAGATCATAATTCTTCTCCATTCTGACTTCACCGAAAAAAGATGAATTCCTCTGTTCAAAAAAAACAAACAAAAAACAAATCACTGAATAAAAAGGAATAGATAAAACTTAATTGTAGTAAAAATTTAGAAAAATATGCTAAATCTACGCACTGTCTGAATTTCCAAATAACAGTATACCACAATAAGCTGGGTATAAACAGAGAAATCAATGTGTTTATTTCTCTTATAATAGCCCTAGTAAGATATGGACATAAGTAGCATCTTTTTGACTCTGTAATTGATGAAAACAGGGTCTCAAGAACCACAGGTTAGCTTACTGCATTGATCTAGGTGCTAAGAATAACTCGCTGAACGCTGATGTGGTGAATCAAAATATCCTGATTATCCAGTATGTACTGCAGAGAGGGACCAGTCTGCTGGTCGTAGTAAAGTGGATAAAGTACGGTATACCAACAGCGTGGAACTAAATGATGGAGATAAAAATTTCTAGGCTACGGGCCTAAAGCCACACCAGTAGATTCAACCTCCTAACTACTTAGGGTAAGGCCCCACATTGCGGAAAGGAAGTTTTGGGGGTTTTTTGTTGCAGATTTTGCAGGTGCTTTTTGGGGACCAAAGCCAAGATTGGCTACAAAATATAAAATATAATGTTGAAATAAACTAGAAATGTTCACTGAATGGGAAAGTGTAAACTAGCAAGAAGGATGGAAGTTATCAGACACTAGTAATGAATAAAGGTACATGGGAAAAAACGCTCACGGAAAAAGGAAACAAACGGCTCCCACTGATTTCAATGAGAGGCAGCAGCAAACACAGGGAGAACATACAAACTCCTTGCAGATGTTGTTCCTGGCGGGATTCAAACCCAGGACTATAGTGCTGCAAGGCTGCAGTGCTAACCACTGGGCCACTGTGTTGCCGGGAGGAGGCAGGATTTTGACACGACCTCCGCATCAAAATTCTGACCATTTTGCACCGTGTGAACTAGCCCTCACAATTTGAAGAGCATTTTTAGCCAAGAAAGGGTGCAATATTCGTAGTAATGTAAATAAATAACATGTAGGCATACGTAATGTTAAAATGTCATGTGGGCAATGCATATCAAGTTCTAAGCCTCAGAACAGAAGATTGACACTGACACTGTTTCACAATTCTTAACTTTTGTGGGGGAGGAAGCTCAGTAGCAGCAAAGGTGTGGACTCAAACAGTCAGAGACAGGGACACGAAATATGCAGAAAACAGGTTTATTTAGAAAAAAAAATGAAAATAAATAAACCTTCACTTCAGGCACAAAATGAGCAAAATAAAATACAGCCTTAACTTCAGGCAAAAACAAAATAAATACCTGCTCATCTGAGTGATTAGCTAAACAGAAAAGATGACCTAACTATACGCGTAGCTTGCTACCAGCCACACAAACAAAACAGGAGCAAAATATTGTCTCACCGGACTCATGGTTACAGGACAGACCCAGACACTTCCTTTCACTCCCTGGATCTGCACTGAATTGCGAATCTGCAGCTTTTTTTCTGGCACAGAAATGAGCCAAGGACTCGCACCTGGAGTTGAGGCCTACTCCAGACCCGCACTGGACCACAGATAAGTTAAAAACCTGGGGGAGATATAGCGAGATTCCAACACTCTGCCTTATAGAGAGCAGTAGGAGTCAGGTGCTCAGCCTACTCTACTGCTTCTGCTCTCTGTGACTCCCACTGACTTCACTCTACTCCAGTTACTTTTACATAGAGCAGCACTAAGTTGGTCATGTGATGGAGGGTCAGAACATCAGCAGGGGAGGCAGAAAAACAAGATGTCCACCTCCTTTTTCTGTCTCCAATTAGCCCCTTTTATCCAATAGGAAAGTTCAGCCATTAGTTAATAAAATTGAGGCGAGGATGTGCAATAGGGAATTGCATTCTGAAGTGGGTGTGCAGAGTTACAGAGCAGGACATAGGAAGCCGCAGCAGTCATACTATACAGTCCCAGCTGCATGCCAGCATTTACAGTGACATGTATTGATTACAGCTACTGTTAACCTGTTCCCTGCCATTGGTAGGGAACAGGTTAATAGAAGCTGTATCAACTAATGTAACTGAAAACAATGGTGTGCGGCTGCAGTAGCATCCTGAGCCATGCTCTCCCTCACCTTATCTCTCCTGAGACCTGGAGTCTACCTGGTGCTGTGTTATATCTGACTGAACCTCGATATGCGCCAAATAGATGAATGGGTCTCTGCCCAGTCTCTGGTGTTTCAGACTACTGTGATTGGGATGGTCACAGGTGTCCTCTCTAAGCAGAGGCACCATCTAGTGAGTGCTGAATGCACTTTGAGGGGGAAAAGCGATACTTGTATTTCAGCATGGTGGCACCATTGGATAGCCAAGCCTTCTAAGTACAGGAAAAAGTCTTATGTATTAAGACAACGTGACTTGCTTTTACTCCTAAACTTGCTTTTATGGGTGTTATTACGACCTCTTTTTTCAGCTGTATGACTCTTTTCAGTAATTGTATGTATATTAAGAGATTCTAGAGCATTTCATATACCTATCGTCTTGTACGTTACTTGCTTAATTGTCAGAACCTATAGAATACGCAGGTTCCTAATACTATTCCTTTCAGTAGCATACTTGTCAGTGTGATTAGATGGAGCTGACCTTTCACAGAAGTCAAAGGAACTTCTATTAGGCTGTCATTGCCAAGAAGACTGTGACCGATACGGCCAATTATCACTTTAGATGACAAGTTTTCAGAACATATTGCAAAACCAATTAACACATTCCAAGATATACAATCTATCTTAGACTTTCAGCGCTTTGGAAATAGAAGGAGATACGGGCTTTGAGCTTTATCTTTCATGATCTTTCAGTGAATATGTGTATTAGTATGGTAGCACACGAAGCATGGGCCATGTTACCTAGAAATAAATCATTGAGAGTCGGACAGGCAGTATGACAGGGAAGTTATGTTTCAGCATTGGTGTACATTTCTAAAGCAGCTGTATATTTCACAACATGGGGTGCTAGTGAAAAAATGCCACTTTTTATAAATGTGTTCCACTGTGTCCAAATTTACACTAGCATTAGAAATCTGTATTAGCAATGGGCTGCACAAAATCACAGGCTTGCATGGTAGATCCAGAAACCAGTGCATAAGCAGTATGGGCATAGTAATATTTCATTCATTCATTCATTTATTTATTTTACCACTAGCCTCTGCCCCCGACTTCGTCTGCGTGTTGTTGGTGTCGATGATCCACCTATATTCAGGAAATTGCTGTCGTCGATGGTTTGCCTGCTCCGGCATTTCGGCAGCTCTCAAGCTATCCTGCTGCTGAACTGGCTCCTCACGCTGTGCCTGTGATTGTTCTGGCATCTCAGCAGCTCGCTACGACGCCATATAGTGAGCGTGTTGTTGGCGGTGATGATTCACCTGCTTCGGCATTTCGGCAGCTGTCAAGCTGACCTGCCGCTGAACTCGTTCCTCATGCTGTGCCTGTGATTGTTCTGGCATCTCAGCAGCTCGCTGGGAAGCCAAATAATGAGCGTGTTGTTGGCTCTCAAGCTGGCCTGCTGCTGAACTTGTTCCATGCACCGTGTCTGTTATTGTTCCGGCATCTCAGCAGCCCGCTGGGACGCCATATAATGAGTGTGCTATTGTTGTCGATGATCCCCCCTGAGTTCCGCTTGAGGAGAAATCTGTTGACTTCTGGCTACCTTCATAGCTCTCGTTATTTTAGAATTTTGCAACAAATTATATTTTCTGTTTCTCGAAATGTTTAGATTGAAATTGTTTTCCCATCCAGTGTGTCAGCACTGCTTAGAGCAGATCAGATAATATGCAGATGCATGTACACAATGGACTCAGTGTTAGCTGTGTGTTTACATAGAGAGATAACAGACGTGGCTTTATCAGCCTGCTGCCAAAAGCAGTTTAATATGGTATGTGAACATAAATTCATAACAGTCATGAAGCCATGTAGTTTACTGGGATAAAAAGTAGCCTATGTGTTACTTGAGGTAACAATCTATCCATGTATTTCATCTAAATCCGTTCAGCCATTTTTGCGTTAAAGAGTAACAAACATCAAAACCAAAAAAAACACAAAAAGTTTCATATTTATAATATTAGTAGGATATCTGTGAGAATAAATGGGGAAAGCCAATGACCCAAAAGTGAGCACAAAACCGACGCATACTCAAAACAAAATTGTGTCATGATTGTCCGGTCAGACATTGCTTCAGAATGATAAACCGAGCAGCTTTGTTTCCTGTTTACTTTTATCATTCATTTCTAGGTTTAGTGTCCCTTTAAAAAAACAAAACAAAACCCTGCACTTGATAGTGGGGGGTCCTTGAGATCAGGAAGCGCTCTATCAGGCAAAGCAGTGAATCACTTCAAAGTGCAGTTTTCCCCATGTAGGGACCATTGCTTCAGGTAGCTCCAGGAACAGGTGCAGATTTTAATTTTTTTTAATTAAATTTACAACAATCCTTCAACCTCTCCCCCACCCAACTCTCCAAATCATCCCTGTTGATTGCTTCTGATCCTGGACCACCACTCTAAATGTTTGTTTCAATGGTCACTGGAAGCAAAGGATATTTCGAATGGAGTATATTGGAATATTATTGACTGCTGAGAATGTCTGATCACTTTTACTTGCACTCATTTTAATAACTATCCTTGCTTGTTTAAAAGTATGTAAGAAATTATGTAAACTAATTCAGGAAATGTGTGGGCGAATCTGCAAGCAGTTTGTGTGTCTACACTTTTGCGAAAATTCCTACAGTTAAAGTGCAACTACAGTTATAAACTCCTCCTATTATAAATTAATACCGTATTTTCCGGACTATACGGCACACATAAAAACCTACGATTTCCTCAGAAATCGTAAGTGCGGCTTATAGTCCGGTGCGCCTTATATATGGATGGAAGCGGCGGCAAAGTCTGCGTGCCGCTTCCATACATACATAGAAGGCACCGTAAGGTTGCATTCACACTATGGAACGCCGGCGTGTATCACAGCCGTACACGCCGGCGTTACAGCAGGGCTGCCGGACACTTCCTATTCATTTCTATGGGAGCCGGCATGCGAGCGCTCCCCATAGAAATGAATGGAAAAAAGCAGTCCATTCATTTGTATGGGGAGCGCTCGCATGCCGGCTCCCATAGAAATGAATGGGAAGTGTCCGGCAGCCCTGCTGTCACGCCGGCGTGAAACAGAATGTGAAACTTACCGAGCGGTGCAGGGCGGGCGAGCGGTGCAGGGCGAGCGGTGCAGGGCGGGCATGCAGGCCTCCTCTTCCTCCGATGTCCTGACCACTTCCTCCGGCGCTCGCGAACTGATAATGGCCTGGGCGCATGCGCAATATCATAATGCTTCTACTACGGCTACTGCGCATGCGCCCAGGCCATTATCAGTTAGCGAGCGCCGGAGGAAGAGGAGGCCTGAATGCCCGCCCGCCCTGCACCGCTTGGGAAGTTTCACATTCTGTTTCAGGGTTTTATTTTAAAACGGGGGGGGGGCTGTAGTTTAATATAAGTTTTATGGTTGGGCTCTATCAGCATGATTTTGCTGATAGAGCCCCTCCTCGCCTGCCGAGCGCTTCCAATAGAAGCGGCTGGCACGCGGGGGGTTAAGCGGCCGCTGGCAAAGTCTGCCTGCCGCCGCTTTCAATAACATATAATGCGCACCGGACTGCGGCTTATAGTCCGGTGCGCCTTATATATGAACCGAGACGGACTATAAGGCGCTCATGGGCAATGCGCCTTATAGTCCAGTGCGCCTTATAGTCCGTAAAATACGGTAGTACATGTGAAAATAAGAAACTTTGTAATATATCTTAAGGATATCTGTTTACTTCAGTTCTCTGTATCTTCAATTTGACTACTTGTTTACATTAATATCACATGTAGAGCTCTATGAAGAAGGAGGGGTAGAGTAGAATTCTCCTGCTGACTAATTAATTGATTTATGGCCTCATTCTGTGCACTAGAAGCCTCTTATCTACAAACTAGCAGTGTTATAAAAAAAAAAAGACAAGGAGTGTAACAGCAGCAGTTATTGGAGTGTCTTTTCTAATCTCCCTTCCTTTCTTCATAGACTAATGTGGAGAATTTAACTTCTTTCTTTAATAAGATATATTACAAAGTTTCTTATATTAACCTGTACTATTCATTTATGAAAAGGTGCTTTTAACTGGAGTTATGCTTTAATGTTTATTGCTGTTTGTGCAGAGAAATAGTCACAATAAGAGTCATCAAGAATGAGGGCATGCAGGGACATTAACCTGGGACAGCCCTTCACGGAATGGCTTTTTCAAGGGTTGTTACATTTGTACCCAATATAAATCCGTTACATACTGTTTTGTGGCAGTCATGTAATAAAATGTTTTAATATGTTTTAGTCATTTCCAATGAAGTACCGTATGTATGTGTATATATTTTAGAAACACATTTTTTGTTACCCATCACCTTTTCATGATCTTTGAGCTAACATATCAGATATGAGCTAGTTATGGGGTTAACCAGGTTTTTAAATTGATGGCCTATCCTTAGCATAGTCCATCAACATAAGGTAGGTAACAGTTCAACTCCAGGCACCTCTGCCAATTAGCTACTTGGAAAGGCTACAGGGCTTGTGCCAGCACTCACATTGGTCTGTACATTACTACATTGGTCTGGACCTAAGGCTACGTCATCTTGCAATAACTCATTTAAAGTCGGAATAGCCTTAAGGAACGCTATTCTTCCCCTACCTTTAGATGTCTTCTCCGTGCCGCCGTTACTTAGATATCCCAGTTTTTGTCAATATGCTAATTCGTTTTTTCACAACACTGGGGGCGGTCCCCAGTACTCAAACAGCACTGGGGGAGCCCCAGTGCTGCGAGAAAACTATCCTGCGCCGCCTACTTCTTATTCACCGCCTCCCCCACTTCTTCCTTTTCCCATCACGCCTTTTTCAAAAAGCGCCGACTGTGCATGTCCGTCGCCATTTTCCTATGGCTGAATGGGTGAGGCCACAGGAAAATGGACGACGAACATGCACAGTGGGTGCAGTCAGCCATTTTCCTGTGGCTGAACAGGAAAGAAGAGGCGGAGGTGACAAACAGAAGAAGGCGGCGCTGAATAGTTTTCTCACAGCACTGGGGGCACCTCCAGTGCTATTTGCGCACTGGAGACTGCCCCCAGTGCTCCGAGAAAACTAATTAGCATGTGGATGAAAACCAGGGAATCTAAGGAACGGCGGCACAGAGAAGACATCTAAAGGTATGGGAAGAATAGCCTTTCTTAAGGCTATTCCTACGTGGGTTTAGCTGAAAACGGGATTCTAATGATAGAATCCCTTTGATTAATTTTTCGGTTTACTGCAGAAAAACTCAATACAAAGTATACATGATGCAGCAGCTGTATAGTTACAGTATGTTTATAGAAAGCCATGCAGAAGCTGCAGAGACAGCCAATTCAGATGTATGTAATTAATTCTTCAGTAGAGAAGAATACTAAAACCTTAGGCCTTAATCACACGTCCACATTCACATGCTTATGGTGTCTGCATTTTTCGCAGACACCATACGTACCCATTTATGACACAGATTTTTGTGGATTGTAGGTCTGAAAGAAAACAACAGAAGCACATCCTTTTTTCCCTCTCTGATGCTGATTCATTACATCAATTAAAATATAGAGGTCCGTGAAAAATAATTAATGACATCCGTGAAAAGCGTATTAACCGTGGATAGCACACCATCTACAAATCAGCAGGATAGGGTGATGTGAATATGGCCTCATACTAGCACATTAGATCTATATCTACCATACGTGTGAATTTCAATGGGACCACTTAATGTGTATGAGGGCCTTCCTGACTCTTCCCTTGTGGCAGATGTTTTAGCCATGTATGAAAAAAATGGAAAATGTTTCCGGTCCTGAATCACGGAAAGTAGCCTGGCACTGAAGTGGTTAAAGAGGGCCTCCTCCTCCTCCAACACCAGCTCTTTTCATCATTTAATAAGACCTGATCCACTGATTCTGGTGCAGTTAGAATTTTTTTCTATAGACCACACTAGTCCCAAGCCGTAAGTGCTGTAAGTTTTTAAGTTTTTTTGCGTGATGTTATTTAGTCCCTGTGTTGTCATGTTGGTGTTATCAGACAGGAACAGTGAAGGAGTGTGATTATTAGCACTGACACTGTCCACCTCTGATCAGAGCTCCATGCGCCTCTCCCTCTACACAGATAATGTTGTTGATAGGTCATTGGTACCCAACATGTGACTTCTGAGGCCATTGATTGGCAGAAGTGGTCACCTGACACTTTAGGGGGTATTCACATGGAGGAAGTTGGCGCTGATTCTGGCATGATAACTCACGTAAGAGACAGCGGCGGAAAAAAAAGACTCCCATTGACTTCAATGGGTTCTGTTTTCCGTGCGGAACCATTGAAATGAATGGGAAAAAACGCCTCCCATTGATTTCAATGGGTTCTGCGCGGAAATCGTAACCCATTGAAGTCAATGGGAGTCTTTTTTTCAGCACTGATTTTTACGCAAGTTATCGTGCCAGTATCAGTGCTAACTTCCTCCATGTGAATGCCCTCTTACAGGGGATGTGCCGTCTGTCCTGAGGACCAAGGTGGGTGAGTATAATTTATTTTCTTGTTTTCCATTACACAAAAATAGAAGGTTTCTTCTATCTGGTTTCTTTTGATAGGAGAAATAAGTGGTAGACTGCAGACGTTGTGTTTTTTTCTTTTGAAGACTTGAACCAGATGAGAGGGAACCTTCCGACCCAAATATAAGCCGAGGCCCCTAATTTTACCACAAAAAACTCGGAAAACTTATTGACTCGAGTATAAGCCGAGGGGAGGGGGGAATGCAGCAGCTACTGGAAAATGTAAAAAATTAAAGTGGTCGGAGTTTTTGGGTGCAGTAGATGCTGGGGAAGGGGAGGGGGTGTTTTGGTTGTCTGTCTTCCCCTTCCCTGAGCTTGAGGACTGTTTTTTTTTTTTCCCACTTGGAATTCAGCCTGGCTGAATATAGGGTATCTGCAGTGCTCCTATTAACCCCTTCCCGACGGAACAGACTGCAGATCCCCTATATTCAGTAGACCGGGCACTTTCAGACACAGGGATACCTAGTGTGTATGTGTTTCAGTCATTTTCTACTTTTACATTTTATATGTATTCTAGGGAAAGGAGTGATTTAGAATTTTTATTTATTTTATTTTTTATCATATTTTTTTAAAGCTTCTTTTTTTTTCACTATTTTATGACAAATTCTATACATTACTATTGCGCCTGGTCATACACCCCTCCCCCCCAATAAAAAAAAATTGCTGAAAAACTCGGCTTATAATCGAGTATATACGGTAAAAGTCTGTTTTTAGCATTTTTATAAGGGTGTTAGCTGCATATGTTTGTAAAATATTGAATTGCAGCATTAGACTCCTACTGAGTTTTTTGCAAGCTGAAAAAATCTGCTTCTGGAATTAGGAAACAGTTTTTTGACGTATTTTTTTTACATGATGCTTTTTTGTTGCATTTTTGACTTATTTTTCATCACTTTTTTTTCTTTTTGCTTCAGAACATTGTATGTACCTGGAAACTGCATAAAACTGTGCCAAAAGACTCTAGCGGTTTTTCCACCTCCCATTGATCTCAATGGATATTTCAAGGCGGAAACCGCCTGAAGATAGGTCATGAAAAAAACTGCTACTGATTCCCATTGTAATGAGTGGGAGGTGGATTTGGAGGCAGATTCCGCCTTAAAATCAGCCTGCAAAAACTCCATGTGAATATACCCTTATAGTCTATGGGGTTAGTGGATTTCCGCGGGTAACCGCATTTTTAAGTGGATTAGGTTTCCATTCTTGGGGTTCCCAAGTGAACACCCGAGCGGAAATCCAAACACAGGTGTGAACCTAGCGTTAGTAAGGTTTACACACACAGATCTCTGCTTCTTGTCACTATGTTTTATAAAATTGTACCCTTTGCTTATTTGGATGCCTTGTAAGCAAAACTATTAAGCTGCGCTATTTGTGTTGACATTATCTATGACATCCAGATTTTACAAAATGTAATGAAATGGTGATAAAAGCAGCGACTGTGCGATTATACCTGTAGAGCTGGAAATGCGTGCAGTCAATATCTTTCTCACCATTGGTAAAATAGTTGATTTAGTCTGTAAGATTCCATTTAAATACAAGCCGGGTGTTTAGAAACTGAAGTGATTATGTAGACGTGATGCACAAATGCGTGTGGGCTTTATCTAGTTTGTCTTGGCTCATTTTTACAGGAATCTGTGAATATACAGACAACCTTATCAGTGCTTTTTATTTATGAGTCCTGTAGTTATTTTCAGTGTGAAAAGAGGATTTTAAAAGCCTGTCTATTCTGTTCAGGATGCTGGAAATGGTTTAAAACTATACTTAGCTAAATCTCTTTTCTTGAACCAGGGCTTTTTCTTTGTATCCCCATCAAATAACACACTGTCAGGAATAGTGTGGGAAGGTGATAACAGCTTTAAGGTATATACTACTATATTATCTGTACAGACCATACAGACGACTGAGAGCCGGACTGTTAAAACACCAGATAACTGTGGACCCCATAGCAGAACGTTTTTCTCCGCCAATCTTTGGCGGTTTCTCTAGTGGAGTCTCCAATGGAGACGCAGATGTGAACTTAGCCTTATCTGTTCTTTGCAGTATCACTGGTTACTGACTTTGGCTTGTAATCCTGGTTGTTATTTCTTCCTGATTTGGCTTTATCTGTGAACTCTTGGACTTGACTGTTTGATACAATTATTCTTCAACTATCTATTTGGATCGGCTGTTCTGTGTCCTACTCCTGTCTATGAGAGTACAGTAAGGTGTGACCAGGGCATATGTTACCTAGGTTATAAACTATTTACAAACACTGTGATTTTATTACATCGTACTTTGTATGTTATGACACTTTGTTATGCTAATGACGTTGACTACTGTGAGGCATCTGTTTTTTCCTGCTTTGTAAATGTATGGGTGAGTTCACACTACTGTTGCCGCGGAGGAAACCTCCATGAACTTTCTGTTCCAAGCGCTGCAGGAAGAGCCCCGATGCGTTCCCGCCTTTGCTTTAGCACGGCGTTTCCGGCCCTTGGGGTCTTAGCATAAAGAAAGCTGTCAGGCCTGTCATAGGAATAAAGCCATTGAAGCTGGTCTATGACCAGCATCACCAGCTATGTAGCTATTTAGACTGTCTATGGGACAATCAAGTTCAACCCCCTAGAGAGCCAATAAAATGGTTAAAAAAAAAGTGTTTACATTTTATGATATGTCATGTGGGTTTCACAATGAACATAGTAAAACACGAAGTCCGAAAGAAAGTCATACAAATAGTTTTTCTCCAGTTCCAGCCCATTCAGACTTTTTTCAGGCTGTCAAGTACATTGAGTGGAGAATAAAATTGCACCACTACAAAGTAGAATTTTTCCAGCAAAATTTAAGTTCTCATATGGCTTTGCGAACAATAAATAGGGTATGGCCCATAAAAGACAGGGAGTCCAAAACAAAAATTGAAAAATGGCTATGGCGTGAAGAGGTTAAAGATGGCAAACTGTAACAGAAGTGAATGGGTGTCTCAATATACTGCAATAAATTAGTACTGTAGTATATTGTAGTTGTAATTAGACTCCCTAGTGTTCAAGTCCCAATGGGGGGCTAAAAGAAAATATATTTAAAAAATTACAAAAAAGATTTACCGTAATATAAAATTTTACTTTTATATCACCCTTCTTTACCTAGATCTCAAATAAAAGTACAAACATAAACATACCCCTTGGTCTTAAAATGCTCAAACTACAAGCATAAATGATACTTCCATTACAGTGAACACTGAAGCTGGATAAAAAAAAAATCAAAATGGCAGAACTGCTGTTTAGTCACTGTTTCGATAACTCAAAAAAAGAAAAAAAAAAAGCAAGCAAATATCAGGTATTCCTCAAAATGTTATCAATAAATAATACAACTGCAAAAAATACACCTTCTGTAACCTCATGTACAGAAATATAAAAAGGTTATGGGTGTCAGAATTTGGCTACTTCAATAATTTTTTTGGATGTTTGTTAAATGGTACCTGACTTTTCATGAAAAGTTGAAATATCTTGTATGGATGAATAAGCCTTCAGGGTCTTCTATAACTGTAAAAGCCTTTATACATGATGTCCTAACAGGTTTTTTGTGATGCAGACATCCCGATTATGGCTTATAGCAGATTTTACATTTGTCCCTGAGGTTATGGCACTGTACAGTAAGAAGCAGTCCTATCCAATATATCCAATATAACTAATTTGGTTTGTGTACTTGTAATTCTAATTGTGCTAGGAGTGACTGTTGAATAGCAAACAAATAGATGAAGAGCTAAGAGTCCAAGTGAACATGTTATAGGAGATCTGGGAACATTGAGCTGCAAATACAGGGAAAATACATGCAGGCATGATACAAGATCCCTGACATAGGAAAGAGCAATCTATGAGCACTGTTTTCTGTCTATGACTAACATCCCACAAGCAACCAGAATAGATACAACTACATAGAAAACTTTTCTCAGATTGTAAGTTGTGAGAAGTACAGAATGGTCAGTCCGGTGCGCAGAAAAAGCGATTTACAGATGTGTACGACGCCTGTGAGGAGAATTAGCCCCTCCCCTCTTCATTCACTCTGTGAAGAGAGAACAGTTACTACTCCTTCCACTCACTGTGAATCTGTGGATGGGATTTCCCTGGTAACAAGGAGTAAACAGCAAATAAACTAGAATAACCTCATTTAAGTGGTTAAAACATAACAACTATATAAATTTTGCTGTAACCACAATGACTCACAAAATATAGATAAAATGTAAATTAGAGAAAAAAATTTAAAACAGAGTTCTAGTCTCCCTCTCCGTTACAGCCATTTTTACGGGTTAACACTTATTGTTGTGGGGCTAGAACCTGTGACATGGAAATTTTTCTTTCTTTTTGTTTCCTGTCATTTTATTTTATTTTTCTATACATTGTGACCCCACCCCCATAAGGTCATAATAGTCTTGTGGGGAGACATTTTATTTTTGATTTATTTTTTTAACCTGATTTCTCCTGTAACTGGGGCTGATACTTTGGCACCAGTTACAGGAGTTGCAGTCTACTATACTACAGAGCTGTGTACACGGTGCAACTGTACTGTGCTGGGAAGGCAGGGACGGTAATGAACCATGTCTGCCTTCCCTACAGGAGTTCCACTTTAGTAACAGCTGACTCCCTGCTTCTGCAGCTGCAGGCAACTGCTTCAAGAGTGGACCGCTTGAACATATATAGTCTACAGGTGGTCCGAAGCGGTGAAGGGAGTCTGTCAGTAGGAAAATTGGTATTAAACTGATGTCAGTAGCTTGTAGGGCTGCTTCTTTACTTTCCAAATATGCCTTTCTTATTTTACATTGCAGGAACATTTTCATTAAAATTAAGTTGATATTATTGGCTACATACCAATTTTTCCTGCTGACAGACTCCCTTTACCTACAAAAACCATAGTTCTTCATCTCATTAAGAAATGTTGAATTGTTCAGGAGTTTGGTTAATATCTGAAGTGAACATGGCACATGAATATTATGCTGTAAGGGTGCATGCACACTACGTAACGCCGGGCGTGTATGAGAGCCGTACACGCCGGCGTTACAGCAGACTGCCGAACACTTCCCATTCACTTCAATGGGAGCGCTCGTAAACGCCGCTGTTACGAGCGCTCCCATTGAAGTGAATGGGAAGTGTTCGGCAGCCCTGCTGTAACGCCGGCGTGTACGGCTCTCATACACGCCCGGCGTTACTCAGTGTGCATGCACCCTAAGGGTGCGTTCACATGATGTAAAATAGAGCGCAAGCTGGCACGTATACGCGTGTCAGCATTTTGCGCGCTCAAAAAGATCCCATTGATTTCTACGGGAGTTACGAGCGTATACGCCACAAAATTACGGAGGCAAAATGACGCGGCGTATATGCTCGTAACTCCCATTGAAATCAATGGGATCTTTTTGAGAGCGTAAAATGCTGACACGCGTATACGTGCGCTCCATTTTACATCATGTGAACGCACCTTAAGGGCCCCTTCACATGTCGTAAGCGCTTGACTCATTCCGAGCAGTACACGCGAGCGCTTCTAAACACTTCCCATTCACTTTAATGGGAGCGCTCGTAAAGCCAGCTTTACGCGCGCTCCCATTGAAGTGAATGGGAAGTGTTTCGAAGCGCTCGCGTGTACCGCTCGGAATGAGCCGAGCGCTTATGCCATGTGAAGGGGCCCTCAAATGTACTTTAGTTTGCCATTCATCAGACTACTTTATCCAAACATACCAATAGTGAACAATAAAGCAGGAGCAGTAATACTTATACCCCGCGAGAGTAATACACTAGAGGAAATCGCGTTGTCAACAAATTAGACCGGTGTTTACCCCCCTGTGAGGCTAGAGCGGCCAAAGGAGACCAACTGTTCTCCTCCACAAGTCCAGCAAACTTCTTATTGTGCGTCCTGCCTCAGCCATGCTTGTGCCCACATTTTGCTTGGTTTATTCTGCTGGTGCCCCGGTTATCTTGATTAATTGTCCTTATTGCAGTGTTCTCTGTTGGCTTTCTACTCTGTTTATCTCTCTTGCCCTTAGTGTTCAATTATCTATGGGGATTGCATTCATCGGCAGAATGTTTGCAACAGCTTTCGACTTGAAAAAAATGTACAAATGCCTTTTCTCTTAATCTTTGATATATTTTTTCTGTTGGGCATCTATTACAGCTAGAAATGACTGGAATTTAGGATACTTCTGCCAGATGGATTATATGGTTGCCATGGAGACGGTGGGGCCATAAATGAGGCCCCAGCTGAGGTGTCTCTATCATTTCCAAGAGCTCTTTGAAGCTTAACCCTTTGCAGAAAATTCTGATGTACATAACATTATAAGGTTGGGTGCAATTTATTTGATTATATAGACAGGATTTGCTAGTCACTAATACAATTGCAATTGATACTGACGTTAAACCACTTCCCGTCGCAGCCATTTTTCATTATTACATTTTCTGCCTACTAAAAGTGATGACTTTTTTATGTTTCTAGTTATGAAATTTTATAAGGCACTGGTAAGGTAGAAAAATATCAGAATGTGTGGACTTAGAAAAAAAAAATACACTTGAGCCATTTTCTTTTTCACAGCAAAAATGGCATGTTACCTAGATTTTGCAGGTCGGTATGGTGATACCAGATTTCTGTAATTTTTTTAATGTTCTAATACTTTTAAAAAAATCTAAATTTGGGGGAAAAAACAATATGCAGAGCAGTGTATGAGTATTTCTGTATTTTTGCAGGGCAAAATTGTAGTTTCTATATACAGTATATCATTTTGGGGATTGTGTGACATTTTGATTGCTTTTTATTCCTTTTGTATTGGGAGGTGAAATGTCAGTTTGATTATTTTGTATTCACTGCATGGGTAAATCTTTTTACAGTTCTCGCATGTGTTTATACTTGTTTTCATTTAATTTTGTATGTAAGCAGTTGATCTGAAATATTATATTTTTTTAGCTTTTATTTTTAAAGCCCCTAGGGGAATTGAACGTCAGGGGGTCTGATCACTAACACAATATACCGCAATACCAATATCTTGCAGTATATTGCAAAATCTAGGGACTTCTGTTACAGGCTGTCTATTGCAGCCTGTAATAGAAGCTCATTAATGACAACCTAGGAGCATTCGGTAGGCTTCCAGCTGTCAGAGCAATAGATTGCCCCCCACTGACTACACCCTGGGGATTCTGAGGCAACGTGGCAGTCCTCACATGCTTCTTCCACACATACAGATGTGTGAGTAACATTTGACCAAGGCATCGGAAAAGTTAATGCCTAACTCAGATAGGATCCTAAGGTACCAACATCCGTCTTACATAGGTTAATCTAAATAAGTTATCTGTTCATATTTAGAGTTATGTAAGTAGACTTTCATGTCTGCAACGGAAGCAGGATTCTTACGCCTGGCAAAATAACGGTCACTATAGCTTTCTTTATGTTCCTCTATTCCTGAGATGGACTAGAAGAACGAAAAGACCAATGCATATGTGAATGTGGCCATTCCCTAACCTGTATGGATACAAAAGGAATGGGAAATGTATAGGAAACTCTCTTATTTCTCCCTTCTGCTCAATCCACTCCTGACTTTGGCTCAAAAAACCAAAGCAAAATCTGCAATCAAAATCTGAAAAAAGCTGCATTTCTGCAACGTGGGCCTTAGCCTAAAGAGGACTTTTCATGTCCTTGCAGGTCAGCAGTATTATATGCCTCATTTATGTTGAATATAGCGCACACTAAGATCCATCCACTGTCAGAAAAGCGGTCCTTACTGTTCAGCGTCTTCACTGGACTTTGAGGAACGCACCCTCTAACAGTGAGAGGCTATGGAAGAGTACTGTGGGGGGCCATTCCTCACAGCCTAGTGATGACGCTGAGCAGTTAGGACCGCCCTTCTGACAACAACGAACGACTCTGATATTTCCAGCACCCAGGCGCACACCGGCAAAGGCCCTACATTGTAGGAAAGAATTTTGTTGTTGTTGCAAATTTTGCTGCATATTTTTTCATGTTTTTTAGCCTATCGATGAATTAGAGGATCTTTACTGGTTCTGAATGACCATGGCTGTCATTTTATGATGGAGTTGGAGTCAAGATGTGGAAAAAAGAGTTGGAATCTGTGGTTTGGCACATGTGACAAATGTCAACAAATTTTTATATTGATGTTTCTAACTGGTTCCGATGCCATAAGCTGTGAAAATCATTATAGATAGCCAGCTTACACATTATATGTGTGCTGTAAGGACTCAAGCTTAACTGAATGTGCCATTAAAATGTGTGCTTTTCTGTTTCTTTTCAGCTTGCAGAAGATACGTTGTGAATTGACAATGGATCTATTTTTACTTCACGGTTTCCCATGGAATAAGACTCATGGAAGGCGACAATTCTCCAGAACTGACATACATTGATTCATCTGGACCGAAGAATTATGGTTTTCTCAGCAATGCTTACACCTGCTCATCCCGTGACATCGTATAGTACACACATCATATATGTAAATGGATATACAAACTTAACAACCCCTCAGCCTTCATTTCGCGGCAACTTGGATCTTCCACCAAAATATAGTCCAGTTGCCATGACCACAGCTGGTACCTTACCGGTGAACACAACTGTCTCTACCACACAAGCAACAAAAGATCTTTCCGAGACCTTGAATTTACCCCTTCAAATAATACTTTCTGCCATAATGATTATTATTCTTTTGCTATCATTCCTTGGAAATTTTGTGGTTTGTCTCATGGTCTACCAAAAAGCTGCCATGCGATCTGCGATTAACATTCTTTTAGCAAGCCTGGCATTTGCTGACCTACTGCTTTCCATGCTCAACATGCCCTTTGCTTTGATAACTATCATTATAACGGAGTGGATTTTTGGAGAAGTGTTCTGTAGAGTATCTGCCATGTTTTTTTGGCTGTTTGTAATAGAAGGTGTTGCTATCCTGCTTATAATAAGCATAGACAGATTTCTCATTATTGTACAGAAGCAAGACAAACTAAATCCCTACCGGGCAAAGATTCTTATTGTGATTTCATGGGCAACTTCTTTTTGCATAGCTTTTCCTCTGGCTGTTGGAAACCCACACTTACAAGTACCATCTAGAGCTCCTCAGTGTGTGTTTGGCTACACTACAAATGCTGGTTATAAAGCATATGTGATTCTTGTGGTACTGATTTTCTTTTTTATTCCTTTTCTGGTGATGCTTTATGCGTTTATGGGCATATTGAACACTGTGCGGCACAATGCGGTCCGTATACACAGCCACCCGGACAGCATATGCCTTAGCCAGGCAAGCAAACTAGGCCTCATGAGCCTTCAAAGGCCTTTCCAAATGAATATAGACATCAGCTTTAAAACTCGTGCCTTCACTACCATATTGATTTTATTCATTGTCTTTGTAGTTTGCTGGTCACCATTCGCTACTTATAGCCTTGTTGCCACATTTAACAGTGACTTTTACAACAAAAGCAACTTTTTTGAGATAAGCACGTGGCTTCTTTGGCTATGCTACCTCAAATCTGCACTAAACCCCATAATCTACTACTGGAGGATTAAAAAATTCCGTGATGCTTGTTTAGATCTAATGCCCAAGTACTTCAAATTTTTACCCCAGTTACCTGGACACACAAGAAGAAGAATTCGGCCTAGCGCCATATATGTGTGCGGGGAACACAGATCTGTAGTGTGACTTTTTCTTAGAGTGACTGCCATAAAATATTTTGTTATTTTGTTTTCCCTCGTGCAAAAAGTGATGCATTTTGTTCTCTGCCAGGAAGCAATGTACATGAAAAAACATGTTACCTCTAAGATTTATGGTAAATCCATATGTGAGAAGTACTCTGTCAGGTTAATGCTTACCAGGCCTGCAGTCGGTGTTATTGCGGGCACCTTGTATGCTGCTACAATCAGTGGATGTGTCATTTTCCTGAAACAATTGTTGCTGCTTTTGCTATTAGATTTGAGCCAAAAATGTTCTGTAGCTGAACTTTGCAGGATCTCTTTAGTTCTTGGAAAATCAGTTTTTCCAATATCAGTTGTGTATATGAATATCTTCACCCATTTCCTTTAAAGATATTGCTGTATGAGGGGCAGACTGAGTCGTACCCTTACAGAGTGATGAAAACGTTTGTGCACTTTATCAGACTTTCTCTCACCCCTCTGTCCTTTTGGTGTTTAGCAGTGGAAATATTCAGACAGTAAATATTTTTTTGTAACAGAATATACGAACTTTTAATGTACAGTGCCTGAACAACTAGGTAGGTCTTCAGTCATAATGGTAAACTTAATATTATAATCAGGGCTGAAATATTGTAATGTGGAATAACATATGGACAGCTACGTGTAGAAATGATGACTTGAACAGAATATGTTTTTTCCCATATATAATGAATGTTATGATAACAGAGACCCAATTCCACATAAGTAGAGCTCTTACCCTGGACATACTGTACATGTACATGCTAAGTACATTTAGCCAATCCCATAGACTATGAATGGTGGAAGTGACAGTACACATTGTCAATCACTACTCCATTCAAACGGGGAAGCCTGTGACTCTCGTTGTGGGAATTAGTGGGGGTCCCAGCAGTCAAGCCTTTACCATTCTTGCATTTGTCTGTGATCTAGTGGAGAAGAGATTACTTGTTATTGCCTGAATACTCCTTTAATTTTGATCTATGAAAATATATACATAGATAAAATGAGAACTCATCAAAATAACTTTATACTGGACTTTCATATGTAAACATACACATTCCTCCACCCCTACAGCCACAGCACCAAGATCAGCACTTGGGCACTACATTTTAAGGGGCCGTTCAAACTTGTGCCCCTGTGCACTTTTGTCAGTCCACCAGGTTTCTGTCCTAAATCCCGGACATGTAGGACTTTGTGCCTGGCCCCAAAAAAATAATGGTTTCCCTGCAAAGAGGCTGAATATGGACACCGGCAGTTTGCTTTTAAGACCTATTCAAATGAATGGGTTTTAAAACTGACCGCCAGTTAGCCGTCCCCTATGCAGTTTGTCCGGGGCTTAGGACGGAAATCTGGCGCACTCACACAGGGCGCACAGGGACATAAGTGTGAACTCACCCTTAGGCAGCCTGTATATATATTTCTGCAGGCATTTTTTTTTTATTGCTGTAACGCATCAAAAAAAACCAAACCCCGAAACAAGACTGTGCAAATAGTCTTTGTTAATAAAAAAAAATGCAAACCTCTTACCTCCATGCTTACAAACTACCAACAAACCCCAGTAATCTGAGCCCTTTCTGTCTGCATCTTATTGCAAATTTACAGACAGTATAAGAGCAAGCAAACAAATGACTGCTTAATAAGGCCCGGTTCACATCAGAGTTGGGGTTTCTACTCGGGAAGTCCTCTTGGGGACCCTCTGAACAGAAATCTATATGCATTAAAAAGCAGTTACCTAAGGAAACCCGTGGACCTTGTGGTTTCTGCACAAAACATGCGGAGAGAAAAGTGCTGCTTGCAGGACTTCTCTGTCAGTATGTTTCGTGCGGAAACCACATGGAACTCATTATAGTCTATGGAGTCCGCAGGTTTCCTTAGGTAACCGCTTTTTAATAAGTGTAGGTTCCCATTAGGAGGCAATGGAAATCCAAACGTAGATGCAGACCAGGCCTACGACTGTACACATGGGTTGTTTATGCTGTGGTCTCTAACCATGGAGACTCATAAGTCTGCATAGATGCTGATGCAAAAAGAGGCTTATTACTATTTCTAATATTGCATTATTTATGTTAATGTAGATGCATTAGAGCAATAAAAATGTGGGTGCAAAGTGTACATACCCTTATAGACTCACCTGTACTGCATAATATTTAAGACAAGGTAAAAGTGATCAGGTATCTCTTCTAAATACCACTCAAAAAATACATATATCAAAGAGATACAGACAGAATGATCAGTATAAAACTACAAAGGAGTGATTATGCAACTCATTGGAATAGAACGAAAACCATAACAAATGTTCTAAAATAACAAAAAAAAAAAAAAACCAGTTGCTACTTCATTCCCATACCAGTTCTGTACAGACCCTCTCATGGTCCCTGACGGTCTATGTTTACAAGCTGCCATCATTTTTTCTGATGGGTGGCTTGCCATATTACTGGCATTAGGGTCCATTCACATGGATGAAACTGGTGAGGATTTTGGTGTGGAATTTTCCACGCTGAAAATAAAGCCTCCCATTGACTTCAATGGGTTCTGCTTGCTTTTTTTTTCCGCTAGTGGGAAAAAAAGCTTGCAGCACCCATTGAAGTCAATGAGAGGCTTTATTTTCAGCGTGGAAATTTCCACACCAAATTCCTCACCAGTTTCCTCCGTGTGAATGGACCCTTACAGTTCGGTGATGCCACTGAGTGACTGCAGGGTCACATAGCACAATCACTGGCAGCTCCTAAACAAAGACTGGAGATTAAAAAAAAAGCGGTGTCTGCACTGGATCGACAGGGGATTGAAAGGTAAGGGCTAGTTCACACAGGGATTCCGCGTGTGCACATTCCATTGCGGCTGTCGCAACAGGATGCGGGTGCAGTGCACGGCATCCCGTCACGGCTTTACATTCTGGATTAGGCTCAAATGAATGGGCCTAGTCCGGAGGGTACTGTCGCGACACAGACACCACAGCTGAATCAGCCGTGGAATCCGCCTGAAGAAAGGGCAGCTCACTTTCTTTTTTCGGCTGGCGGGAACAAACCGCTAGCGGAAAAAAGAACGCTAGCGGTCTACATAGACCTCTATTCTGAGGGGGCAGATTTTTAGGAGGATTCCACGCCAAAATCCTCCCCCTCTTGCCCCGTGTGAATTAGCGCTAAGTGTAGGTTTTTTAGTTATGAAGCATTTTTAAAGCAAACAGTCTAGAAAATGGGAGAAATATATGAGCTATTTTATTGGCGTTCTCAGGAACAAGATAGGTTGGATTATGGGATTTTGTGCCCTGATTATAATCTTATCTTTTAACAAATACATAGTATGTTGGACAAAGTATATCTGGTGGTTTTCATACCATATATGATACAAACCACAAGTGTGATGTATTAGTATTTGCCGTTTGATTTCTAGTGAAGTAATGCCACTTTTACTTCTGGATTATGACTAACCGCTTGTATTGGCCAAGCATGAGGCTCTTCTAGCGCCATGGACATTGCGACAATAGATTTATAGATCTTGGTTGGTGCTGAGCTTTGGATTTGTAAGCAGAACCACTGTTATTACAAATCTGTTATTTCTTGTTAAAGCACAACTCTTTCCTGACATATGTTGGCTTGTACTTTGAAGCCAGTACTGGCCACATCTGTATATTCTGCATATTTTCTGTATGACGTGTGGATGATTGTCTTCGCACATACACTATAGATTACTTGATTGCACTGTTCACTTTGTCAGACCAGTGTGCATTGGAATTGACTTGCAAAAACTCAAGCCAGTTATCTCAGGATATCTCATTTTCCATTAGGGGACATTTTACAATTGAAAATGAAGTCATTAAATCTGTGTACGGCTTTAAGTGCAGTAGCTTCAGTATAAATTCAGGAAGACCTAATATGTTCTTTTACAATCTAAAGTGGGTGATAAGCCATTGATGACTGAAGTACAATGCATATTGTATGTCAAAAGCCTTATGCATTAAGAACTAATATGGTGGGTTCTCTATTATGGAATAATTTTAGAACTTTGCGGTCCCCTATAGATGTTAGCTTTTAAAACAGAATGTTTCTCTTGTTGGATATGAAAACTGGTAATACATGAGGTTGACTGTATTTAATACTTTGTCCCAAGCCTGTCAATCACTCACAGAAGACAAGGAACCCATACCTGCAGCAAGTCCAATGCAATTTGACATTAGTATTGTTTTTCCTGGAGGATAAAGTGTATGCTCACCTTTCAGATGCAATTTTAAATGATATAAAGCATTACTACATACATGTAAGGAGGAGCTTCCATCAACTCCAGTTCTTGCCATTTGTTAATAGGCTCTTTTCCACTGATTCTAGGACTGTTGGACTTTTGTTCCTGAGCAGTCAGTGCAGTTGGTTTTGGTGCCTGGAACAGAGGCAGGCGTTGCCAGAGGTCAAAATCACACTCCTTGTTGGGGCAACATGGTGGCTCAGTGGTTAGCACTGTAGCCTTGCAGCGCTGGAGTCCTGGGTTCCAATTCCGCCAGGAACAACATCTGCAAGGGGTTTGTATGTTCTACCTGTGTTTGTGTGCATTTCCTCTCATTCTATAAAGACATACTGATAGGAAAAATTGTACATTGTGATCCCTATATGGGGCTCACAATCTACATTAAAAAAAAATCACACTCCTTAACACTGCCACTTTACAGGACAGAGACTAAATAACATATTGGGCACCAAACCTAATGGAACTTATGGCTTGAGAACAGTAGGGTCTAACGAAAAAATTCCAGCTGTGCCAGAATCAGTGGAGCAGTGCCTATTAAGTGCTGTGAAAACTGGACTTGGCGGAGGTGGTGAAAGGTCCTCTTTAAGTAAACTTAGCAAATGCATTACCTATCTTTTATGCATCCTAAGCTATAGAGTGCCAGAGTCCAGAGCTGTGTTTATAGTTCTAGTTCTCAGAGCTGAAATCTCCCAGCAATTCTTGCAAGTTCTGATGCTTCACCTTTCATGCCCTTATCAATGTGCAGTTTTATATACTGCTAGAAAGCTGACTGTGCACTGAATTCAACTGGCTTTCCCAGTATGTGCCCCGTTGTTAGAGATATCAGTGAACCAGCACACATATATCGAGCAGCGGTGTGATTCTTAGAATGCCAGGATACACTGATATGCAGCAGATAATACAAAATCTTACTAAAGGAACTGTTGCAACATATAAAACTTAACATTTAATAAATATTTTTTTTAAAAAGCAGATCCCTACAGAGATACCTTCAATAATAATTGTCACCACAGCCGGTATAGAAATAGGTAGTATAGTAAGTAGAAAATGGAACGATCTCACCAATATCTGTAGGCGGGATTCCCACAGTGAGTGTGCATCATAAAGGAGAACAGAGGTCCCTATATTCACCCTCCAATGCTCACCCTCAAACCCCAAAAGTGCTCCCGCCCTTACGAGGGCAGTACCAAATTGACCCTCCAAAGTGACCCTAAGGCTGCTTTCACATGGAGTAAACACTCCGCTCATTCTGACACGTAAACACGTGTCAGAGTGCGCGATGTAAAACAGAATCCCATTGAGTTCAATGGGTTCGGTCTTACGCGTGCTACCCTTTGAACTCAATGGGAGGCTTTTTTAACTATTGCTTTCAATGTGATACATGCTTCACGTCACTTTGGAGGGTCAGTTTGGTACTTCCCTTGTAACGTTGCAACAGTGCCTTTAGTTGGAGATATCAGTGACATTATTGTACTGTCAGCGGGGGAGGAACGCACCACCGCTGATAGTACAAGGCTATGTTAGAATACAGTTGGAGGTGGACGGCTGCATACCTCATAGCCTAGCAATGATGCTAGCCGCCCTTCTGACAGTAGAGATATCGAGGCTGAAATGAACAGTACCGATATCGCGAGCAGCGGCGCACATGCCATGATTTCAGCACACTATCTGCTTTCTAGAGGTATATAAAACCACATATTGATGAGGATATGAACAGTCCTGTTTAAACCAGACCCTATACAGAAGTGTGAAGGACTAGAAGCTAACCATCTCACTAAATATTAGTGTTGTGTCTGGAAGGAGATTGATGAACGCTTCCAGTGAATTGTACAAGACATGTACTGCATTGTGTTTACAAATTTACTGTATCTGTAGGTGACTTCTATGTATAAACTATAAAATAGTGTTTAAAAGTCCATATAGCGTTTAACCAAGGTAGACGTTACTTCTTATAGATCCCACATAACTGTTCATAGCACTATTGAACTTTTATCATTAAGAAAAATTCAGGCTATCTTGTAATTTTATTAAATGCATAACCTGAGAAAGACCCTACAAAATGCTCCTTCCTATGGTAGAGGTTTTGTCAGAGTGGGCATCATTTTTGATGCTTGATATGCAGTCATCAACCATACCTTTTAAAACCACCTACTTGATCTATTGTAAGTCCCTCTTGTAAGTCCCTCATGCTATGAACTCAAGAAAACCTCTGAACTTATTTTATGGTGCCTGGCATCAATACATTAGCAGCAGATGATGCCTCTAAGGGTCTGACTAGTTCTCAAAAACACTTAAAAGATATACAAAAAGAAAGCAAGCACCGAACAGTGCAGAGTATATTACTGTTGATATAGTAAAGATATATAGTATATAGGTAGTGTCTCACCTTGGCAGGTTGTGTTATGGAACAAGATCAATCCACATCATTGGGTATGTAACAGCAGCAGGATCCTCATCACCTCGTGAGGGACGTCAGAAGAATTGCCATAAGTGGACCAAAGTTTTCAAGTAGCTCCAATAGATGATCTATCAAATTGAGATCTTGGGTATTTTAATACATTGAACATCTTGTCATGCTCCTTGAACTATTATAGAATATGTTTTTTTCCTGTCACAGGGTGTTTTTTCTGCCTCCACTGACTTTCCTTCTTTACATACAGTAATGATATTGGGTGAAATATTTCCTCTGGTAAGTGATTCACATGCAGCCAGCCATCGACATATAAAAGAGAATGTGATTCATCAGACCAGGCCACGGTCCTCAATTTCTCCTCCACTTCTAAGGGTCCATTCACACAGAGTTTTTGGGCGCTGATTTTGACACCTCCCCATAGAGTTCTTTGGGTTCCGTTTGCTTTATTTTTCCACTCGCGGAATTTTTTCGCTAGCGGAAAAAAAGCTTCCTTCAGGCAGATTCTGCCTGAAAAAACCAACGCAGTCAATGGGAGGCAGAAAATCCACATCGTGGATTTGGGTGCGGAATTGGCAAAAACTGCTAGCGGTTTTTTCAAGGTCCATGCACTGTGCTGGAGTAAAAAAACTAAAAAAGCCTAAAAAAAAATTCTCCAAAAACCACTTCAGAAAACCATTTCCTAATTCCTGAAGCTGGTTTTTTGTTCACCAAAAAACTCTGTGAATGGACCCTAATGCTCACATGCCAATTTTGGACATGGGCAACATGAGAGATGTTCTGGCATAATTTTTATTGTGGTTAACAGTAACTTTTTCAGCTATATGCCAGTTGACTAAACGTTCTTCACTGGAACATTTGATAGGTACTAAACACTGCATAGAAATAGACTTGGAATTTTAAGGATGCTCTGACGTAAGCTGGCCATACACATTAGATTTTAGATTGCTTAAATGGCAGGTTAAGGGCTAGTTCACACGTGAACTGCCCACGCGGGTTTTGACACAGAGAGAGACGCGGCGAGCCGCTTCTCTCTCTTGTCAAAACGCGGTCGCGGCTTTCACCTCCGCTGTCGGCTCAAATGAATGAGCCAACATGGAGGGTGCAGCAGCCGGGCGGAAGCCGTGCGGCGCAGCCCGCGCGGCTTCCGCCTGAAGAAAGAGCATGTCGCTTCTTTTCTCCGCTAGCAGCAGCCCGCCGCTATAGACCACCATTATAAGGGGAGGTTTTGGACGCGAAATCCGCTGTCAAAAACCTTCCCTTATACTCATGTGTGAACTAGCCCTTAGACTGTTTGCTGGTGGTTGGTTGTACATAAACCTATGACAGTCTGTCCCATACAGTCAACCATCAACTAAAGTTGGTCAGAACCAAAATCTGTTTTCAGCACTTCATTAATATTGAATGACTTCCATCCTTTAATGGGATAGTCATGCGCTCTTTGAAAGGTTGCTGTTTGTTATGGGGAGGTTGGACGCATGACCAAACTAACCACAGTTCATCCAGCGCACAAATTTTAGAAACTGACTGTTCTTTTGCTGCCTAATAAATGGTGTCATTGTCACATGAGAATCAACGTCATGGTAGCACATCGTATACCTACCCATACATTTAGTGCTACTGAGTGTAAATTATGCAGTAGCCACAACTAACAAGGAGAATAGCAACTTTACAGGCCTATAGCCACTTTATGTCCCCAGCCTTATCTGCACAGTTAAGCCAATGCAGAGGTTTTTATTTTTAGATGATATCAGTGTTCTTAGAAAAGCAATGGCTTTTATGCTAAACATGCAAACTTGAATAACTGCTTAAGGCCGGAGCCCCATGTCTAGTCCCTGCGAACCCCATCCACAAATTGCAGAAAAATACGCACAGCAGAAATGCTGCGATTCCAAAACTTGCATTTTACGAAATCGCAGCATATCAATTATACCTATGAAAACACCAACGGTTTTCTTATAGATATAATAGAAGCAGAACATACGCAGAGGAAACACAGTTTTTCCCACAGCACTTTTTCGAAGCGGCCCGCTACATGTGGCTTTAGCCTAAAGAACTAAATGAGTTAAACTGTTGTATGGCCACATAAATCTAAGATTCCTTTCATATCTCATATAGTAGATCTATAAACCTGTTTGTGTTTTCACAATGGAAACTGGCACAGGGGAGAAGAGCAATGCTCCCTCATGTTTCTTTAGGGACTATTGCCACTATACCTTGTGCCATACTACTTTTTGTTGTTTTATAGTTGTTGTTTTCAATCTAAACAGACTTAGTAGGAAAACAAACAGTCTCCTTAATGTGGTGGACAAGGATTCTAACCTCTAATCTGATCCACTGAAATAAAACAGGCTGTAAAACATAAAGATCCTTGCTGTCTGCAACAAACTTTCATTACTGTCCAACCATGTTAAAATTCATTATCCTATAACCAGCGTTGATACTGCCATACATACCCAAAAACCTACTGCCCATTGTAATCTATCCTGGCCACCAGTGTGTGTAAGAGTTACTGTAGGCTTCGTTCACAACTGTCTCACAGGCTCTGTTGCATACAATAAAAGTTTGTTCTTTTTTTTTAGGTAGATTGTGAGCCATAAGGATCACAATGTACATTTTTTCCCTATCAGTATGTCTTTGTAGAATGGGAGGAAATTCACGCAAACACGGGGAGTACATACAAACTCCTTACAGATGTTGTTCCTGGCAGGATTCAAACCCAGGACTCCAGTGCTGCAAGGTTTCAGTGCTAACCACTGAGCCACCGCGTTGCCCCTACAGTAAAAGTTCTTTAGTCAAAACAACTAAATCTTCATCAAATCCTTGCCAGTGATCAGTGGTGTTTGCATGCATTTGGCTGAGTACAAATGTGAACTTGGCCTAAACAATGACATACTCATTAAACTTTCACCTGGCCGAAAATAAGTGTTTGACATGATCGGCCATTTATGACTGACTATCGACCAATTTGCACAGGCTCACTGCATTTTATTAACAATAAAAATAAATAAACTACTCTCTCAATTGGGCAGTTGTATCACTACGTGTTGGTGGTGGGATCATTCACACAAACAATCCCACCATCAATTAAAAAGCCACTTCATGACAATCGAAATTATGTACATGGATGTACAGTTTTACATTGTGTCCTATTATTTTGTGGAGCCACTATATAAAAACTATCATTCCTGGGGTCATCAGTTTCATGTCTATTAAGACTCTGAAGTCCCACTTGGTACCTTCTTTTCTTTAGAGAGGACCTTTCTATATACTGCTGGAAAGCCGACAGTGCACTGAATTCACACTCTAATGAGAGAGCGGGGAGGGGGCATTCCTCCCCGCTCACACAGCACAGTGCTATAGGCGCTGCTGTGGAGAAGGACGTTCCTGACAGACTTAGGAACGCCCTTCTGACTGTAAAGAGCTACAGTACTGGCACCGATAGCTCTTTACCCGGGCACAAATCGGGAAAGCCGACAGTGCGCTGAATTCAGCGCACTGTCGGCTTTCCAGCAGTATATAGAACTGCCTGTGCCCAAACCCATGAAAGGTCCTGTTTAAACTTGTTGACACCCCTTCCACCATTTTGTTAATGTTTGGGCAACCTTAAAGTTTTAGTGCTGAGAGTGTGTCTAATATTTTCCTTGCCAGAACAGTTGTTTATTTCAGCCTGCAATGTAATATGTACCCATTTAAAATATGATACAATGGCAAACGTCACTTTATGTTGGTTATGGTTGTGTTTTCTTTGAATTATATAATGTAGGAATGATACTTTTCTTATAACAATGTTGTTTACAGCCTATATTTTATTGTACAGAGTAAAAATGATTCACCATGTTACCTTATTTTATTAATTTTCATTTTGAGTGTATGGAATGAATGTGTTATTTCTATTTGTTATACTTTAAATGCTCATATGTAAGATGAGCAAAAATTGCGCTGCTGTCATGAATTCAGTTTCTGTTGATTTTCATGTGAATATTGCATGTATAGGTCTTTTCTGACACTCCTGTAAAATATTAATTCCTGAACCAGTCTTGTATTGATTCTTTTTTTGTGCTGCTATACAAATTTAAGCAAGGTTTTCTAGATTACAAAACCCAGTGTGTGTGTGTGTGTGTGTGTGTGTGTGTGTGTGTGTGTGTGTGTGTGTACCACTCTCCTCAGTCTGTGCAACGTTGAAATATATTCCACCAATACTATCACATGTATCCACAAGAGCAAGGTTCTAAGGTACCACAAGTCTTCTTTAGAAGATAGCTTTTATTATTTTCCCCAACACTAAAGCAAATAAACAGAATTTCACCCTCCAAAGGTCTATTTGAAGTCAATATGCAGTGGAATTGAACATTTTCTGCTTTGTTCTACTGCAGATTACAGTTGACTGTAAGAGATTTAGACCCGAAGTTGTGGAAAGACAGCGTTTTTTGTTGCATATTTTGTTGTGGTTTTTTGAGCCAAAGCCAAGAATGGCTTCAAACACAATGGGAAATATACAGGAACTATTTATATTTCAACCTCTGCTTAATCTACTCCTGGCTTTGTCTTAACCCCTTCCCGACATGCGCCGTAATAGTACGGCGCGTGTCGGGTCTGCAACTATGGCGACCGCCCGGGAGCCGGGCGGCCGTCATAGCCGCCGGGTGTCTACTGCTTCAAGGAGTAGACAACCGGCTCTAATGCCTCCGATCGGTCCCCGGACCGATCGGAGGCATTAACCCCTCCAGCGCTGCTGTCAAAGGCGCCGGAGGCGCCATCTTCCCGGCGGCGCATGGGCGCCGCCATTTTGGCAGGGATCGCCGGCTCCTGGAGCATGCTCCAGGGCCGACCCCCCCGTTGCCATGACAGCCGGGAGCCTTGTTAAGGGCTCCCAGCCAGTCTGCAAATTCTCTCTTTTGCAGGCTGGTGTATACAGCCTGCAAAAGAGATGATGCTTTTTTGCAATGCATTGCAATGCATTAGCATTGTAATGCATTGCATTAGTGATCAGACCCCCTCGGGTTCAACACCCCTAGGGGGTCTAATAAATGCAAAAAAAAAATAAAAAAAAAATAAAAAAAAATATAAAAAAATATAAAAAGTATTAAAAGTTCAAATCACCCCCCTTTCCCTAGAACAGATATAAAAGTAGTTAAAAACTGTGAAACATATACATGTTAGGTATCCCCGCGTCCGAAATCACCCGCTCTACAAATCTATACAAATATTTTTCCTGTTCGGTAAACGCCGTAGCAGGAAAAATAGTCAAAAGTGGCAATCCGCCGTTTTTTCACTGTTTTAATTCTGCTAAAAATTTGAATAAAAAGTGATCAAAGCAATAACATTTCCCGAAAATGGTAGAACTAAAAAGTACACCCGGCCCCGCAAAAAAAGACGCCCTATGCATCCCCGTACACCTATGTATAAAAAAGTTACGGCCGTTTTGGAATTTTTTTTAGGGGTCAAAATGTAACTAAAACCATATAAATTTGGTATCCCTGGAACCGTACCGAAACACAGAATATAGGGGACATGTCATTTTGGCTGCACAGTGAACGCCGTAAACCCAAAGCCCGTAAGAATGTCGCAGAAATGCATTTTTTCTTCAAATCCACCCCATTCTGAATTTTTTTCCTGCTTCCCAGTACATTATATAGAATAATTAATGGTGGCATCATGAAGAAAAAATTGTCCCGCAAAAATTAAGACCTCATATGACTCTGGGAGCGGAAAAATAAAAAAGCTATGGGGTTTAGAAGGAGGGGAGTCAAAAACGAAAAACGAAAATCAAAAAATGCCATCGGCGGGAAGGGGTTAAAGAACCTGCAGCAAAATCTGCAACAAATAGAGCAGCGTTTCTGCAACCTGAGGCCTCAGCATTACCCCTCGTTCACATCTGCGTTTGGTAATCTGTTCGAGTGGTCCGCATGGGGACTCCCCCGATTGGACTACCAAACAGTATGCTCAGTTCCCCTGCTACTGTTCCCCTGCTACTGCGCCGACGCGGGATTACAAGCAATGAAGCCCGAAGAAGAAGACAAGGAAGACGGGACCCGAGGACATCGCTGCAAGAAAAAAGATGTAGGCGTGGCTAAAGATGATGTCGGACTGTGCATGCCCGCCCAGCGTGCACAATATGTTATGATTATCATATTCTTTTTTAGGAGGTTAAAAGGCATTACATTTTGGTCCAAAATTACATGATCTATGAAATGAGACTTATCTCAAAAGTTAATACCATTTAAGTGGTTGTATGAGAATTTTTAAAAAAAGTCACACTGCATTTTGTTATATCAGAAATAGAGCCACATTTGTGCATGTTCTATGTCTGATATCGCAACTACTTGTCTCATCATTAGTTTGGAGATGTCTGGCACACCGCACCCAAATCACATCTATACTATACAAGTCTTTCCCCTACAGTGTCTGCTGTAGTACGTTGCAGAAGTATTACAGAATAGGGGCACTGTTACGCAGCAGCTATTGTTATTTGCTGGTTGGCTGATAGCGGGGTGTTCTAATAGGAGAACCCCCTTTATGACACTCATATGCCACTCATCAGTGTCACATTATGGTGTTACCCTTTCCTGGTAAATATTGGTAGCTAGCTTACTTTGAGCATATAAAAAAGCAAACTGAAACGGCCAATGCTGTAAATGTCTTGCCAGCTATCTGGGTATATTTCTGCTACAGTTAAAGTTTCTTAGTAAAGTGCTAGCGCTTGATTCCTCTCCTCTAATCAGCATTCCCAGAGGACGTCATTATCTTGAAGGGAGCTATTAAATGAGATCTGTTTGTGCTTTTGAAGCTGTGTTTAATCTTGGCAAAACCGATTACTAAGCAACAGATTCTGTTTCTACCCTGTGCAACAGCAGCCTGACAAGTGCAAGTTCTCTCTGAATATGGGCACGGAATTTGGATGAATGGAATATTTATTAACATTGTTATTAGTAGTAGCTGGTTTCACAGTATAAAATGTCCACAATTTTAACATTGGAGAATGATTTGCGTATTTCAAGAGCATTGCCTACAATAGTATTTATTGCGTAATAATTACCTTCTACCATATTAGCAATAAAAAAATACATGGTTAAGTAAGCTGTACATCCATGTATGGTATGTATTATTAGTCCAGCAATGAAGAAGAGTGTCTCAGTTTGTAATGAGATGTACATTCAGATATATACTTAGTAGCAATGCATGACAAACTTACATCCCAAATGTAATGTATGCATTGCCTTAGCAAAGAACTGTTGATCCTTTAAAATGGCTTAAAGGGATCCTATCATTGGGAAAAGTCATTCTTAACGAATCACATACTTGCATTGCCTTTAGAAAGGCTATTCCGCACATACCTTTTGTATGCTAATCACCTCAGTAGTTCTTGAATGAGCCCGTTTTTAGTCATATGCCTATTAGGTTCCAGCAAGCACCGGAAGTCTCATCGAGCACTGTCTGCTGTGTGTGTGAGAGTAGGGAGATGAGCCATCATCAGCAGCCTGTGCTGTACAAATAGCAGAGAGAGTCCTCACTGAGACTTCCTGTGCTTGCTGGAAGCTAATTAGCATATGAGTAAAAAGGGGCTCATTCAAAAACTACTGAGGCAATTTACATACAAAAGGTATGTGTGGAATAGTCTTTCTAAAGGCTCTGCAAGTATATGTTTAGTTAAAAATGACTTTTCCCAATAATAGACCCCCATTTAAAGGGGTTTTCTAAGGTCTTAATATTGACAACTCATTCTTAGGTTACTTTTACATCTTTAGAATTAGATCAATTACAATCTGATACCTGCCAACCCTGCTGATCTGCTGTGTTTGAACGAGTGCTGTGACCTCTTCATTGCTTAGCAGGCACAGTGCCATGCATTGTATAGTGACTGTGCTTGGTACTGCAGCTCAGTCCCTTTCGTCTGACCTGCAGCATGGCCATGTGACCAATAAACATGATGTTACTAACCTGACTATCCACCAATCTGACAGTGATCACTGCTGCTATGGATAGCTCATCGGTATCATAGTCACAGAAAGTAATATATCTAGTCTTCTTATATTGTTCACTAAAGGGACATTGATCTTTTATGCGTGATAATTTTAATGATATGTGCATTTCTGCACTGCATTTTATTCTCTAGAAAATGAATAAACCATACAGTCCTAGAATTTAATCAGCGGCATCTGGGAAGAATTTCAGCAATCGCTATTAGACTATTGAAACAAATTCCCAGTGTTCAGAGGCAATCGTTTTAACACTATAGATACTATAATTACAGTCCTATGAAACAGTTTGGGCACCCCTATTAATCTTAATCATTTTTAGTTCTAAATATTTTGGTGTTTGCAGCAGCCATTTCAGTTTGATATATCTAATAACTGATGGACACAGTAATATTTCAGGATTGAAATGAGGTTTTTTGTACTAACAGAAAATGTGCAATATGCATTAAACCAAAATTTGACCGGTGCAAAAGTATGGGCACTTCAACAGAAAAGTGACATTAATATTTAGTAGATCCTCCTTTTGCAAAGATAACAGCCTCTAGTCACTTCCTGTAGCTTTTAATCAGTTCCTGGATCCTGGATTAAGGGATTTTGGACCATTCCTCTTTACAAAACAATTCAAGTTCAGTTAAGTTTGAGGGTCGCTGAGCATGGACAGTCCGCTTCAAATCATCCCACAGATGTTCAATGATATTCAGGTCTGGGCACTGGAATGGCCATTCCAGAACATTGTAATTGTTCCTCTGCATGAATGCCTGAGTCAATTTGGAGCAGTGTTTTGGATCATTGTCTTGCTGAAATATCCATCCCCGGCGTAACTTCAACTTTGTCACTGATTCTTGAACATTATTCTCAAAAATCTGCTGATATTGAGTGGAATCCATGCGACCCTCAACTTTAACAAGATTCCCGGTGCCGACATTGGCCACACAGCCACAAAGCATGAAGGAACCTCCACCAAATTTTACAGTGGGTAGCAAGTGTTTTTCTTGGAATGCAGTTTTTTTTGGACGCCATGCATAACACCTTTTTGTATGACCAAACAACTCAATCTTTCTTTCATCAGTCCACAGGACCTTCTTCCAAAAGGAAGCTGGCTTGTCCAAATGTGCTTTTGCATACCTCAGGCGACTCTGATTGTGGCGTACTTGCAGAAACAGCTTCTTTCTCATCACTCTCCCATACAGCTTCTCCTTGTGCAAAGTGTGCTGTATTGTTGACCGATGCACAGTGACACCATCTGCAGCAAGATGATGCTGCAGCTCTTTGGAGGTGGTCTGTGGATTGTCCTTGACTGTTCTCACCATTCTTCTTCTCTGCCTTTCTGATATTTTTCTTGGCCTGCCACTTCTGGGCTTAACAAGAACTGTCCCTGTGGTCTTCCATTTCCTTATTATGTTCCTCACAGTGGAAACTGACAGGTTAAATCTCTGAGACAACTTTTTGTATCCTTCCCCTGAACAACTATGTTGAACAATCTTTGTTTTCAGATCATTTGAGAGCGGGCTGTCCATTCTCGGCGACCATCAAACTTAACTGAACTTGAATTGTTTTGTAAAGAGGAATGGTCCAAAATACCTTCATCCAGGATCCAGGAACTGATTAAAAGCTACAGGAAGCGACTAGAGGCTGTTATCTTTGCAAAAGGAGGATCTGCTAAATATTAATGTCACTTTTCTGTTGAGGTGCCCATACTTTTGCACCGGTCAAATTTTGGTTTAATGCATATTGCACATTTTCTGTTAGTACAATAAACCTCATTTCAATCCTGAAATATTACTGTGTCCATCAGTTATTAGATATATCAAACTGAAATGGCTGTTACAAACACCAAAATCTTTAGAACTAAAAATGATTAAGATTAATAGGGGTGCCCAAACTTTTTCATAGGACTGTATTGTTATTGAAGATAGTCTTCACTGTTGCATCATTTATATTGCTGTGCCTACAACCAGCTTTGGCTTCATCAAAGGTATAAGATTTACTTATGAAATTGCATAAAAAAATGTAATCTTGTAATTTTCCGAAGATGATGACTTTATAGCATACTGCAAGTCCAACCAGATTGAAATATGCTGCAGTATGATACATATAAACTCTATGCTCTTATTGTATTTGGCCTTATTCAGACCCAAGACCCTTAGCACTGCACAGTTAACTACTGTTGCCCCATAAATCCAGGAACACCCTATAGGATCACATTTGTGGTTGACTATAATCTGTAGTACACTTTAGGCTACTAGTTCTAAACATGTCTATAGATCTATAGTTTATTTAAGTGTTTTTAGGGCATCCATCCATCAAAGTTGACCCATCCATCAAAGTTAATGGAACCACAATTACCCCTGTCCCACAGGCCCGATGCCCTGGGGTAATCCTGGACTCTGAACTATCCTTCAAGCCACATATTCAAGCCCTCAACACCTCCTGCCGCCTCCAGCTCAAGAACATCCACCGAATTCGCCCCTTCCTCACCCAGGAAACTACCAAGATGCTCATCCAGGCCCTCATAATCTCCCGCCTAGACTACTGCAACACCCTTCTCCATGGGTTCCCAGCTAACACCCTCGCCCCCCTCCAGTCCATCCTAAACTGCGCTGCTCGCTTAATCCACCTCACCCCCCGATCTTCATCAGCTGCTCCCCTCTGCCAGTCCCTCCACTGGTTACCCATAGCCCAGCGAATTGAGTTCAAGCTACTAATGCTAACATACAAAGCCATCCACAACCTGTCCCCTCCGTATATCTCTGAACTAATCTCACGCTACCTGCCCACACGTAACCTTAGATCCTCCAATGACCTCCTACTCCACTCTTCTCTCATCCACTCCTCACACAACCGTCTCCAAGATTTCTCTCGTGCATCCCCCATACTCTGGAACTCTTTACCACGACACATAAGACTGACCCCCACAATCACAGGCTTCAAGACGGCGCTGAAGACTCATCTATTCAGGAAGGCCTACAACATCCAATAACAGTACTGTCACCACACCGCCATCTGTACAGTCTCCCCCTCTCCTTCTGTCTCTACCCCCTTCCCTCATAAATTGTAAGCCCTCGTGGGCAGGGCCCTCTACCCCACTGTGCCAGTCGGTCATTGTTAGTATTATATCTACCTGTATATTCTGTGTATTGTATGTAACCCCCAAATGTAAAGCACCATGGAATTAATGGTGCTATATAAATAAATAATAATAATAATACTTGAAATTGTGGATATTCGGAAGTGTTGGGGTAGGATATTGGTGCAGCTGAAAAAAACTTTTGAAGACAGGATTGTGAGATTTCAATGGAGGATATAAGTCTTACATCATAGGTAAAAAGAAAGCTCGGTGCCGAGCAACCAGAGAGACTCCGGCAATCAAACCTGAGGAGTACCTGCTTCTCAGGGGGATACTTCTCTCAGGGTTAACGGATATAATGACAGCAGCATCTACCTCCACTATCCTCTGTAGGGAAAGTGTGGAAAAATGTCCCAAATGACCACTGCACTAACTTCTCCAATGCTGGAGTGCATAACTGTTTGTATAACCAATCCAGCATTGGAGAAGTTATTGCAGTGGTCATTTGGGACATTAGTTCATAGGTAGACCGAAGAGCATGAGTTGGGTGGTAAGGAGGGATGATGGAGGAGATATAGCAAGGTGCTTTGCCGTGTAGACCTCTGTGGAAGAGTAATAACATTTGTTAAACTGACAGTTGCTATCAGGATGCTAAACCTTAATTTCAAGAGCTTTAGGGTAAGTATACATGGTGCCATTTTGTTGGCACTAGCCGTGACAGGATGTGGCTTTGGGTCTGATCAGCAGGGAGTCTCGAGCTGCAGCAAGATCGAGCAGAACGCTTATTTTTTCAGCAAATCTGGACAGGATCTGACAAAGATTTCTTCTTGGGAATCTGTGAGGGTGATTTGGGACATTAGACCACTCACAGGTAATTACAGACCGGGGATTTAGTATTCCAAATATCCATCTTTTAATCCTATCGGTGTCCCCATTGTAAAAATAAAAAACATTTATATTTACCAAGCTCTTGTATGCCCAGTGTCTGTGCCATTCTTCAGTGAAGACAGAAGACTATACCTTGGCTTCAGTCCGTGTGTGCCAGGCGTTATCTCTATCCCTTTAAGGGCTTTCCTCTACCCTCAGTTATTAGTCATTAATTGAGATGAGCAAACACTGTTCGGATCAGCCATTCCGAACAGCACGCTCCCATAGAAATGAATGGAAGCACCTGGCACGTACACTTTGCCGGCAGCCGGTCGCCGTGCCAGGTGCTTCCATTCATTTCTATGGGAGCGTGCTGTTCGGAACGGCTGATCCGAACAGTGTTCGCTCATCTCTAGTCATTAATAGCAGTGAATACTGAATATACCTTCCTACTGTACATTGTCAATCGGTTTTGGTTCCTGAAGGGTCCATATGGCTGTTTATGTAAAAAAAAAAAAAACTGTCCCAAGTAGAGTTCACAAACTAAATTCCCTATCAGTACGTCTTTGGAGTATGGGAGGAAACTGAAGAACATTATAGAAACCCACACAAACACAATGAAACATATATACTCTATGCTCTTACTGTATTTGGCCTTATTCAGGCCCAAGACCCTTTGCACTGCACTGTTAACTACTGTTACCCCATAAATCCACCAACACGCTATAGGATCACATTTGTGGTTGACTATAGTCTGTAGTACACTTTAGGCTACCAGCTCTAAACATGTCTATAATCTGCTACTGAATATCCAAGTCAATAGGGAACTGTAAATCCCACAGCTCAAGGAGTTATTATTTGATCTCTTCTGTTCTTAGTTATGAAATTAATGTACAGCAGCCATTTTTAACTCCACTTTAAAGATTTTGCATTGATTTCCTATAACATTATATGTTTTATATTGTGCCACTATTAGCTATACTATTGTTTGATTTAATAATAGGTAAGCACCTCATTATCTCCCTTCTCTATTCCAAAGCTGCCTCCTTGTCTCATTATATCTTCCTCTGCTGTTGTTGAATACCTTATTATATTAAATTGCATTGTAGGGTGTGAAATGTTTGTTGTCTTAACATGAGAATTAAGTATAAGGTCCCTAATGAGCAAAACTCTAACTTCCCCTGTTATCTTCATTGCTCACTACCCTATTATAGCAATAAAATCATTCATCTTTCATAAATTCTTAACACATCTGTCAAAATAAAAAGCTCTAAGGGGTAAACAGGACACAAAGGCTGCAACATCTCCCATGATGTGTTAAAGGATGCATAACACTCTTATACATAATGTATACAGACTCACATATATAGTCATGAGGATAACAAGGTAAAGTACATCCTCTTAGAATTTTATGGTTTTATATATCAGGGAATAATAATAATAATAATAATAATAATAATAATAATTAATAATACATCTAGAGCAACAGCAAGAAGGAGTATACCCCAGTGTATGCTCGCACAGCTTATACATTCCCTTCCTGCCGCAGCCAGTTGTGTTTGGAAATTTGTTTGGTGATTTTTGTGTTTGTTGTCTTCACATTGTACGAGCTATATATATATTTTTTTTTTCCGGTGATATGGCCATATGAGGACTTGGTTTTTTGCAGGATGAGATGTATTTTGTAATGACAACATTTCTGGGTCCCTATAACTTAGAGAATTCATTTTATTATTTCATTAACTCTTTCTTGGTGGATTAAACCCCCCCGCCCCCCGCAATTCTGGTATTGATGTTTACTTTTTAATTTTTTCTCCATGCGTATAGTGTAAGTAACATGTGACCTTTATTCGGCAGTTCGGTACAATTACAGCGATACCTCATTTATATATTTTTTTTATGCGTTACTAGTAGAGATGAGCGAACAGTGTTCTATCGAACACATGTTCGATCGGATATCAGGCTGTTTGATGTGTTTGATTCGAATCGAACATCACGTGGCAAACTCCAAAAAGATTTGATTCCCTTCCCACCTTCCCTGGTGCTTTTTTTGCACCAATAACAGCGCAGGGGAGGTGGGACAGGAACTACGACAACGGGGGCATTGAAAAAAATCGGAAAAAGTCATTGGCTGCCGAAATCAGGTGACCTCCATTTTAGATGAATAGTGGATTTCAAATCCGGGTCATATGAGAATGTGAACTTTGTGACAGTGTGCACAAGGGTTCTAGTGCACCCTCGGCTCTGCTACATCTGATGGGCTGACCGGCACACGGTGTAGTTGAGCAGAACTGGCTCAACACTGCTGAGTCTCTGCATACCCATAGGAATGCATTGGCCAGCCTTCGGCCAATCAGCGCTGGCTCTGCCGGAGGAGGTGGAGTCTAAGGTCGGACCTGAATGGAGACTGGTGTGGAGCGATCTTAGACTCCGCCTCCTCCAGCAGAGCCAGCGCTGATTGGTCGAATTCCGTACTCTGGCCAATCAGCGCTGGCCAATGCATTCCTATGGGAAAAAGTTAGCTTGCGAAAATCGCAAGCTGACAGGGATTTCCATGAAATAAAGTGACTTTTATGCCCCCAGACATGCTTCCCCTGCTGTCCCAGTGTCATTTCAGGGTGTTGGTATCATTTCCTGGGGTGTCATAGTGGACTTGGTGACCCTCCTGAGACAGATTTGGGTTTCCCCCTTAACGAGTATATGTTCCCCATAGACTATAATGGGGTTCAAACACTCGAACAGTGAGCGGCTGTTCGAATCGGATTTCGAACCTCGAACATTTTAGTGTTCGCTCATCTCTATTTACTAGTTCTACAGACCAAAAAACCTTTTATGGAAAGAAATCAATTATTTTTGCATCGCCATCTTCTGAGATGTGTAGCATTTTTTTTTTTCTGTTGACAGAGTTGGTTGAGGGCTTATTTTGTGTGGGATGATCTGTGCTTTTTATTGACACTGTTTTGGGGTACATGTGACTTTTTGATCACTTTTATAGCATTCTTTTAAGGTGAAAAATCATTATTTCTTTGTGTGATTAATTAATCTAATTAATTAATTAATTAATGTATTTATTTTTTCATACAGTTCATTTCTTTTTTTTTTCAGCTTTTCCCCATAGGGGAGCTGAACTAGCAATGCACTAGATCCACTTAATCTCACCGCATTGGGTCTCGGGGGTCATTTAGAATAGCGGAACCCCTTGGATGCCGCAGCCATGTTTGACGGCAAAGTATTGACAAAGTATTGACAAAAGTGAGGCCATTTATCCAACAGCTAAAGCTTGACTGAAACTTGGTCATGCAACAGGACAAAGATCACAAGCAATTCTACAAGAGAATGGCTGAAAAAGAAAATAAGTTATTCCAATAGCCCATTCAAAGGCCCGATCTCAATCTAATCAATATGCTGTGGTAGGACCTTAAGAAACCTGTACTTAACCTGTACATAACCAAATGACCCCAAACTTTAGTGAACTAAAGCAATATTGTAAAGAAGAATGAGCTAAACCAAAGATTAACAAAGGAATACATAAAATGATTACTTTAAGTTACTGTCATTGCTGCTAAAGCTATTGATACATGGGGTGTGCTTAGGCTTTCACATATGGTATTTCCATATAGGATTCTTTTTTATTAAATAAAAAATTAAAAGGTGGAATTCATTATTTGTTGTTCTTAATCGGAGGTTGTATCTTCCAATCTCCTATGGACCAGATGTTTTTGACTGTGTCTTGATACAATTAGAATCATAAAGAAACACCAAGCAAAATATAATAAAACTATTAATTTATTAGTATAATTTAAAAATGGAAAAAGATATTACCAACAAAGTAACAAATGACAAAAAGTACAGTTATATGAGGGAGCAAACAAACCCATGACCAGGTAAAAGGAGTTACTGGACAGCTTATTACAGGAGCAAAGGGTCCAAAAACCAAGTAAGGGTAAGTATGGCTTTATGTTATAAAGTGGGTCTTAGTGCAATAAATAAATGGATACCCTATAGTTTCATACACGTACACCCACAAATAAAGTATATGCACAAATGAAAGGGACCCCCTAGGAGCATATTACCCAAACTTTCATGATCACTCGGACGCAAGCGGATCAAGCGGAGCTGAGGAGGATTGAGCAAGCTAAGCATCAAGCCGCTCTTAGAGTAGTTGAAACCCTGGAACAGGCGGATCACCGACGCCAACAACATACTCATTATATGGCGTCCCAGCGAGCTGCTGAGATCCCGGAACAATCCCAGACATGGTCCGAGGAACAAATTCAGTGACATGCCAGCTTGAGAGCTGCCGAAACGCTGGAACAGGCGGATCATCAACGTCAACAACACGTTAATTATATTGCGTCCCACTGAGATGCCGCAGGACTAAGCTCAGCAGCAGGGCAGCAGGACAGCTTGAGAGCTGCCGAAATGTCAGAGCAGGTGAATTGTCGATGGCAGCAATTTGCTGATTATAGTTGGATCATCGATGCCAACAACACGCAGATGAAGGCACAGGCAGAGGCTAGTATTGTATATTAAAGAGGACCTTTCATCAGATCGGGCACATGCAGTTCTATATACTGCTGGAAAGCTGACAGTGCGCTGAATTCAGCGCACTATCGGCTTTCCTGATCTGTGCCCGGTGTAAAGCGCTATCGGTCCCGGTACCGTAGCGCTTTAGTGTCAGAAGGGCATTTCTGACAGTTAGCCAGGAACGTCCTTCTTCCCAGCAGCGCCTATCGCGCTGTAGAGTGTGAGCGGGGAGGAACGCCTCCTCCCTCTGCTCACACAGCTCGTCCATAGACGAGTATTATCAGGAGAGGGAGGGGGTGTTCCTCCCCGCTCCACAGCACAGTGTGATAGGCGCTGCTGGGCAGAAGGGCGTCCCTGGCTAAGTGTCAGAAACGCCCTTCTGACACTAAAGCGCTACGGTCCCGGGACCGATAGCGCTTTACACCGGGCACAGATCAGGAAAGCCGATAGTGCGCTGAATTCAGCGCACTGTCAGCTTTCCAGCAGTATATAGAACTGCATGTGCCCGATCTGATGAAAGGTCCTCTTTAATATACAATACTAGCCTCTGCCTGTGCCTTCATCTGCGTGTTGTTGGCATCGATGATCCAACTATAATCAGCAAATTGCTGCCATCGACAATTCACCTGCTCTGACATTTCGGCAGCTCTCAAGCTGTCCTGCTGCCCTGCTGCTGAGCTTAGTCCTGCGGCATCTCAGTGGGACGCAATATAATTAACGTGTTGTTGACGTTGATGATCCGCCTGTTCCAGCGTTTCGGCAGCTCTCAAGCTGGCATGTCACTGAATTTGTTCCTCGGACCATGTCTGGGATTGTTCCGGGATCTCAGCAGCTCGCTGGGACGCCATATAATGAGTATGTTGTTGGCGTCGGTGATCCGCCTGTTCCAGGGTTTCAACTACTCTAAGAGCGGCTTGATGCTTAGCTTGCTCAATCCTCCTCAGCTCCGCTTGATCCGCTTGCGTCCGAGTGATCATGAAAGTTTGGGTAATATGCTCCTAGGGGGTCCCTTTCATTTGTGCATATACTTTATTTGTGGGTGTACGTGTATGAAACTATAGGGTATCCATTTATTTATTGCACTGAGACCCACTTTATAACATAAAGCCATACTTACCCTTACTTGGTTTTTGGACCCTTTGCTCCTGTAATAAGCTGTCCAGTAACTCCTTTTACCTGGTCATGGGTTTGTTTGCTCCCTCATATAACTGTACTTTTTGTCATTTGTTACTTTGTTGGTAATATCTTTTTCCATTTTTAAATTATACTAATAAATTAATAGTTTTATTATATTTTGCTTGGTGTTTCTTTATGATTCTAATTGTATCAAGACACAGTCAAAAACATCTGGTCCATAGGAGATTGGAAGATACAACCTCCGATTAAGAACAACAAATAATGAATTCCACCTTTTAATTTTTTATTTAATAAAAAAGAATCCTATAGGGACGCCCTTCTGCCCAGCAGCGCCTATCACACTGTGCTGTGGAGCGGGGAGGAACACCCCCTCCCTCTCCTGATAATACTCGTCTATGGACGAGCTGTGTGAGCAGAGGGAGGAGGCGTTCCTCCCCGCTCACACTCTACAGCGCGATAGGCGCTGCTGGGAAGAAGGACGTTCCTGGCTAACTGTCAGAAATGCCCTTCTGACACTAAAGCGCTACGGTACCGGGACCGATAGCGCTTTACACCGGGCACAGATCAGGAAAGCCGATAGTGCGCTGAATTCAGCGCACTGTCAGCTTTCCAGCAGTATATAGAACTGCATGTGCCCGATCTGATGAAAGGTCCTCTTTAAGAAGATCTTGTTGTATCCCTTGTTTGCCACACTTGAATAAATCCTACCTGATCCCATCATATCAGTTTCAGGGTTATCAGCTGTATTCTAAGAGTTATAATTTTTTAAACTATTTTCTAGTTAATATTCAGGAGACAAATTGGTCTGCAATTTGATATTTTTGCCAGCTGATTATGTGACTTAGGAATCATTGCAATACTAGCTTCTAGCATCTCTCCAGGCCATACATTACCCTGAAGGATTATATTATATATCTGCACTAACATGGGTAAGAGGTGAGCTCCAAATATAATATCCACCAACCTATCCGGCAAGGTCTGGAGCTCTACCATCTTTTGTAACTGCATTATTTCTCTCTGTGTGATAGTTCTACTAAGATGCTCCAACTGTTCTGGATCCAGAGTTGGATGGTATAGGTCATACATAAAGGTCTCAGTTCTTCTTAGTGGTGATTATATCATATTTGGTGAGTCTTTGAGATTATACATTCTCTGATAAGTCTGGGCAAATCTTTCTTGTGGTTTACAGATTTCTTCACACTTGTCATTCACTAGTAATTAGATCTCCTATGTTCTCTTTTTCTTCCTTACCCTGCAATGGAGACAGATTGTTGGCATGTGGGAATCACCTGGATAAATGTAGGATTGTTGCAGGAGCTCTCATAGTATGCAATGGCTCACATTACTAGACAGACCAAGCCCCCCTTTTTTCTCCCTGCCTTCAAATAACCAAGTGCTGTGATTTCTCTGTACGACACTGACTCACATAATTTCCAGTGTTTTGGACTGAAAAATCGACTCACCAAAGCCTGTCTAGAAATCTTGAGTGTTTAAATGTACACTTCTGGATACTTCTAGAGTCTAGAGACTGTTTGATGAAATTTGATGGTTATATTCTATTCCATACTATTCTAAAACACATCTTCAGCCTGTGGCAAATAAGATGATGCATGTGCACTGATATTTCAAATCTGCTTTCAAATGGTTTAGCAAGTTATATATAACCTCTAGTGCAATGTGCACTTCATTTACTTCTGCATAACTGAATGACTGCTTGTGAACCTATGTCCTATGCTCGTATGGTGAAATTAATTTGTTTACTGCATTTCTATATTTCTCTGGACTTGAATCTGTTTTACATGAACCGCAAAAAGAGACTTTAAAACAGACTGTAAGTGGGACTAGTGAACCATTTACGGTGAGTCTGTCATCTGCAATATCACATTACAAGTAATTACACTAGTTAGTAGAGCACTTTATAACATACCTAACAACATAACAAATGTATGTTTATAAAGTACCTTACAAGACACTATGATTACCTGTAATGAGATTTGGATCTTGGCAGACTCCTTTTAAAGGGAGTCTGTCAGCACAATGTTGAGCTATATTAATCCCAGTATTTTGTAGGGCTGTCAGCACAGTTTACATTGATGTATTTCTTATTCAGGATAGCTGCTCCATGGTTGTAAAAATCATCTCAATTTTGTGCTGATAGACTCCCTACAATGTGTAAAGGGATGTATTGACTCTACCCTAACAGCAGATGTACTGAAAGTTTGTGTACGCTTAAGAATTTTCTATAATCCTGCATAAATTTAACCTAAAACCAATTGGATTTTCACACAAAGATAGATAAATAAACGGAATCAAATCAAAGAAATGAGTACAAAATATTAGACTTGGTCATTTATAGAAAAAAAATGATCCAATATCATACATCTGGGACTGAAAAATCATTTGTTTCATTTGGTTTTCTTGAACTACTTTTAGGACTTACATGAAAATCTGATGGTTGTACGTCAAATTTATGCAGAAATACAAAAAAAAAATTGAAGGCTTCACAAACTTTCAAGCACTACAAATAAAAATAGAAGAACAAACAGAGACCTCCATTTATAAGATACTGCAACATCCCATTAGGCACTGCTAGAATTGTTTTTTTTTTTTTTTTGTATATGTGCTAATATGTTTGTATACATGTATATAATGTATATAGATCTGAAGCTTCCCAACTTGTTTTTCCACCTTTTCAGGAACATTCCCTTGTGCAAGGTACACCCCTGCTATGTACAGGAATCTGGATCAGGCTGGCCAACCATTGGCTGCGGTATGGGGAAGAGACTTATTATTGAGGCCATTGATGTTTGTAGCCCCTGAGGGAAGTGTAGTGCGTTCTTATCAGAGTATAAGGAAATACTGAGACTATACTGAGACTACACACGGTTGCCCTTTATTAACTAATTAAGTAACTTCTAAAGGCAACTGATTGCACTGGATGTTATTTAGGGGTATCACAGTACAGGGGGCTGAATACTTTTGCACCTCACACTTATCAGATTTGTATTTGATTACAATTTTGAAAACCATGCATCATTTTCGTTCCACTTCACAATTACCTGCTACTTTGTGTTGGTCCATCACTTAAAATCTCAATACAGTACACTTAAAGAGGACCTTTCATCAGATTGGGCACAGGCAGTTCTATATACTGCTGGAAAGCTGACAGTGCGCTGAATTCAGCGCACTGTCAGCTTTCCCGATCTGTGCCCCGGGTAAAGCGCTATCGGTCCCGGTACCGTAGCGCTTTAGTGTCAGAAGGGCGTTTCTGACACTTAGCCAGGAACGTCCTTCTGCCCAGCAGCACCTATCGCGCTGTACAGTGTGAACGGGGAGGAACTCCCCCTTCCTCTCCTGATAATACTCGTCTATGGACGAGCTGTGTGAGCAGAGGGAGGGGGAGGGGGCGTTCCTCCCCGCTCACACAGCACAGTGCGATAGGCGCTGCTGGGCAGAAGGGCGTCCCTGGCCAACTGTCAGAAACACCCTTCTGACTGTAAAGAGCTACGGTACCTGGACCGATAGCGCTTTACCCAGGGCACAGATCGGGAAAGCCGACAGTGCGCTCAATTCAGCACACTGTCAGCTTTCCAGCAGTATATAGAACTGCCTGTGCCCAATCTGATGAAAGGTCCTCTTTAAGTTTCTGATTGTAAGGTGACAAAATGTAAAAAGTTCTAGGGGCATGAATACTTTTGCAAACTGCTGTAAATATTTTTTTGTTCTGGGCAGTGATGTGAACAACTGTTTACCACTGATGAAGCAAAGTACCTTACTTGTTTGTGAATCATAGTCTTTATATTTCAGACATAAATGTGGTCCTTCTCTTGTTATTGGTGCCATTGAGCAGAGTATAATACTGATACTGTGCTAGTGTTTGTTTTTTATGTTTTTCATTTCTACAGCCCCGATGCTTAATTGAATTATACCTCATATTTTTATTTCCCCATGCATTTATACACATTTGACATTTATCCCTTAATTTTAATGAAATCATTTCCCCTTTACTTGAAACTTATTCAGATATTCCCATTTTCACATTTAAAGCTTCATTCAGTCTAGACTTTTCATCATGCCCTTGATCTTTAGCGGAAACCTTTTAATTAGTTTTTCTTCAGTTACTCATACAGGATATGTTAAATGTCAGGATATAGCTCTTTTTATAGTCTTACTGCTACAGTATAAAGCCGCTTACTGTTTGCTAATGACGAAAGTCTTATACTGCACATTAGTAGGACAGTATTGATTACATACTATACTGTATAGCGCTCCCTATTGTGTGCAGGTAGTATCGTATTGTCTATGGATACAGGAACAGAAGAGATCTTCCAGCATGGTTTTGGTGCAAGAACCCCTTTTTTTGCACATATCCCCTGCCCCATTTGGAATAAAAGACAAAAGCTAATTTCTTGGGTGCAATAATCATCTGGTTTTCATTATTATCTGTATGACGTGTTTTAGGGCATGTGAACCTTTTTCTCAAATAGGTAAACAGGTAATACAATATAACAATGACACAGACAAATATTTAAAGGCAAAATGGCGCCACAAAACACTTAATGTCAGTGCCCCCTATTGTTTACATAATTGTACACACGAACATATTTGGTCCAATGTTGTTGGAGAATTAATAACTTTATTATAAAGAAATGAATATACTAGTGCATCTCAATACATTAGAATATCATCAAAAAGTATTTTTTTTTTTATTTAATTGAAAAGGTGAATCCCATATATTATATTGAGTCATTACAAACAGAGAGAACTTTTTCAAGTGTTTCTTTCTGTTAATGCTGACGATTATGGCTTACAGCCAAGGAAAACCCAAAAGTCATTATTTCAGAAAATTAGAATATTATATAAGACCAACCGTAATAAAATTATTTAACAGAGAAATGTTGGCCAAATGAGAAGGTTGTACAGTAAATGTCCTCAATACTTGGTGGAGGCTCCTTTTGCATGAATGACTGCAGCAATGTGGCAATGTGGCATGGAGAGATCAGCCTGTGGCACAGTAGGGGTTTTATGGAAGCCCAGGTTGTATGCAGCCTTCAGCTCGACTGCATTGTTGGGTCTGGTATCTCCCATCTTCCTCTTGACAATACCCCATAGATTCTCTATGGGGTTAAGGTCAGGTGAGTTTGCTGACCAATCAAGCACATTGATACTGTGGTTATTAAACCAGGTCTTGGTACTTTTGGCAGTGTGGACAGGTGCTAAGCCTTGTAGGAAAATGAAAATTCCATCTCCAAAAAGCTTGTCAGCAGTGGGAAGCATGAAGTGCTCTAGAATTTCCTAGTAGACGGGTGTTCTGACTTTGGTCTTGATAAAACACAGTGGACCTACACCAGCAGATGACAGGGCTCCCCAAACCATCACTGATTGTGGAAACTTCACACTAGACCTCAAGCAGCTTGGATTGTATACAGCGGCCTCTCCACTCTTCCTCCAGACTCTGGAGCCTTCCAAATGAAATGAAAAATGTACTTTCATCTGAAAACTCCTTTACCA